>NC_058052.1:8589857-8904232 GCF_020085105.1 Siniperca chuatsi
AGTCCTGCACTCTCTGATACTCAGTGTCATGCAAAGTCATATTCACTTTAAAATGTACTGCTTCAGTTATGTTCAAGAAAAACCTTTTTCACCTCATCTGTGGTTTTTTTCTTTTTCTTTTTGCCGCTGATAACTCAGAAACCACAAGTCCGTGACGTTCCTCCAGAACATCCACCTGGATGCCGGAATGACCCTGGTTTATCACCTTTGACCTCTCAGAGACTCGAGTCCCACCACCTGAGCGGCGTGTTCACCTGATGTTTGGATAGACTACCTTCTTCTCAAAACAGGAGAGACATGGCAGGGCAGGTCACCAAAGAGAGAGCAAAACAAAGAGTCAGATTTCACAGACCCTCTATCAATCAAACATCTTAGAAGCATAATCACGCTCACACTACCTACAGGAATCCCACCAGCTTCAAAAGGAAACGTGTGAGGGATTTTTTTCCTCGCTTCTGAACATGGGATTGCTGTAGATCAGCAGCAGTGTTTATTGTCCTTTGTTGCTACTTGACAACCTGAGGATGTTGCTAAGACTGTGGTGCATTTACCGATATTGAATTAATGCAACTTAGAAATAATAGTGCAGAAAATTAATCCTTTGTCTTCTATTTCTGCAAAGTAATACTTAACACTGCGCAGCAAGCATGGGCAAGCTCTCGTACATTCCCAAACATAAATTATGGCAGGACAAATGAATTCACCTTCTGTTGTGTGTGTTACCAAATGCTGCCATGTCTGCTTTGTATACAGCACGCTGATTAAATGACTGGACTGAGAAACACGGGCATTGTTCTGGTGTGAAGATCAACAGAGAGGTTTGTGTGTGAGGTTGATCTGTCATTTCTTCAGCTTGCTTGTTCAGGGAGGCTCAGTGTTGGCTTTCCATATTTACCAGGCCACAGATTCAGCTGACTCTTGAATCTGCTTAGGAGGGTGTTTGTGAGCATTTTTACTCTAATTCATTGCCTGTTTGTGAAGTGTGTAAACCTCCAGAGTTGTTTTGAATTGTGTAATAACCTTTCTACAATTATATATATTGGGACAGATTCGTGTTTTCAGGTGGTGTAATCTCTCCACGCCACAGCTGAGGTTGATGGACCGGTTTGCTTTGAAACGCTCCAGAGAGGACAAATTGTTTGTTGATTTACTCGTCAGTCCGTGGCTACGTATGGAAGTCTGTTTTCCTCCTCACCACCTCAGCCACTCTGTCTCTCTCACCCATCCACCCACCACCCGCCTCGCCTCGGCCGTGCACCTGTCTGTAGCAGGCAGCTGTGGGTGGGCGGGTCTTGGCTGTCAGTGGAACATTCCAGAGGAGAAGTCACCCCGTTAATCCCTTGAGTTTAGACACCCCCCCCATCCCCTCCCTCTGTCTCTCTCCCATCGTTGCCCCTTCCTCGCAGCTCTCCCTCTCAGCCCTGGTCAGGCTCAAATGGGATACTGCTATGTCAAAGGTAGACACTGTGAGAATGAGATTAAAGGACGTGTACCCACCACATGCACACCCATCCTTCAGCTCCCAGGCCCATAGGTTTTAATCCCCCCAAATATTCAAGAATGAAAGCAAATATTGGTATGTCCAGATCTGCAGGCTTGTTTTGAAGGGAAAAGGCTACATGGACACAAAATACATCACTCTAACTTTCTAAAGATTTGTGGTTTCTCAGTGGTTTGTCTATTTCACTATACTACTGTAACATTATTAATTTGAAATCAGTATACTTCACATGTTGAATGCTCCACACATTTTCCTAATTTTGCTTTCTATTCTGTGAATGTGTGTCTGTGTGTAATTAGTGGGTGTTTGTAGGTGTGAAGGCCATGCACATATACACAACTGTGTCTCTTGTCTACTGGAAATTTCACTCCTCTAATTGCCCATATCACTCTCTCAGTATCACAGTTTTTTCTCTCCCACTGTCTATAAACTGTGATTCAAACAAGAGTCTCTTTATCACCCCATGAAATTCTGATGTCAGGCCAGATCCTGAACTTGGCAGCTACCCCATTCAGCTGGAACACATAAATGAGAAAAGCTGCACAATTCACTAGCGCAGTAGACGACGTTCCCTTCGGTTTTCCCTTGACACTGCAGACACTCTATCTTGAGCGTAACATTTTATCTTGCTCGGTTGGCTGTTTGGCAGGGATGACTAATGCTGTTTGTGTCCATCTCAAGCAAGGAAGGCTGATATAACTGTGCAGCCGTCTTGACAACAAAAGCAGTCATGATACACTGAGGAGGAAAATATCAGCTGTATGGGCTTATACAGATGGCTAGTATAAGCAGAATGTACAGTACTTTTTTGACTATTGCAGACAAAACCATTGACCACACATTATGTGGTTTGCAAAAAAGTCTAATTGTGTTTGCTTTGAAAGAATAGTTCAACATTTTGTGAAACACACTTATTGGCTTTCTTAATGAAGAGTTAGATGAAAGGATCAATACCAATCTGATGTCTGTATGATAAATATGATAGCCAGCAGCCAGTTAGCTTAGACTAAGACTGGAAACAAGGGGAAACAGCGTGGCTTTGTCCGAAGGTAACAAAATCTGCCTAACAGCACCTCTAAAGCTCACTAAATAAATCTTTTTATCCCTTTTGTTTAATCCGTACCAAAAAAAAGTTTAAAAATGTAAAAAATAAAGTTGTAGTTTTAGTCAGGAGCACATAAGTTCCTGTAAAAGCACAAGTCGGTTTTGTATAGATTAAACAATTAAACATTAATATATCATGTTAATTAGTAAACTTTAGAGGTGCTGGTAGGTGGATTTTGTTAGCTTTGGACATAGCCAGGCTAGCTGTTTCCCCGTTTCCAGTCTCTATGCGAAGCTAAGCTAAGCTAATTGGCAGCTGGCTGTAGCCTTATATATATTGTACAGACATGTGAGCAGTATCAATCTTCTCATCTAAATGTTGACAAAAAAGAAAATATGCGTATTTCCCAAAAAATCAAACTATTGTTCACCTGTAACAAATGAAATCATTTTGAGGGGAGTTCAAGTCTGTGAAAAGGCTCCTTGTGTGAGTGCGCCTAGTCCCATACAATGCTTAACACCGCTTGTTTTTCTTTTGCACCCCATACATTAAAAAGTCACACCTCCTAGCAATTAATTTTCTTAAGTGTGATGACCGGCGGTGTCCTGCGGCGCTGGCTGGACTGCTGGGGTGTTTGGGCCACACCAGGGGAAGCAGTAAGAGAGTGAGAGAGGGTCCCAGGGTGCAGGCCGTCCTCACGCTGTTTACCCACAGACCAGAGCCCCTCCGAGGGCCAGGGGGAAGCCGTGGCTGGGCCAGAGGCTATTAAAGCCCTGATGGCTTTTGACAGTAATTTCTTCATGAGTCCACAGCCCGCGGGGCCTGCCAGTGGTGAGATCGGGTGCCTCCTCTTGCCCATTAAAGCACACAAACTGTGCCCACAAATCCCGCTCAATGGTATCTCTGTGCTCACGGAGAGTGTTTGTGCATGTGTGAGTGAGAGAAGTGAGGAAGCAGGACTGAGGAGCAGGAGAGGGGGAGGCCTTGCCAATCTTGAGACAGTCCTGGTAACTGGGCCAAAAGGTTTGGATGCGTTTCTTCAGTTCAGGCAAGAGTCCAAGCCAACAGGGGAACATATTCGGAAAACCATGCCTTGACATCCAGCCAAATTGTAAAAGGTGTTTACGTGCATCTCAGCCCAGGGGAGTAGAAATCACACATGACAAGGCTTTAGCATTGTGTTGGGTGGAGGTTGGAGCTTCAGCAGCAGTCGAGGGATTGGATAGAGGTCTAGGTGAAGGTTGGTGAGTTTGTCGGATGAGGAGAGCAGCAGCAGTAAGGTGTAGCTTCTGCACTGCTACACCTGTAACCAGCACTGCCACTTTAACAGATTACATGGCTGTTTGGGAAAAGCAAATGTTGTTCTGGGCATGGGGCTAACAAGCACCTTCAGGGGATTTAGGCCAGGAACATGGGTGGAAATTAGGGATGTTGCAAAACGATGGAGCTGAATTGTGAGTTTATATGTATAGTGTTTTAGCAAGCAAATAAGGAACACTAAATTATTTTAAATTCATAGAAAGGCTTGGTTAACAGTATACTTTGGGTTTTTCTAGGGGATAATATCCCTACTGCATAGGACTTGTTGCTTCAGATTCAACATTTCCTTTGCTGTGGATGGAGAAAGTTCTTGAGAAGGTCATAGGTTATCCATCTCAAATCCACCATTTTAGAGCTGACAGTCATAATCTCTCCTCTGTGTTCCCCTGGGGTGTTAAAACCAGACCATTGGGCTGGATTATATCATAGAAAGGAGACCGATGTGTTAATCATAAATTAGAGGCTAAGCCTGAGTGAGCAGGTCAATCTGAGGTCAGTTGCTCAGCCCTATAGGGGACTTTCTGTGTGAACAGCCACAGTTTACCACTTAGTAGCCCCAACATAATCAGGCAGGAACAATGTACAGTAGTGTAATGTGTCAAGGCTGCCCTGAGTCAAATGTTGTTCTTTAAGAAAGAATCCATTCAAACCTCACTGAATGTTCAAGTGTACATTTACTGTATACATTTAAGTATACCTTATGCAAATACACATGTTCACACACACACACACACTGGCTCATATAACGCCCTTTTAATGGGCACTCATACTACACACAGCCGAGATTGGTCCATTTATCTGTCTTCAGCTTACGTGGGAAATCTGTGATGAGAACAGAAATAAGTACCATCCGTTTTTCCAATTCTAAAATGTTTCCTCAGGGGAATTGGCAAGCTGTCTGAAAATGGGATGATGATACATGACCTTTGCTATGTATGACTAATACTTGGCTCCTAAAGACTGTGTCAACAAGGTGTTTTATTAAAGACACAGCAAGAAAACACAAAATGGCAAAGGCATTACAAGTTTTATATAATAAGAAGGAAAATATAGAAGACTAATTGGATTAGAGAGAAACAAAGGAATTTGCTGATCCAATTAACCTTCTTTGACACTTAAATACTGGCAGACCCACAGAGAACAAAATGTATAAAAGAGTTCTTTATTTCTAATAAACATGAATACATGTGAACATTGAGGACATTTTTATGATGTATGTTTAAAACATTCTTGCAAACTGCTGTACAAAGCCCAAAAAGAGATGTTAAGGTCAGTACATAAGAGATGGTATGGTCTAAGTTATTGTAGCTGTGTGTAGCAAACCAGCCATATATCCATATAACATCATCAACGTGAGAGGAAAAGTACACTGGGGGAAGGGGCACAAAATGCAACATCAAACATGAAAACTTGTACAACTCTGAAAAGTATGCTTTTTAGACACACAAAGGACACATACATTGTATGTGTTAAATATTTTTTGTTTGTCAGGACATAAAAAGCTAACTACATCATTCACAGATTCAGCAGTCTGTTTAAATTAAAAACCTTATTTCTACAAAGTGAATTTACATTTTTTTTTTAAAGTACAAAGTGCAAATACTATGGTTTCCATTATTGCCGATTGGTGAGGGCAGATTCTCCATGCGGGAGGGGAAATCTCAGATGCTGGCTTAGCCTTGCTTCTTCGAGGGATTCTGAGGAGAGGAAATTAGAGTGACATGAGTTTGACATATGCCTTTGTTTCTTTGTACTTAGTCTGACAACTTGTTTAATGACTGTATATTCCTGCCTCAGTCAACACTAACAGAGATAAAACAATATTACAGTCAGACTTTAGATGAACCACCAATTTCTCTTACAGCCATTTTATCCACTAGGGAAATGCGGCTGTGACTTAGAGGTAGAGCTGGTCGCCCACTAATCGGAAGATCAGTGGTTCAATCCCGGCTTCCCCCAGCCCGTATGTCGAAGTGTCCTTGGGCAAGATACTGAACCCCAGATTGCTCGGTTTGTGAGTTTGTGTGAATGACTAGTTTCTTTCTGATGAGCAGTTGGCACCTTGCATGGTAGCCTCTCCCATCAGTGTATGAAGTGCTTCGAGTGATTGGGAAGACTAGAAAGGCACTATACAAGTATAGTCCATTTTTCCTTTAGTATGGGAGGAGTAGTTTACTTACTGGTTTACTGGAAGGTAAGCCTTCTCCTGGTTTGGCCACTGTGAGACAAAAAGTGATATAAACCTTAACAACCACAAAATGAGGAATATTGCAGGTCAGTTGAAGCGCCAAATCTTTGTCTCCACAAAGTACAATGGACCCTTCAATACACACTGTCCCCTTAGTGTTGCTACACTTGTCAAGCTTTCTAATCTAGCACTGTATGCAAGTCACAATGATACCAGTGGCAGACTTAACACTCAAAAATCTTAGTAATTTTCGAACCAATGGGTCCTTGATTTCAAGAGCAGGCTTCTTATTTCTAGCTGGCAACCGTCAATTTTGCCAGCTGAAGTGACAGAGGTTGCAAGCAGATTCTATTAGCTGTAGTTAGCTAGCTACTTACTGTTAGCTCCATCAGTTGGTTTTCAGTGTTTCCGGATAACTCGCATGGAAATGAAAAACCTTAAATATGCAGATGATGGCCACATACAGTACATGATATCATGCTAATCCAGTGCTGTAATGATGCAAAAACGACAAGATACTGTTACTTACTCCATTACTGACACTTTGCTATTTTTGGTTTTGAAAAGCTGATACAAAAGCTCCAAACTTTTAGCAGCCCCATGTGCAACGGTTCGGCATGTGGACAAATCCAAAGCTTGACTGTGCCTAGTTACGTAGGCTAAACTATGATTGGACAATTTCTGTTTGTTAATTGTTAAAAATTCTAATTTACTATCTGACTGCCATGATTATTATATTTTATCTATCAATATGTAAGTTTGAAGATTTGGTGCAAGAGACTACATTTAGACATTAGTTAGGTTGTTCAGCTCACCCTCTTCTTTGGTCACCCCGAGGCAACCAATCAGCTCCTGCAGAGACAGCGCCTTGTCATTGCTGATGTCGCAGTACTCCACAAACTTCTTCACACACTTCTTTGGCTTGGATTTCTTGCGCAGGAAGCGTTTGAAAGGCTTGATCTCCTTCTTTCCAATGTCCCCACTGGAGTTTTTGTCCAGTTGACTGAAATACCAGTGGACCACCCTCTCCTCCAGGGTGTGGCTGGGGTCGGGCTCGGCCATCCTTAATGAGAGATATCAATTCGTTATTCGTTATTCGTTATTCGATATCAATTAGTTAATCAGCTAATAATCGCCTCTCCATCACTTCATCCAACTGTCTAAAAGCTGTCTGTCTGTAGCACAGAATACGTTTGTGCCTTTCTGGTAAATGACTGAACCCATTGATGTTCATCAATAATCGGAAGATGAACAAATCCACTTTCAAATGTCATACCTTCCTGCGGACGCTGGATCTGTGACAGCGTGCACCATGTCTGTTGACAGCGCGTCAAGAACACTTGTCAGGAACTCTGTTTTCTTTGCCCCAGGACAGCCTGGAAAATAAACCACAGATACCTGAATGAGCGTATGTATGCATTATGCAGTTCATATGGAAGTGAGTGTACGAATAAGTCAGCAAACAGAAAAATGATCCCCCTGTCAACTGCATTACAACAATGTGGAACGCTACCGTCATAGGTGGCCTAATAAATGTTTTGGGAGGGACGCTATGTAACAAGCTGCGTAATTTTAACATGAACAGCACATAAAGATGGCAGAGGAGAAAATAAACCCAAACAGGACTCTCACAGTTGGGTTTTACTCCCTCTCATAAAGTGTCAGACCTCCCCTCATCTGGAGGAGGAAGAGGGTACCTGCCAATCATCCTGGAGGCCCCTGAGTGGTTTTGACAGCTGGAGCACAGACGATGTTACTGAACATTGTATGTGTGGACAAGAGGCTCCATACAGCACCTGAGACACACCTGAGACATCAAGGGGACCAAAAACAGTCCTGACAGACACATTGTTACATAGGATTTTGTCTGAGGGATGTCTGATTTAAAGGTATGCATCGAGAGACCGACACAACTCAACACCAGATCTTCAGTGTGTGGTGGGATTACTATTTGAAATGTCAGCCAGACAAGAGACTGATATAATTAGCCCATAAATCTATAACGTAAAATCTATCATCAACTACCCAACTAAAACCAACAGAGAAGCATTATTAGATGCAGAATGACAGGAAAAAAATTTAGTGACAACTGGGGTGGAATGACCCTAATGATAGTAATTGTCTGTTAGGCCATATAGTTTTAAGAGTGAGGAGGCCAGGGTTGTTCTGGAAGAGCTGAAGGCTACGGCGGCCTGAGAGATTCCTGGATTCCTCTCTCAGCTCTCCTCTGCTTTCTCACAGTCCAGCTTCCCTCTGCTATTCTCCCTGTGGAGAAGAAGAAATTCTCCGCAGTTTGCTACTTTTATGGCCCAGGCCTGCGGGGCCAGATTCTCCTGTGTTGGAGATAATAGCATGCTTTGCCCCTCTCTAACAGGTGGCGACCAGAATCGGCATAAACACCCAGCACCCAGCCTCCACTCCACCTTTCCCAAGTAGTGCAGGGCTTTAGCAGCCTGCGCTGAGCGGAGGGTTGAAACATTCACATGTCCAAACTGTTCCACAGTCTTCTTTACATGCTGAACCGACTTGCACTTAAGTTTTAGTAGGCCCTCCCTGGCCCTAGCCCAGTAAAATATCTGACCCACCTGTTAATGGCCAAATCGGTGCCTTGTGGAGCCTCTTGTGGTAAATTAGTCTAGACAGTCACACAATTACACCCACAGAAGGCAAAGTGTTTTTATCTGGCTTCTGACTTAAGAGAGATTTGTGGGATGCAGTTGGACTTGTTTGAGGCTTAGTGTTTTTCATGGAGAGCACGCGTCCTCTCCGTAATGCTGCAGGAATCTGAGTGTGTCTGCAGTCCATTCAAATGGGAAGCCATCAGGTACAGCTCCAGTCCCTTCCTCTTGGCAGCAAAGGTTTTTCTTCTGGAGGTGGGACAGATCAGCTTCTGTCTGTCTGGACAGTTTAGCTGAGGGGCAGGGCACAAATGTTCCTGCTGTCATTCAAAGGAAATTGAGTCTGGACATTTTCCGTTCAGTTCAAGGCTACAGCAGTAAAAGCTGTGCTGTCTTATTCCATAATGATTATAATTATGTAATACCCAAATTTGACAGATGCAGGATGGCATCAAGCTGCAAGAGCGTCAAATGATTACATTTTTTCTTGTTGAAAAGCTAAGATCTGCACCACTATTCATATGCCTTCATATATCTGCTGCCTGTAAAAAGTTGGCCAGTAAGTGCATGTTTGCATGTGTGTGACCTGTGTGTTACTGTCATTAAGAAGCAGTGTTTTTCTATGGAGCCACATGGGGCAGAGCCCTGTCAGCACTCACAGCCGCAGCTCCCGATGGCTGCCCCAATGCTATCCCATGATCCCCGTCTGGGGAGAAAGCTAGCCAAATACTCCGCTTTCCTCTCTTGCCCCCTTCACGGCAACGTTCTCCTTTCTCGCATCTCGCCCCATAAACCTCTCAACACCAGCGCTTCAACAGCAAATGGGCTGCAGCAATGTGAAGGCAACATTTATAATTATCCCTGGTTCATACAGTAACAGGGTTTACAGCCTCTGACGCAATTGCTCATAAAGAAAACAAGATGCTGTTTTTTGACTGTGTCCCAGTGTATTTCATAATTGGCAACCTGGCTGATATGGTGCAGGTTTTTTTTTGACAGGTTTAGAATGAAGTCTGTGTACTCATGCGAGCGTCTGTGTTAGGTGATTGCATGGCTGAATAAGTACATTGTTTTCTGTCCTACCACTACGTGTTCAGGAGGTGTTTGGTTGGGCTTGAGATCTTTCTCATGGGATAGTTGTGGCTGTTTTCCACCCTATCGCCACCTCACACTTTCTGCTGACAGTTATACACTGTAATTATTCCTGCTCAATATCTTAGCAATAATACACACCACCAGTGCCACTGGAAGGCAAAGATGAGTAACATTTGTTAGTCCAAGGAGCTTTCATCTGTGACTGTCGATCCTCACTGCTTTATACACACTGTACAAGAGACCTCGATGCCAGAGCAGAGACTGTTCTGCTGCTAAATGCAGCACCTGCGAGCAGAGAGCACAGCTCTGGCCCAGCACACTGTTACATAAACAGCTGTGGATGGGACGGGAACAGTGGCAGCTCTGTTCATATGCTGCTGGATTATTAACATGTTTACCAAACCACCAAAAAACAGTTAATTTGCCAAGCACCGCTCAGCTTTAAACTGTGATTTGGTTGTATGCCGCACCAGAAAGCTATAACTCTACTTTGCCTATCATTGGTTTTATGATGAGGATGAGCCATACAATTAGTGATAAAATTAAATATGAGGATATTTATCATCTAGTATTTATAAATGTGATGAAAACAAAGGTGAATGCATTTCATCCACTGCACTGTAAAATAAATTGGAAAAACTGGAAGCAGCTCACCAAAATCAGAAATCATGACAGTTTGGGAAACAGTTTCAACCATTATTTTCATTTTCACATTAAAATAAATGCTTTCTGCATTAAGCTAGATGTGTTCAAAATTGGTTTAATCAAGTCAATTCATGTTTGCAATGCCATGTGGGCTAAGTTGTAAAGCTGAGCAGAGTGCTTGTGACCCTCTATATCAGAAATTAGATCAGTAGGTGGAATGATATGATGCCATAGTTTTAGTTCAGTTTAGTACAGTTTAGTTCTATCCATTTGTAAATACCACTCAAATATATTAGCATTTTAATTCTGCAGTTTTGAAGTGTCAAATAGCCACCTAACACAGCAAACACAGTCTCACCTGTAACTAAGCCCACCCCATGACCACCACCCTCAAACTCCTCTCCCACCCTCAATTTACTTATCTACACTGTTGTCAGCCTTTCTATCACTACCTGTCTCAGGCATCCTATTATCCATTATCTCTACCTCTCCTGCCTGCTGTTTCTCCTCCATGCTATCATCCCACTATCCCCCATCTCCCGTGTCAGTTGAAGATTAATCCTCCCCCCGATCCGTCTCTGTCTCCTTGCTTATTGACCAGTGAGGGGCAGTATCTGGCAATCCTCAACTCTTTATCAATCCTTTCCTTGACCAACAGTGCTAATGATGTCAACAAACACACACACACATACTTGCACTGTTATCGCAACCTTGGAAGCGCGGCAGCAGTTGGAGGCCGACTGCTGAAGAACTTCACCATGTGGTCTGAACAAAGAGGAAAAACAGAGACTGAGTCCAGTCTTTAGAGTGCTACCTTGGAGATGTCTGCTCCTATAATGGTCCTTAGGTTTAGTAGGGTGGGCCCTGGCATTGCCATCGCACTTTGGCTGTTCGTACCTGTGACAGAAAATACACCATGTGAGAAAATGCCAATTCATTCAAAGTGAAAAGGGTGAAAGGGATTGATGATATGATATGTTTTCCAATTACCCCTGTACAGTTAAATCTTAGGGATTCAAATAATTGTTTTGTGGCAAACCAGATGCTGTGAAACACATCCAAAAAGAGGGGAGGGATTTGGGGCTGGTATGAGGACAGAAAGGGGAGGGAGGGTGAGAAGGAGAGAGAAGGAGGGAGAGAGGCATTCAGGCAGACAGGGAGCATGGGACACAAGGAAGCTTTCACAGCCTCCCTTGGAGAGCCAGCAGAGCCCCGATTGCTGCACTGCGACTGGGCCAAACGCTGGCCTGGGACAATGAGAGAGAAGGGGGAAAATCCAGGCTTCCATATGTGTGCTAATGTGCTGTCTGGCACTCTGCCTGAAGCCTTGTTAATCTGATACCCAGACTCGCTGCTCAACAAGAGAGTACCAGTGCCCCACTCTGCCAGCCTGACTGACCTCTGACCTGCCACTCACCAGACCACTGAGTCACTCTGTCTCATCGGCAATGGAGAAGTCTGTCTGCCTGCTTATGTCAGACTGCATTTTCTGAGTCTCAAATGAAGAAGCTTCTTTTTGTTGTCTGAAAGTTGCTTTATTTCTAACAATTTCTTCTAAATAGAGAATCTCCTGTAAAGTTTGCATGGTTGCAGACCTTCATATGTTCAGCCACTCACTATGATCACTTACCTGCTTTGTGTAACAACTGTCTGGTTTGCTTACCACAAAGAACCGAGCAACACATTCCAAGAAACTTTGTAAATTACCATAACTAAGCCCCCAAATGGCCATATAACGCCTGAGTTTTGCATAGGTGAAGTCTCTCCCACCTGGTGGAGGTCCCAGGTATGGGCCGTCCGGTGTCCACCAGCACACACCAGCAGTAGCCGGTGGAGGGGTGGCATTGGACCGGCTTGTACAGTCCTCCTTGGGCACAGTCTGGTACGAATACAGCATCGTTCTTGTGTTGCCTCGCCTCTTCCTGGGCAGACTGCTGCTCCTGGTCACATGATGAGGCTGGAAAGAGGGGTCAGAGGTTATACAGGAATCAGCAGAAGCGTGAGTGGATTGGTCATACAAACACACACACACACACACACACACACACACACACACACACACACACACTGTCAGTAAAGAGAGCATTCACTTAGGTGGTCTAGAGAGTGTGACTTGGCAAATACATGCCCCAGACACACACTCAATGAGAAGAAGAGGGTTTGTTTAAAGTTAAAAATAAGAGTCACTCCTTACCAGATCTAGCTAACACATTTTGGATTTATACAATATACAGTATGTTTGAATTCATTTCTTTCTCATTACACTCTAAGCATTGCTAAGACATCCCTGAAGAGGAGGAGGAGGAGGATGGAGCGCTGGAAGGGAGACAATTGGGTGGAGGATGAGCGCTTGGAGACTGTGTGTATAGACTGCTATATCAACCCCCATGGCACTGTTTACAGACATTAACGGGCTAATGACTAAGTACAGCTCCCTATGCCCCAAGTTAAGTAAATATTTGGACACTCAACTGCCCTCTGTGGATGTGTGTGACAGAGAGAGAAACAGACAAGACAAAAGCAGAAAAGTGGTCAGTTGGGCCTTTGCCTTCATACACCAACACACACTGACACACTACTGCAGGGTACTGTAAAGTACCAGGGATCTATATGTTTACATGTTCAAAATTTCCAGAGAAAAACGCAGTGCCTCATGATCCTTTCTTTTATCCATATGTACAGAGGATGCAGCGGCCTCATTGGGAGAAAGATGGGGTTTTGCAAAGCCTCAGCAGGATTTAATCAGACTTTTTTTCTGTGCAGCAGCCTCCTTCTCTGCTGTGCAGCTCTCCAACAGAGATTTGAGCATTAAACTCAGGGATGAAAGTAGAGCTCTTCTGTCCATGAGGGCTTTCATCACCAATCTCTCTCTCTCTTTGCTGCCTGCCTCAAGGCTCGGAAGCTACTGTGGGATTATGCATATCCCTTTTCTTTGTTTATTTTCATTAGAGATCTTTACCCACACAAAAGAGACCAAATGAAATGCCTCCCCGCTTTCTCAACCGACTCTCTTCGCTCCAGTTCCTCCGTATGGGCTCTCTTTGTTGGGACGGGTGTTTTTTTTTTCACCCCAATACCCCAAAGAGCACATGGTAATCAAAACCATCAATGCTGCATTTCTCAGGCTTTTTTTATTGGTTGTAAATTATGATAATGGGATTCACACACACATGCACACAGGGTTCTCATCTCTAGGCTGGCCTCAAAATAGCATTGTTTTATGCAGAAAGAAACATATTTGCCCAAAGAGCAAAGAGGCAACTGATCTGTACAATAAGATAAACGTGTAAGACGAGACCAGAACGGACCAGCCAGAAGAATAGGAGATCCTGTGTTTCTGCCATGTGCTGCAAATTACAGATACACTGCAACACGAAGAACCAAAGAGAAGCAGATCCTCAAAGCCTGACGCACTCCAACACCAAGATGTATTGGTTTCACAACCCACCATCTGTCCTTAAAAGACAGGAACAGCCTCAAACCATGATTGCTCATACAAGTAGGAAAAACACAGAGCGTGCTTTCAGTTGAGGTTTGCAAACACCCGATCGCCGTCATTAAAGAAAAAGTGGTCTTTGAAACTCACATGGTGCTCTGGTTCTATTGTTCTGTCGGCTGCGAACCTGCTCCGTCCACAGAGTTGGATACTGGGAAATGATGTCTGAAAGAAATCACCAAGACAGCTTTATTAGCTTCAATCGAAAACACACTCGTAAATCATCTGAGCCAAACCTGGTGGCTCCAAAAATCACAGACTGTAAAATGAACATCAAGGTTATCGTATCTCAAACTGCTGCAGTGGAGGTGGAAAGTAAATTGCATATGACAGCTGTGACCAGAAATATAGCAGCAAAAAGAGAGGTAGGTAAACTATGACTATGAGTCTCCTCCTGTCACAGTAACATGAAATCATACAACACTACTTCTTTCAAAATATAAAAGGCTAATAAAAGTGTTAAAATGCAACTTTGCTTCCCATTCACAGTGATGGTTTATCTTTATTGAGCTAGAAATGTAGCAAGTTGTTTTCTCTGCCACTTGGAGTGTAAATCAAGTGAATGTAGCAATATCGCAATATACAAATATTCCATTACAAGTAAAAATACTGCATTCAGAATTTAGAGCACAGATGTATTGGCAGCAAAATATACTTAAGTATCAAAAGTAAAAGAACGCTTTAGGCAGATTTCAGAGGTTTATATTACTATATATTATATTATTGCATTATAATTATTGATGCAATAACATGTAAGCATTTTGATATAGTAGCTGGCCTAACTGGAGCTGATGTTAACTACTTCATATTGTGTTGGGTATTTTTATCTATCAATGCATCATATTTTAAAGATAATGATATGTTTTATGTGAAACATTTTAATATGTAAAGTAACAAGTAACTAGAGCTGTCAGATAATTAAGTGGAGTAAAAAGTACTATATTTGCCTCCAAAATGTAGTGGAGTACAAGTATAGAAATTAGCATAAAAAGGAATACCTCAAGTAGAGTACAAGTACCTAAAGACTGTACTTAGGTACAGTTCGTGAGTAAATGTACTTTTGAAAGAAGAAATAACACATTATTCTCCTTCAAATGAGAAGTTGAATTCCTAAGCTTTTTATTACTTAACAACTTTGCTCAAATTAACACTCATGCGCTTTGTTGTTAGCTTTCTTGTTCTGGTATGACCAGTAGCTTATGATGGCTTGCTAATGGTAGCAAACTTAAGATGCATATTGCTGTATAACGGACATTACTGAGTAAATTTGCTAGCTTGATGACTCTTCTTTACTTGTGCTACTGTTACACTATATTTTAGCATGTACTAATATCCTGGAATTGTCATTTGTGGCCACAATGACCGCAATTCAACAAAACATAGTCTGGCTTTGACATCAAATGTATGGGGAAAAAAGAGCAAAAAACACAACTCATGGTTAAAGTGCCCTTTTAGTTTTCTCTTATCACATATTCCCTGATGACCTTTTTTAAAGCATGATGCTGTAACTGCCTCATGTGCAGGCTCCTTTTCCCTTTTAAGGATGATATGCTTTTGAGTCAGTCAGTGGTGTCTCAGTAAGCACAGGTGCAGTATCAAACATTTTTTTACTCACAGTCTGACGGATAAGAGCTCACCTTCTTCATCGGCAGCAGGCTGTGGATCCACCACTAGGCCAGTCTCATCTGCATTTAGAATGGAGAATATTTGCAAGGAGACTACAATTACGAGAGTAAGCTAGATTAGAGAAAACTTAACTATGTAAGATTTGCACTTTGCCCGGCCAAGAAAGATGGAGACAGAAGTAGAAAGGTGAGGAGAATGAGAAAGAGAGAGAGAGAGAGAGAGAGAGAGAGAGAGAGAGAGAGAGAGAGAGAGAGAGTGTGTGTGTGTTGAAAGCTGAGAGAGGTGACTAAGAGTAAGAGTAGAGAGGAGGAAAATCAGAACTATAGTGGTCATATATTCCCATGGTTTCACTTCATGCAACAAGGGAGATCATTATGCTATGGAGGACAGATTGAGGTCAGTTAAAATGACTGAGGAGAGGATGAGGACCAGTTGTCCCTGATGTTCTTCTCCATCCTTCCATTGCCTGCATTTGAGTCATGAGAGCTGTGTGAAGGTGGGAGAGACACAAGAGGTGAAGAATGCAGTAGTCAAGTCTGAGACAAGCCAATTAACAGTGAGAGAATAGAGCTTGGTGTTTGTTTGCTCTCTGTTTGTTTGTTTGATTTGCGGCAGGAGGGAGACAGGGATGGAGGTTTTGAGCCGCTTAGGGTGAAACCACGGCCGTAGGTGTGGTTAACCTCAGTGTGGGTCACTCTTTCTGCTCAAAGTAAAGCTCTGTTAATGCATGAGTCAAGGCATATCTAATGGGCGGCTCCACAAACAGGGATTAAGTTTAAACTTCTTTTCTTTAACAATGAATTCTCCATTGCAAAATCAGGATTTTACATTTAATGCAAGTTTGTTATGCCAGCCATTCATCTACTCGAGCATGCTTGGTGGATAAAAATATATACAGTCGGTGTGGCGGACTGAGGCAGACATGTTATTACTCTGCTCACTTAACGGATGGAAATGCCATTTCAAAAAGTGTATTTATGATTCGGATTTACGATAAACCACTAATGACCTATCTTTACTTTGCGGCCTTTTACATGACTGTAACACCTCTTTTAGCATCTGCCAGGAAACCCCTGCGCTATTTGTGGTCATACGGCATTAGTTTAACTGCTGTTTGTCATTCGTCAGCTGCATGTGATTCCAGCATGTGAATGAATTTGTCAAGTCAAGCAGCAGAAATGGGTTTATGGTAAAGCATTTGGTGTTTAACATTACCAATATTCTGATAATAAAAGTGCAGCGATGGCCACTGTGGAATGCTTAGACACTGATGGGCTTCTGCTGAATCAAAATATTGATGCAATCACTGCTATTTTCAGAGCTGGCACACCACAAATCTACAGTTTATTCTGCTTTTCACCACCCTGTTTATCCAACCAGTTCAGAATGAACCACAACCCCCCCCTCCACCTCCTTTCCTCCCTCTTTCCCTCTCCCACCATCCCTCCTCCTCTCTCAAATTTTGCATTCCCACTTGATCTATGTGTAATGAGTTGGCCGGGCTCAGACAGACACTACCGAGACTGTTTACAGAGAGAGAGGCGCAGAAGTAAATGTCACACTGACAGGAATAACCCATGTGACAAACAGTTGATGTATACACACTTTCTCTCTCTCTCTCTCTCACACTCATACACACATCCATGCATGCAAACACACACATATGCACGCACACACACACACACACACACACACACACACACACACACACAATCACATAAGGAATCAATCGGAGTCAACCCAAATTACACTTTTTCTTTGTGAGCCTTCAAATCACATCAGTTAAACAAATCGTCTCTTACGAGATGAGAGCAAGATATACAATATCTGGAGTGGAGCCGGAGGGACTCTTAGTGGTTCTATATCTGGAAGAGGGTAGATGTTGATGAGAGACAGAGTGAAAGTAGAGTGGAGGATAAAGTGTGAACATTTCCTTGTATCTTATGACACTATTGCTGAAAAAGAACAAAGACCAAGCGAGATAAAGTTAGAGAAGAAGAGCTCATAAGTCAGATAAGTCAGTTTTCCTCCATTCTGGCTGCTCCCTGGCCGTTTGGCTGCCTGGTAAAGACAGCAGGCGGTTATAGGCGCTGTAGCTGCTGGCGGTGTGCATTAAAGCTCACCACAGCCTCTCTCCTTAGAGTTGTTACTCAGTAACAGACTGCTTTTATATCAGCCTTCAGGCTGCTCGCACTCTCTCAAATTGACAAAATATTAGAAAGGCATGCCTTAACAGGCGACCCACCCTGCACATCTCCAACACAGATGCAGGCAAACAGACAGAGATACAAGTGAATACACACACACATGTACATGCATGCTTAGATGGGTACACACAGGACAAACACGAAAGTACACATGCATATATAAAGGAGTCAATGTGCCCCTGAGAATGAATTTTTCTTCAATTAAAGTCTCACCTGCTTTACCTGGCTCTCTTGTAGTAGCTCTCTCTTGTTTTGAACCTGAAAAGCAACAGGTTCAAATTAATTAAAAATTCACCACCACAAACCCTTTTCATGTTATCCTCAATAATGCTTAAAAAACATAAGGAGTAAGTAAGGAGTGAATCACTGTGGAAAACTCTTTTCTGCCTTTTTATTTTCAGATGTTATTAATTTATTTGAAGTGCATGTCGATGGCGATGTACAACTACTGCTGCTACTTCTGGAGCTTTCTCACTATTGAGACAGCAGCAGCAACTTCCGAGGCAGCCCCACAGAGACGCACAGGGAGGACATGTGGCATTGGTTATTTGATTGTTTGGCAGATGCCATCCTCCAAGAACAATTACATTCCTTACAGTTTAACTTTGTTGCTCAACTCTGCAGCAGGGATTTTCTACTAGGTTTATTTACACCGCAGCCCCATGCCTTGAGCAACGCTCAGTCCTCGGGTGGCCCTCAAACCCTGTGGCTGTCAGTCCAGTCACTGACCACTTTCCCACAGGGCTGAAGATTACACCCCCCACAAACACGGAATACCATGCTTTTCTGTGTTGAATTCAATCTATCATAATTTCTTCACAAAATTACAGAAACCGCATTCTAGTACAAATCAGCCATTTTAAATGTCATACATTGGGCTTATTACAAAATGAGATGCATGTACTAGTGCGCTGAACTGCAAACACGGTGTGCAAGACAGGTTGCTGGGGTTTTACCCACCTTGGCATCGAGGTTTTTTATTGGCCACTGCTGAGCCACTGATGGGTCGGCCATTGGGGTTGACACACCAACAGTATCCAGTGTAGCTGTGGCACTGAACCTGTAATCATAACAGCATGTAAACACAAAGTCAGCACAAATTAAACCAGGATCTGTAAGAATTAAATGTGAATTCATGCAGGAGAAAAGAGCACTTCTTGCAAAAAGTGGACTCTTGGTGCAAAAGAGTTACTGTGGTCTCCCTAGTCTAGTGCCTTGCCTCATATTCAAAACAAGTATCATTTGTGTTGTGTTTTTTTGTTACCTCACTATACGTGCCATCAGGGTTGCATACAGGCACAAAGACCTGCGGGAAGAGCTTCTTGGCCTGCTGCTCTGTGTACTTCTTCTCTGCTACACATCTGGATGTATCTGAGGAGCACCACAAATCACCAGAATCACTACACACAGAGACTCATGATTCAACCCACAGCTCAACTATTTTCTTATGCTGCACAATGAATACACTATGAAACCAACATACTTAAAAAGTCAGTAGAAGATGTTGAATCTCACAGATGATGAAAAATGAAAGAAAAATGCAGGGAGAGAGGAGAGACGGAGGGGAAACAATTCAAGACATTTCGGAAGCGGCAGATACTTGTGTGGCTGGGAATAGAACCAACACCCCCTTTCTTATTAGGAGCAAGTCAGGCAAGCCTGCACAGTGCCTGGTGGTAAAGCCATTACTGAGCGTGGCAGCTCGTGCTGCTCCTGAAGAACATTCCAGTCACCCAAGAAAAGGGCTGATGCACAGGGAAAACCTGACCCTTCCTTAATGTCTCTGAGTCTGTCTCACTCTCCTCGTAAACCTCGACCGTCTCCTCAGTTCAGCCCGAGCTGTCCTCTAACTATTTCTGATATAAATGTGGGTTAGCAACTTTTCACCTATGTGCACCTCAAGTCTTTTCACATCCCTCTGTCAGAGCCATGGCTCATCCTGTCATTCCACAGCTGCTTCATCTCACCTGGCCAACAGCACAAGCTGTGCAAACTCTCAGGAAATGTTGGGCAGCGATGGGTTTGATGGTAACTTGGTATGACACATTAGCTGCCATGCAGTGCCTGTCTGGCTGGCAGGTTCAAATCACATTAAAACAATGACTCATGCTAGGCTTAAAAACGTTCACCAGTTTGGTCAGGAGGCTGCATGTCGCTGGCATGGCTTACAGTAGATTGTCCATTAGACACATGCAGGGGAATGTGCACTGGTTTCTCTCAGTATAGTGTGTGTGTGTGTGTGTGTGTGTGTCACTGTCACTGGCGAGGAGAGGGGGCAAGACGCTGGATGTTCCGGATGGAGGAAACCAGCAAGTTGAGGAGCTCTAAAGTTAGCTCCAGTGGAAAAACCCAAAACCATCATCCTTCTCCAGGGGGCTCCGACCAAAAAGCTGACTGGAAAAAATGACAGGACACTTGAATCATCTGAGAGCAGTGATAGAAAACAAATGTGGTGCCAGTCTCACCATCCTTAAACACAATCCCATCTCTGTGCTTTTAGGCCAGACCGGCCCTCTGCTTTATTTCGGCTGCTGACTCGGCTGCTGCTGCTGTGTCTTTCACCCCGGCCGTCCAGAAGCAGAGGGGGGTCCGAACTCTTATAGACCCGATGTTATTGACGCATACAATACGACTTTCATGGACTCTCGTCCCTTTCAGCTTCCTAGCTGGAATCCTCTATTCTGTGTCCCGGCGCTGTCCGCCACATCCAGATGTCTGCTTAGAGACGTTGTCATAGAGACCCAGCACGGGCATAAAATCGTGGAATGCTTTTCCATCATATGAGAACTTCTTTTTAAGCAAACCCTTTCGCTCAAGCTCCCCGCATTAGTGATCTAATATTATAATGTGTAAGAATGGGGCATTGTCCCCAGTCTGTAGAGCGATGAACTAGCAGTATAGAGTTAGTGAGTGGGGCGGGGGTGAGAGGGTTCGGAGCGGCAGCATTGGGGTGTATGGGTGCTTCCTTCCAGCAAGGACTAACAATGCGGGAGTCTGTGAGCTGCCTGACCTCACTGGCTCTCCTTCCCCTTTTGCCTTTTATCTCCAGCCTTCCATCGGTCACATACATACAGCTTTACATCTAGTATGATGAAAATGAGACCATTAATTCTTGTCAAGATATTTCATTCAAATGCCCTCGCCTCTGCATAATAATTTGATTTCAGAGAGCTGAGGCCATTTCAAATCAACAAGGAATTCGTTGGTCCCATGATGCTGTAACAAAGCATCCTTAAGTTAACAAAAATATACACTGACAAATGAACGTACATTTCCTTCATCAGTACAAATGGTGTGAAATTAACCAGCCAGGCAGCAGCAAGCCCCCCCAACCCACACACACACACACACACACACACACACTCTCTCACTGTGTCAGCCCCACTCGGCCTCCCAGCACTCAAAGAATCAATTATGCTGAAATGAATTTAACCCACAGGTTTCTACTGTGACCCCCTCTGCGCATTTAAGAGCGCCAGGCGGCGCTGAAGCGTGACTCATGACCTGACCTTTGCATGGCCCTCGGATGACCTCCAGCTGGGGGTCGCGGCACTTGGCTCGGAGGAACTCGCAGCGAGACGTGAAGGTCCTGCCGTCGGAGGCGCACAGGGGCTTGCGAGGAGCTGCGCTGCATTCCATGTTGCACTCCTTATCCTGATCCACCCGCAGGAACTGCAGAAGTGCGAAAGCAGGAGATAAGCAGAGAAAACATTTGTTAAATGAGCCATTTTTTGGGAATCAGTGAGCTCTGCACCAACACATTTTAATCTCCACAACAACAGGTGTGATTCTGGAGGGATTTATGAAGACTTGGGGTTGGAGCTTGTGTTGGGGCAAATGCATTTTATAAAAACAGGCAGAGCAGCTGTCCATTGCAAAGTCACACAAATAGTTAATTCTGTTTCAAAACTTTTATCAGAGGTTCATAAGCAAGTGCACCATCCTTTTGTAAATACACAAGGGAAGCACTGAATAACAGTACAACGCAGAGACACAAAGATGAGGCAGTGTCAGTACAAGCCTGTCAGGGTGCAGCCATGCTCTGTCTTTGTCTAAAGGGCTGGAGAAGACTTAACTGACGCTTTCTCTTCTCTTTGTCTGTACCAACACCTGCACGGGTATTCACCTGGGATCGTTCCTGAGGATGTTTTACTCAGCCATGAAAAGAGAAACAAGGACGGAGACTCCTGGCTGAACGCATCGGATCACCTGCGTCAATGCCACCATTGTATCTGCCACTGTGGTATGAAACCCCCCGCGCCAGGCCACACAATGGGGCGGTGGTGGTGGTGAGAGGGGTGGCAACAAGCTGTGACTGCTACAATGAATGAAAAGACAGTGAATGATAGAGTGGCTGAATAAACTAGATGTCAGGGAGCTTTGTGCTGCTACAGTGCAAGTGTTGGGTTTTCATAAAGTTCATGTGATTCATTCAGTTTGGTGGAATAATGACCTGGGTTGAGCGGAAAAAAACAAACTCTATACCCATGCCTATGCAGGTGCCGTTTTCAGTCAGTCTTATCCAAAGATAAAAACCTCTCGGAACTCTACTTGTCTTCTCTTATAATGAAAATATTTGCACATATTCAGTTTTACTCTTTTGTTTTGTGATGTTTTTGTTCAGTTTTCAGTGGAAGCACAAATATCCAAAATCTGTCTGAATGCTCTCTCTGTCAACTATTCACAGCAGACACACAGATGCTTTCTCTCTTTCACTCACACACAAACACACACACACACACACACACACACACACACACACACACACACACACACACACACACACACTTACGTGGCAATCTGTGGCACAAAGCAGAGAATCAAAGCCCTCACTTAAAGGTAAGCCATAAAAATCTGTTACGAGTCATCAGAAGAAAGGGCATGGCAGAGATACAGAGAAAGAAGAAAAGACACACATCCATGAAAAGGGTGGGATGATCACCAATAAAAAAATTTGTTGTGTCTGACATCTTACAAATGAAGTGAGAAATGAGGTTTGGTGGCAGCCTCCTGCATTCAGACGAGCAGGGCTGCAGGGCTGCAGGGCTGCATGCACCTGGAAGAGGGTTGGAAGAGAAGGCAGCGCCGCCCTGGGCCACGGGGGGAGATACAGCCCACTCTGTCAACCCTGCTCATAAATCTTCCTCTGTGTGTGTGTGTGTGGGGGGGGGATCAGAGAGGAGAGGCCCGTTCAAACACATCGGAAGAGGAGCCGCAAGGGAGGGAAGCTGAGTCTTTTGGATTGAAATGAAATTTTTCAAAAACAAATTTTTTGCTCACCCTTTCTTCCTAGGCTTTTAAAAATGATGTGTTGTCATGAGAAGAACACAAAAAGTATCCTGACACTGCAGAGCTGGAAACACAAAAGCAGTGTCCAAGTCTCAACACTCATCCCTCATCTTTCTAGACAGAAATATGGTTAGTAATACATCTTCTTCATTTGGAAATAACAGAATATGAGTGAATGTTGTCTATTTCCAGTGGTTAACAGGAACTAATGAAGTATTTTCTTTAATTTGGGCAAGGAAAGACTTACAGTGATGTCTACAGCAGTGGACTACATATTTATCTTGGGATGTTATCCTGGGCATTTGGGACCCAACAAAAGGTCCCAAGATAAATCTAAGGGAGAATAGAAAAAAGGTTTATTTATTTTTTCTGACTTTTCTAAACAATTTTTGCTGTTCCTTGTGATATACTGGATCTATTTTGGGGCATTTTATGCCTATATTTTATCGCAACACAAGAAAAATCCCTTTCACATCCACATCAGGGCCATCATTTGTAATGACGGGTTACAAGCAGACATTACTTCAGTTGAAGGGGCACATTTTGGAGTTCTCTTTCTACAGCTACTCAATTCTTTGCCCATTTCTCCGTACCGACCGGGGGTCTAACATCTCCCTGCCCCTCCTTGTTAGTGTCTCTGAGTTTCTTGGATTGTTTGCATCATTGCATCTAACTGACAGTCTCCCGTTGGTACCCTCCCTCCCTCTCCCCTGTCCTCCCACACCAGTTATGACATCCCTCTGCAGCGGTGACCTCCTCTCACCCTCCACTCTGTCTCTCACAGCTCACCCCTTCACATAAAGTCCGGCAGGCGTGACAGGCTGGTCTGAGGATGGTTTTCGCAAAGACCGCAACCTTCCAAAGCCAATAACTGCTCTGATAGTGACTGAGTACATCCAGCCATGCTTGGTGGTGGACCGCCAGCCTCGCCACAGCCCACGCTGGCCACCCCAGTGCTCACACTACACCAGCATTATCAGCATCAGCCCCTGCAAGCCAGCAGATTGACAACCCAAACAGAGTTATTCAGCAGCCCAGCATCCTGCTAGATGTCCACTGTGCAGCACACAGCAGAGAGCCAAGTGCCTGCAAGTTTACGATAAAAGCTCCAAGAACACAGCATGGAAAAACAGTTAGCCATGAAATCAGCCACCCATGAAATCAACCACCCAGATTCACTATCAGACATCCAAAGTGTTTATTTCAAAGTCACAGTTAGCCACATTAAAGGAGGAGAACAAATAAGATGTGAAAGCCAGTGAGAGGAAGAAGCGTCAGAGACTAATGGTATGTTGAGGACCTCTTCCTCCTGTGTACTCCTAATGGTAGTTAGCTGTCTGCTGCAGATCTCTGTGTGTTTGGCCTGTGGTGATGGATGGGTGAGGCCAAGGCAGAGCCCTGACACTCCCCTGATGTCTCATTCCAGCCTCTCCAAGCCGGCACCATCGCCATGCACAGCAACACGGTGGAGAGTGATGGATGGCCTCCGCCTCAGCTACATGCAGCACAACCTTCCACCCTGATTTATCATAAAAGGAGACTCATACAAGACAGAACACATATTGTGACTCAAATCCATTTATTGCTCAAATCTTTTTCTTGTCTACTTCAAGACAGCTGGCTCTCACTTTTTCCTTCTCTTTATTTTGATCTTTCCTTTCATGATTTCTTGTTTTCTTTGCGTGATCTCTCTTGGAAGATGGTTTTTGCATCTGCTCAAATAATACAAGAGGTTGGCAAAGGAACAAGAGACAGGCGAGAGAGGGCGAGACGGGCGGAGTGTAAGGGAAATTATTTTTTTCCAAGACCAACCAGCATACAAATCAAATCCTATTACCTCCCCCTGGCTCTGCGGC
Organism: Siniperca chuatsi; assembly: GCF_020085105.1. Classification (NCBI taxonomy): domain Eukaryota; kingdom Metazoa; phylum Chordata; class Actinopteri; order Centrarchiformes; family Sinipercidae; genus Siniperca; species Siniperca chuatsi. The sequence continues at coordinate 8,614,744 of NC_058052.1, forward strand.
ATTGTGGGATTGAATGGAGTACGGAGGAGGCAAGCCTCCAGCAGAGAGCACATTGTAGGCTGATAAGGGCCTTCTGGGCTGGGAGGCCCCTGCTTCCAGCGCCCCGAGAGGCCCCTCACACCACGGCCCCGCAGGGTCAATGGGGGCCCCAGCTGAGAGCCGTGGCAAATGTGTTAAATGTCTTTCCTGCGTGGACGCTAGGATGCAAAGGGGATCATTAGTTTCCAGCATGGTGGAAAGGAAAGAAAGTGACAGCCTTTAACCAGGCTACTAACTCAATCAAAGGAAAAGGCATTTAATTGCTGTGAAAGTTGTTAAAAAGAAAGAGAGGTGGTGTGAAAGGCCGCTGATAATCATGTGAGGAAAAAAAATCTCTCTGGGCAGGTGCACAATTTTATGGACGCATAGGGGGCAATGGAGCCCATATGTTATACAAAAATTACTTTCTCCAGGTTTGAAAAAGAGGCAGCCAACATTCTATGCTCCCTCATCTTTTCACACACTATTTCCTTAAACCATGGAAAAAGTCTGCCTCATGAATAACCTGGGCAAATATCCCATAAATCTAACTGCCTGTTTGACCTCAAATATGCACAAAATATCACATGAAGACGTTTTCTTGAAACCAACAGTAACCTCTCCTGTGTCATTCAAACAATAAGCCATTAATCACTCACAAAGTGCAGTAAAAGTACAAGTTCATTGCTCCATGTGCTATTCCAGTAAGGACGGTCTAATGAACCACAGTATGACACAGACAAAGTTAGCATTGAAACATGCAATGAAATATGTTTCTCATTCTGACAGTCACATCCATGCTGTGTCATATCCATACACATTACAAACACAGCTGTATCTGTGTAACCTTTACATCAACTGAATATTACCACCCACTACACCTTAGTAAAGACACACTCATATTATCTGTACTCATACTCTGTGTGTGTAAATGTGTGTATCATGGTGAAAATTCAGTGGGAGCATCTGCTCAGTGCCACACTTCCTCCCACATTCCACAACTCCACAGTGCCGTCAGGGAGAAAGGATCTCCGACCCTTCACCTGCAGGTTAACGACTCGTGGCCATTTGTTTCCAGTTGGATATTAAGGCATCTTCACCCGAACCATAAATAATGGGGCTGGGGGAGGCGGCTGTCACATCAACCTCTAAATCAAGGGGTGAAGCCTCTGACAGTGCACATTCCGCTCCCTATTATCCCTCCTTTAGCACTGTACCTGCACTTGATCTTGGCCATGAAATTCCCCTTATCTGAGATGCACTTTCTCATGCAGTTTAAGGTAAAAAAAGACAGGATGCACTGCTCTGCTGCTGCTGTAAACAATGCCATGTGCTTTGGTGCAGCAGACCTGCTGACACTGGCAGAGTAGCCTTTACACAGCCTCTGGCACAACAAGAGTGAACAGGACGGAGGGGCAGACAAGCCGAGAAGCCAGTAGGCAGGTAAAGGCACTAAAAGCAATTCACAGTGGTGCTGCTAACAACTCACAGGCAAGCCAGCAGCTCTGCCATCGCAGACACTCTGTGGAGAGACCCTGAAAGACAGGGACATGGAGTTTTCACAACTCATGGAGAACACAGAGACCCCTTTTCCCAATGCAAACCACTCAACTTGATGATCTATTGAGTTTTAAATTCCATCTTATATTTAGCCTGAATTTGTGCCAGACATGGAACATATTCAAATAGTAAATCCTTCTTCTTTTGGAGAGAGATTATCATAAAAGTCCTAGTGTCGGGATGGGCCATAATGCTGTTAAGATGGATGATCTAAAATGTATCTATGTTTATTGATTATTTTCAAGATTAGAATATCTGAATATTAAAGTTAAAGCTCACAAGAAAGACATCACTGTTGATGAACGCCAGTCTTATGACCTTATTGACTTTAAAAAAAAGACCTGTTTCAGAACTACATTTCTGTCGTAAAAAAAAATTATTTGCCAGATTGTGTACCTTTCGGTCTTTCCAAATATTACGCACGGAACGCACAGGTATATCCTTCTCTTTAAAACCATCTTTTACACATGGCTATGAATGAGACGCATTCTGGGATTTATGTGTGTATTCTTCCTACCGTGAGAGCAGAGAACTTTTGAGCGCGTCCAGCGCACAGCAGACAGAGGAAGACCAGCAGCGGACAGACGCGCATCCTGACGCGGCGCGGCAATAAAATCTCCAAATTACGCACGGTCCAAAATTCACTCTGTGTTGCCTGGACTTCACCAAAGCGCAAAAACTGTCTGTCTCTGGAAGAATTTGGAAATGTTTAAAAATCCACAGTAGTTCTTGCGAAAAAATGTCAGTGGTTGAGAATGGGCTGCTGGTTTATTTCACTTCGTCTCCTTGGTTTCGTCTGCCAAACCGTTTGTGTAGACACTCTCCTTATTTCTGGCAGAGCGATAAACCCCCCCGTGTCCCTGACCTTTTCCCCTCCCTCGGTGCCTCGTCTCCCTTTTTCCCTCTCTCCAATTCGACTTCTTTTCTCCACACCCCCTCCCTCCACACTTGATTTTGTCGACTAGATCCCTTATCGGATGCAGGCAGTTCCCTAGCCGGTAGGTAGGTAGGTGTAGGTTTAGGTTTAGAGGGACTCCGTCCGCGAGGCACACGCGTCATGTATTCTTTTCTTTCAGCCTTTTTTCTTTTCCTTCTCCTTCTTAACCACAACAAGAAATCAAGAAATCTTTTTTTTCTCTAGAAGACCTTGTGATGATGTTCAATTTGCAAAGAGAGGAGGTGATCAGACCGGCTACTGTCTGCTGGGAGGGTCAGCAAGAAGAAGAAACGCAGTCTGCCACCCCCTACACACACACACACACACACACACACACACACACACACGAACTTCAATATACAATTTGGATTTTCTCGATTCTCTCTCAGCTTATAAAAACATTCTCTAAAGGAGGTTACACAAAGTCCTTAACACAATACACAAACAGATACGATACAATCTGGTAGTTAGGTTCAAAAAGCTAAAAAAGTTGCAATCTGCCCTTTTGATTGATCGCATATTGCACGCAAAGCAGTGGTCGCCAAACTTGTCTGATTAGTAATATTAAATGAGTACGATCAATATTGAAGCCAGATTTGGAGGGACCTGAACAATTTGGCGTTTATTCTTGATGCTCTTCTTGACAAGTCCATGGCCATCTGAGCCGTCTTTATTAAAGGAGAGCGGCACCGTGTGACTATGACGCCACCTAACGGTCTTTACAAGTAGTTACAAGTTCTCACGGCCCACTCGCCAGACATACTGACCCATCATCCCATTTTCACTTCTGTATTTACTTTATTATTATTATTGTTATCATTACTTTTTATCAGCTTTAGAATTATGCATTTTTAACTAATCCCCGCCCAATTGTGAGACTGTACGACTTTTATCTTTCTTTTAGATAATTCAAAGGCTGCAAAGAAAGTTGTAGAAATATCGAAATAATATGACATTTTGACTTGTCAAATACAAGTGTAACTAATAATATTATTAATTGCTGCATTGCACTGCGATAATGGAAGGGCTCCATCATTGATGTTATTAGTTCAAACTGCTTTGACAAGTCAACATCTAATGTCTGCTGTCTGTGAAAGTCTATTAATCTGATTTAGAGTGCTATCTAGACTCAGGTTAGCAAGAATAAACTGTCTTCTACTTACAAGCATCCATGCTAACAAGGGTATGGACCGTATGGACCACAGACTGTATGGTATGGACCACATACACGTTACAGACACTCAATTTCCCATAATGCTTCAATGCCGCAGTGTTTCACTCGCACGTCACGGCTTCTTCCTTCCGCTTCCTGTCGTTTCTCCAGCGCCAGCTGCATGGTTTAGCGGCGTTTGCTAGCCGAGTACACATTCTCCTTTTTCACACCAGTGTCTTACGAGCTTGGACTAATAACTAGTATCATGTCATTCCCCGCCGAGGAAGAGGTCAGTACACATTTTGTTTTCCAGACATTTGAACGCTTTCGTGACAATAACAATGACATGCTGTGGCAGGTTAGCTAGCTAGCTAGCTGCATAGCTATCTTGACTCCAACGACATAACAGTAGCTTGCGATGAGCTAGCATGATATTAATGATTGTTGTAGCCTTTTTTTCTGAAGAGAATGCAACCATAACATCACAGGCTCTGTAACGATATGTAGTTTTGTTAGGTAGAGGATAACGTTTTAGGCAAAGTAAGCTAGCGTTAATGATGACCGCCTGATGTTAACTTTGTATCAGTAACAAATATCTGACTGCTGTGTTTCCTTACAGTACGATCCTTACACCTACCCAAACGACTACGACCTGCACACCGGTTAGTATACACACATTTATTTATCTCTATTTTTCTAAATGTATGCGATCACCTCTCATGTATAACCTCCTCTTGTATATAGTCAGTATGTAGCCCATTAGGTGTAAAGTCAGTATATAAACCAATAGTTGTACACATTTGAAGTACTTCATATAGTGGTGTTCCAGTGTGTTAGTGTCTCCTCCTCACTCTCCCTTCTCCTTGCAGGTGACCCTAAAGCAGACCTGGCCTATGAGAGGCAGTATGAGCAGCAGACCTACCACGTCATCCCAGAGGTGATCAAGAACTTTCTGCAGTATTTCCACAAAACCATCTCTGACCTGATCGATCAGAAGGTTTATGAGCTGCAGTCCAACCGTGTGTCCAGCGAGAGCATTGAGCAGAAGATCTATGAGATCCAAGATGTTTATGAGAACAGGTAAACTCGACTCCTGTGTATAAATCTCTCCCCATGGTGATATTGTTGCCTCCTCTAACAGAGATATTAGAGCTGTGTGTGTGTGATGAGTATCTTATCATTCTTGTTTTGTTCCTGTAACAGCTGGAACAAGTTGACTGACCGTTTCTTTAAGAATTCTCCTTGGCCAGAGGCTGAGGCCATCGCATCACTCGTTGGCAATGGTGAGTGTATCATCTGTCCTGTTTTTGCCTTTGCACTGATGCCATCATGCATTTTTCATTGTAGAAATTCTTTCATTCTTGAATTGGTTCTTAGAATGTGATAAATGAAATATACATTTGCCCAATAGTTTCCCACTGATATTAACTAAAACCTGTACGTGTCATTGTACAAGCAGCTCTAAAGGCAAGATAATTATGTATGTTATTAATTATGTTGTATTGTTGGTGTGTTTACAGTTGTATTAATTGACAGACCTCTGTTGTTTGTTTTACATTTACGACCTACTGATAAATGAGTTCATCCCTGTGTAGTTCAGCAGTGGGAATGTTTCATGTCATTGTTTGCCTGTTATCTCTGTCAGATGCTGTGTTCCTCATCCTCTATAAGGAACTGTACTACAGACACATCTACGCTAAAGTCAGCGTGAGTAACTGCTCAATATAAACACTTATCAATCTCCCTCTTGATTACAGAGGAACCTGCAAAATTTCCAGTATTTTGTTGTAAATATTGTTTTCTTGATAATCAGGGTGGACCAACTTTGGACCAGAGATTTGAGTCATACTACAATTATTGCAACCTCTTCAACTACATTCTCAGTAAGTTACCAGAATATTCCTTACATTTTTCTCTCACCTGTAGTTATCTGTGTAAAATAAAACCTAATGAAAGACGAGTCATATGAGCATGTTTGTAATTGTAAACAGATGCTGATGGCCCCGCCCCCTTGGAGCTACCAAACCAGTGGCTCTGGGACATCATTGATGAGTTCATCTACCAGGTACAGTGCATTACATTCTTTTTTTTAAATGTATCCTCAGTTAACAATAATTTGCCATAACAAAGAGACGAACATGCTTAAGAATCAGTGAAAATAAAGACCAGGTCAAATAGTAGTTGCCAGTAATTTCTAGGGTTGTATTAACTTACAAGGAGTACCAGATGGGTGGTATATTAAACAGGACTTTCACATACTTTTCTCCTTTAGTGCTTATTGATGTGGCCCATGTGGTCATCTCACTCCCATCTAACAGCCCATAGAAAGTATGTTTAAATGCTGTTAACACAGATATGGGAATTACACTCTCCCCTCTCCAGTTCCAGTCCTTCAGTCAGTACCGCTGTAAGACGGCCAAAAAGTCAGAGGAGGAGATCGAATTCCTGAGGAACAACCCAAAGATCTGGAACGTCCACAGCGTCCTCAATGTTCTCCACTCCCTGGTGGACAAGAGCAACATTAACCGCCAGCTTGAGATCTACACCAGCGGAGGTAAAAGAAGAATGTTAAATTAAAGGCTTTGCACCTTGTTAAAGTTATCAAAATAAGGTGCACTTTAGGTTCTCTGTAGATTTATAGTTGTTATATAGTAGTTTGTTGCTTTTCTGGTCAGAAAGTAACCTCAACATGTAGACTTAAATTTATTCAGTTTAGGTGTTATTTGAGGCAGCTAACATGTTATTTGTTGGCGTGTTGCAGGAGACCCAGAGAGTGTGGCCGGAGAATATGGGCGTCACTCCCTATATAAGATGTTGGGTTACTTCAGCTTGGTGGGGCTCCTGAGGCTTCACTCTCTGCTTGGTGATTATTACCAGGCTATCAAAGTCTTGGAGAACATTGAGCTCAACAAGAAGGTACTAAGTCTGCTGAGTCCTCTATTTATTTTCTGTTTTTTCAGTATTTCAAAATGTTTTGACCTATAATCACTTGGTTTTAGGCTGCATCTTATTGCTTTTTCTTCTGTCTAGTCCACACCCCTGTATCTATTTTGTTCCCTGTCTTTCAGAGCATGTACTCCCGTGTGCCCGAGTGCCAGATCACCACCTATTACTATGTGGGTTTTGCTTACCTGATGATGAGGCGCTACCAAGATGCCATTCGAGTCTTTGCCAACATCCTGCTCTACATCCAGAGGACGAGAAACATGTTCCAGAGGTCAACTTATAAATATGAGATGGTCAGTCAAAGCAGTGCTTCTTCGACAACTTGGGAGGCTTTTTAGCTTTAGCTATGCATTGTCCCACCTATCCCCCATGTAGAACATGTTGATAAAGTATTTTTTGTTGAAAGTTTTGTTGAACAGTATTGTAGTTGAAACAGATGTCATTATACTTGTATAATATGTTTTTTAGATTAACAAACAAAATGAGCAGATGCATGGGCTGCTGGCCATCGCTCTCACCATGTACCCGATGCGCATCGATGAGAGCATCCACACCCAGCTGAGGGAGAAGTATGGAGACAAGATGCTGCGAATGCAGAAAGGGTGAGAAAGAAACTCACCACAGTGTGTTGGACAACTGTATTTGAGGTTCAGTGTTTATCTCACTGTATTGTCATTCTTTATTGCCTTTATTTTATTTGTGTGTATTCCATTACCACTTAAAAGATGTTTTTTATATTAGCCAGACAGTCATTTTTGATACTTAACTGTTATGATACTGTAATGTACAAGAAACACATGCATCTTTTTGCTTGTGGGTCTGAGCACTGGGTCAGCTATAGCTCCATTAAGGTGTTGAGTAGTTAATTAATTTAAGTAATTTAGTACTGGTATTTATGCCCGTCCTCCATTTTTGCAGGATGGATGTCTGTAGTGCACTGTCAGTAACTGTAGCAACACAAATGTTCCCTTTTGTGTCTCAGAGACCTGCAGGTGTTTGAGGAGCTGTTCAGCTTCGCCTGTCCCAAGTTCCTGTCACCTGTGGTGCCAAACTACGACAACGTCCATCCCAACTACCACAAAGAGCCTTTCCAGCAGCAGTTGAAGGTTTTTGCTGAGGAGGTGCAGCAGCAGGCCCAGCTCTCCACCATTCGCAGGTAGGGCATACCAACTTTGAGTTAAAGAAGGGGCCCTTTGGAGTTTTCTTGGTAACAAAGTTATGTTTACATTCAGTGTTTCTCACCAAAACGCATTGTTGTGTATCATGAAGGGCTAACAAACGTGGCAAGTGCATTTCCTTTGCAGTATTTTAAATCCAGCATTGTTTGCGTCCAACCTTTAATTTACCTGTATGGAGTGGTACTTAGAAAAAAGACATTTTGGATGCAGTTTTTCTGCTTTGGTGTAGGAAATGTATTGAATTAGTCTCCAAACTTTTTTTTCACCCATCTGGCCCTTCAGAAACACTTTACACTGTTTTTAGAAACCTGTTGACTCTGGTGGTTGCAGGGTGTCTATACATGTCATCTAAGTCACAATGTGTCCTTGCAGCTTCCTGAAGCTTTACACCACCATGCCAGTAGCTAAGCTGGCAGGATTCCTGGACATGACTGAGCAGGAGTTCCGTATTCAGCTGCTCGTCTTTAAACACAAGATGAAGAACCTGGTGTGGACCAGCGGCATCTCAGCGTTGGAAGGAGAGTTCCAGTCTGCTTCTGAGGTCGACTTTTACATTGACAAGGTGTGTTGAAGTCTGTTAAATGAAAGTGATATCTTTGACTTTTCTATATCATCATATACAGTATAAATAGTACGTCACGGGGGCGGACCATAGGGAATGCCTCTGCCAAAAGCGCAGTTGGTTGTGGGTTTGGTTTAAATGATATAGTAGGTTCAGATGGAACCTGTTATTTTTCACAGCAGGTCCAAATTGATTCACATGTGCACATGCTGTATATAAAACAGTAGGTGAGAAATGTTAGGGGTGATATGGCTCACTTGTTGCACATTGTTTTAAGTAGCTCTGTATGTTTGAGCTTTTTCTCTGTAACACGCCCACAGGACATGATCCACATTGCAGACACTAAAGTTGCTCGTCGGTACGGAGACTTTTTCATCAGACAGATCCACAAATTTGAGGAGGTGAGTAGTGATCCATCATGCCTCTGGCAAGGAATGGAAGTTGCTATTTATTTTATGGCATCAGAAGAAAGTTTGTTGTTAGTGACATTTCATTTAACATGGGAAAACAGAAAAAAAGTTTTAATTTTAGAGCCAATTTGGAATTGAAAGTATTCTCACTGATGTTAAAAAAATCTGCCAAACATACCCAGCTCTTTTAGTGGCTGGTTCCATTGCTAGCCTTCTCCTGAACTGTTTTAAACATAGGACTTCCAGTTATATCTTGTGTTTCAAAGACTGAAAAAATTTGCCTGTCTTCCTACAGTTGAATAAGACACTGAAGAAGATGCCAGCCACTGGCACCACCACTGTGGCATCAGCTAATGCCGCAACCCGAGTAGTCTGACCAACAACAGTGAAGAAGACCTCAGGGACTGAGTCCTCTGCCCCCTCAGTCTCCTTCAAGTTTTTTTGACAACTATTATTGATGAAGACTTTTCTATGTAACCTGGTAATAATAAACGGATGGAGTGCTAAAACTCTTAATATTTTTTTGGGTTACCTGTCAAGTGTTTACTCTTAACAACCACTAGATGACAGTATGTACCAAGCTATCACACTGCCTCAGATGCTGATGTTTTGAAAAACTGAATTATGTATACACAGTAAAGGGAAATGACAAAGACATGAAAGGGGACAATACCCACAATTATTATTTGTTTCTCTTGCCAGTTAAGCTTTGTCTGTTAAAATTGTACCTGTGAGTACAATAGAAGTCAACCTTGAGATAGTCATTGGCGTACAAACATTAGGCGTCATGAATATATTAAGGTTTCTCAGATTCACAGACTTTTCTTAGTGTCTGTCTGGCTCTTTCAATATCCTGCTTGAGCTCATTCTGCTGCATCAGTTGCCATGTTGTTTTTAGCTGCTCTCCCATCAACTCACTGACAGAGGTCAAAGATCGTTGCATATTTCTTTTATTATCACAGATCATCCAACATTTCCCAACACAGGTCTCAAGACAGGTGACAGTAACAACAAAGAAATAAAACCTTACAAAATGGGAATATAAAAAAATAATCATAAAAACACACCACTCATCAGAAACAGCATCAGTTGTCAAAAAGGAAAACAGAACGACATGTCACCATAGCACAATATACACATACTCCAAACATCCAAAATTATTCCCTACCTATTTTGGTAAGACAGCATTTTTCTTCAAAAATATCTTAATTCCATCACCTTTTCTATAAAATAAAAAAAATAAAGCAAAGATCGCTCGTTTTGAGCATGACTCTTTTAGTCCCTCGGGTGGCAGTGTAAAGTCTCTGTGGGCACAATGCCATCTTTTTGTCTATAAAAATTGGACAATTCATTTTTTATTTCCATCTATTAAGTCCTTACCAAGGCATTCTTTGACTGCCTTTTAAAATCTAAGTTCTCATAAAAGATGCAAAGTTATTTTTTTTTCTTCATGTGTCTTGGACAACGTTTGTCCTTCTTCCACCATCTTCATTAATCATTGATCCCAAAAAAAGCTCTTTCATCAAACTACTATAGGACTTTAACAATAGCACACTGGCAAGGGCCCCTCTTGCTCTTTGTGTCAGATGAAAACTCCACTCTATAAGCATCAAATATTTGAAGCGCTCTGATCTGCATTACATATCCATCTATAATTTCCCAACAACAAAATGTATCTAATATCTGACTGAAAGAGAAATGTCTAACTGTTCCATCCTTACTCCTTCAACAGTGATTGCATTGTCTTGCAAAAAGAAAAAATATCAAAACGTGATAAGGAGTTGCGTGATTTTCGCAGGGTCCCATTGATGGCCATCCGCTGGTCTGAGTGTGTGTATGTTCATTTTCTGAGTGTGTGTATTTGTGTTTGTGTGAGTGTATGAAGTCCAGGTATGACTTCAAAAGGATTAGTGCGAATGAGGCACCTTTTGATGATTACAGGGTCATGGTTCACAAGCTTCTCCCACAGGGAGGCTTAGTCCCTCTTTTCCACTCAGCTCTTTGGATGAAAGTCGATGACAACAGTTGGTTTTGTCTCGCTGAGGACAAGTGCCCTGCTTATGATTTTCATTTTCCTAAGGGTCATGAGTGGATCTTCAGCCTAAGATCCACTCAAACCAACCCAATGGTGAGTAAGTCCTCTTGCAGGCTGTCTCACTGATGCACTGAGGTTGGCTGATGATGTTCCCTAGACTACACACACTCCTCCCCCAGTCCTCCCTCAGGGTGGCGGTGTGGAGGCACAAGGACACACACGAGTCATGGTTGCGTTCAGACCAGCGAGGCCTCGGCTAGTCATAACTCTGTGATCTCCAAGGGACTCCCCGACAGGGTCTCCCCGTCCTTGTGACGGTGCATCGGGGTGGACTTGGCCGACTCTGTGCGGGCGTTGCGGTCAGAATAAAGCCCCCCGTCAGCGTTCAGCGCCTCCAGAGAACGTGCCAGGGCCCGCTGGTCGTCCTCTGGCAGGCTGTTGAGGTCAGAGGTCAGGAGGGTACCTGTGCTGCCGTGGACCACGTGCACACCTTCGGGACCCTTCAACTCCACAGGAAGCTTGTGCTTGAAGCGCAGAGTGCCGCGACCCCCGCCCATGCCCAGACACTCGTCCTCATCATCGTCCAGATCACTCTGGATCAGCTGGAGAGGAGAGGGAGAGAAGAATGACAACAGGTTGACAACGACATAACAGCTTTGAAAGAGATAACTGGGGGAGAGCTGGAAAGAGGTAAACCAGTGGAAGGAAAAGTTTCAGGAGAGAAATGAATAGATCACTTGCAGTACAAGAAAACAACTTGTAGTTCTTAAAATTCTTCAAAACACACCGATTATTACAATTCTTAGCATTAAGTTGTTTGGGAGGACTGCACAGGTGGGGGTTTTCCACATCAGAGCAATTCAGAAGTGTAGGCAAGTGTAGAAATTGCATTTATTGCTTCATTTCCAGTGACTGTCTAAACTTTCCGGCAATTTCTGTGTAGTAAACTCCATCCTCAGCTCAACTCTAAAAAGTAAGTGCAAACTCTATTTGACCCAAAGTCTGGTTCAAGGTGGCGGAGATAGCAGAAGTAGTGAGCAGGTGTCACGTCAGAGCAGCAGACAGAAACGTCAGAATGGGAAATGAAAGGAATCACTCTCCAGCGGTGTCAGATAGGAACAGCACAGCAACGGGTGCAGATAGAGCATCAGTTTTTTCCGAGCCCACCTCAGTGACTGACGAGTGATCCCCCTGGCTGGTGGATATGGTGACGAGTCGTGATGCAAAGAGCGTTTTCAGCCTCAGGTAGTCGTCCAGGACCACATTGAGCAGGGAACCCTGACAGGACGGCAGTTAGGATCAAACAGAGTCTATAACACCATCCACCTTACACACCCTCACTGTTACAGTAATCATAAATGAGAATCCACTGCTAGGTCTCAACAGCCTATCTTCAAGTCCTTGGGGTCTCTTTGTTTTCTTCTCAGGCCATACTGGAGGAGGTCTTAGGTCCCGTCCTCTGACCATGTCCCCCAATGTGTTTTGGGGAGGATGGCAGGAGCGAATACATGACCAGCGTAAAAGAGGCTTTTGAGATTGGATGTGGACGTCTTCATGTTTGCGTGTCTCCCTGGATAATCTAACATACAGGTGTCTCACCTTTATAGGCCCCTCCCTCATGATCTGGCCCAGTTTGGCAATGTTGTCGTACTCCTGAATGGCTGCTCTCAAGTAACGATCATCCTCGGGCTTTGCTTGAGGCTCTCGACCAAATGTGCCCTGTGGGGAAGACACACACACACACACACACACACACACACACACACACACACACACGCTTACTTAAAAAATAGTCAGCTGTGAAATGGGGTCGACTCATGGGCAATGTCTGTAAAAGATGCAAACTCGAGTAATCTTGAGAATGATGACTTTACTTTCAACCTCTCAGCACTGAAGCCTGGAGCAAGATATAATCTATCAAGCTCCTCAGAGTATTGCTGTGAAATATAAATGAACTCAGATTAATGTTGGTACTGACATGGGTGCGTGCAGGGCTGTTCCACAGGTCAGTTATATCACTCAGGTTCTCAGGTAAGTCGTCCTCGTGGTCAGCCTGAGTGGTGAGCTCCAGGTTGCGACAGAATGGGTCCAGCCACACTGGATTAGCCCTGCAGAGACCAACATTACACACATCATCGGCTAAATGCAAAGGAAGTATGATGAGCTCCAATAATAACAAAAATTGGATTTTGACATTGACCTGCTTTTCCAGAGATTAGTGTTATGGGCTCTAAAGTTAAAACAGTAGATTACCAGCATTATCTGATGAATGAAATTTTAGGATGTTAGGTTATTTAAAGGAAGAGTGACATTTTGGGAATTATGCTTATTTGCTTTCTTTGCTGAGAGTTAGATGAGAAGATTGATACCACTCCCTAGTCTTTATGCTAAATATGAAGCTGGGGCAGGCTTGTCTTAGCTTAGCATGAAGCTCACTAATTAACATATCTTGTTTGGTTAATCTTTACAAAAAACAAAACATGTAAAAATGACATATTGCGTATTTATGGGGAGTTACAGTATGTTCTAGAAATATTTCTTCGCTTAGCACAGCGACTTCCTGTAGTCTCCACCGTGAGGTTGCCCGGCAACCTCACGGTGATGACCCAAAATGTCGAACTACTCCTTTAACATATATTAAACATCTTTTTTTTTAAGTCAAAGAAAAGCTTGTTCTCAATCTTCATAACTACTGAAAAAATACTGAAGGACATTTTTGATGAGACTATACTTGCAGATTAACAACAGAAAGTGACATTCGGTGGTAATTTCCTTTTTGTGTGATGAAGAGGTGTGAAAATGAAATCATTATCTCACCCCTCAAACGAATACTTGTTAGTGTTGGGCATGTCCAGGATATCCATTAGACCCTGGTTCCCTGGATGGTAGAGGACAGATCATTTTGAGAAAAACAGCCTCGCTGCAGTAAACTGACAGTTTACCTTTGTACTGTATATTAACAGATGGTAAAAGCCACATCCTGATGTTATCAGCTGGTGGGACCGTCCCCTCAGTGAAGCTGCTTCTCACCTGTTGATCCTGCAACGATAGCTTTCAGCTTCCTCTGATGTCTGCAACGCAGCAAAAGACACACGTCATAAGAAGGTAAACATGTTGATGTCGCTGCTCACTGACAGCACAAAACCATAGACCATGACTGAGCATGTTTCAAATGACTAATAACAAAATAAATCTATTGTCAATACAAAATTGTCTATTATATAGAATGCTGAAGGATTCTTACACTCTGCGATAATGCCAGTTCATTGTGACAAACAAAATTCCTGCCAAGCACAGCAGCACAGCCAGGATAATGATGACTAACTGTGGAAGAGAGAAAGACAGAGAGTTTAAAAGCACCAAAAACATCTGCAACAGTCTGTGGGTTTCTGGAGGTCCCAGCCTTGCACACCTGTAGTGTGGTGATGTCGTCGGGCAGTGGGTCACTGACAGCGGGCTGAACGTCCACAGTGTTGTATTTCCTGAATAGGTTTCTCAGCTGCTCCTTGTTCTCATCGATCATCTGAATTACCCTGCAAAACATGAAACACCAGGTCACAGGTAAACTCACGTCAGAACACAATCCATGGACCGTAGAGCTTACATATGGGAGATTTCTACGAGCCAGTGTGAAAGGGGAGATAGGCCTTACTACGCATACACTATGCGAATGACATGTTACCATGTAGCTTTGGAGTGAAAGATGTATTTCATTAAGGAAGTATACCTTTCAACATCTAGGATGGTGTTGGTCTGATTGTTGACAACGTGGATGAGCATGTCTGTCTGAGCATAATTCACCCTGCCCTTCTTGTTCACGTGGAACTGGATAAAAGGAGGATGAGACAAAGATGTCAGATATTTATACAACACAAACAAAAAAAACATATACAAAAGGTACATAAAAAACATTACCATAAAAAAGGCTAACCTGTATGTCATCTAAGTTGACAATGGCTCCAGTAATGTTGGACAGCAGGTTGATGAAATCTTCCTGGTTTTCGCGGACCAAATCAGGGATCTCATTGAAGACGATCTTGACCCTCTGGTCATCTCGGAGAATGTAGATGTTCACGTTGGTGGTTGTACTGTGTCCAGCGAAATCGCATGCCAAAATCTCTAGCTGAAAGTAGCCTGGATTGAAGGCCGTGAAGAGGTCATATGTTCGAATGATACCGTCTGTCAAACCTGTGGAAATCATGGCATAGAATATTGTTTCTAACTAAGCAAAATGAGCTCTCCAAATGTAATAAGACATATGGGACTGCATTCTATGCGATGTATCATGCTGTACATTTTTGTCATATCACTGGGCAGATGTAAGTCCTTCTCTGTCTTGGAGAATTGGAAATATTATGCACAAGAAGAAGGGAAGAACTGGCTGCAGGAAGCAAATGCACGTGTACAGGAAGTGTGAGACTCATGTTCAAAGACTGCACTAGTCTTTGTCAAGTCAACTTTGTTGAAGCCATTTCAATTCATTTTTGCATTTAACAAGATGCATTAAATTCTGATTTTATATTACTGCTCATGAAACTAACGGATAAGTCTGGTGATATTCTATATTTTTCTTTTTGTCAACAAATCTATAGAAAAAACAAAACAAAACCAACAATTACTTTATCTTACTAACAAGTATTGCCTGTGTATCCAGAGCCTGATACATGCTATTCCTCTGTGCCACAGAGCTCCACTGTTGCCCAAAAACAGGTCAGAAACTATAGATTGCTTATTTTAAGACCTTGTTGTAAGAGGTAAAAAAAACAGCCTGAATATTGTACATGAGGAAGCTCACCGATGGTGAAGATGCTGCCAACATCCTCACTGCCGTTGCTATGTGATTGGAAGTAGCGGATTGTAACAATATGGTATTGGACCAAGCTGTTGTTGCCGATGTCATTATCTATAGCCACGACCTTGATCAGCTCTGAGCCCACTTTGGCATTTGCTGCAACTCCTGAAACAAGGAAGCAAAGAGGGAAGGTTATGGTGGTTTAACGTAGACCAGCATACACATACATGCAGGTAAGAACGCAGCTTACCTGCAGTGTACTCCGCCTTAGTGAAGCGTGGTTTCTGATCATTGATGTCTTCCAGTTCAATGTGGATTTCCAGCAGGCTTGGGTCACGGGCAGGGTCCAGGGCTTTGGCTTGTGCTGCCCTCTGACCCCTGGGAGGAGTCCAGCTCCTGTTGCTGGAAGCCTTGATGATGAGGGAGTAGACCGGGGTCTCCTCCCGGTCCAGATCCTTATGCAACTTCAGCTCTCCATCTAGACTCAAGCCAAAGTTTCCATCACTGTTTCCCCCTGCAGGAAGAGATGGAAATGATTTGTGTTCGGTCATTTAAAGCACTAAAGGAATCAGCTTGAAATAGAAAAGAATGACTGATGGATCTATACAAATGTCCTCATTATTCCTAGGCTTTTGAAGTAAGAGGACTTTCATCTGACCACACAATGGATACAAGAGCTTCCAGACAAACTGCATGGATCTAAATGAGAAGAAACTCCTTATCCTCTACTCTTGATCTCCAGGACTTTGGGTGGGTTAACATAAGTCATTTCACTGGTGGGGAAAAGCTTTGCATTACATTTTTAACATGAACAGCAAAATCAAACAACATGTTGCTGTGTCTGTAGGACACCGTATCACCTGCAATAAAGTAGTAGACGATGGCATTGGAGCCCTCATCTGCATCCACGGCTCTGGTTACGTTCCCCACCACAGTACCTGGAGGGGAATGCTCAGGCACTGTCATCTTCTGGTAAGGCAAGCTGTCACGCTGGGGTGCACAAACACACACACACACACACACACACACACACACAAGGGAAAACATCACAAACAGTTAAATAGCAGCTCATAGATACAGATGACCACATTAGGACGTATTCAGGAAGCTTTATGCTCACCGGTGGTTTGAAGAAGACGGGTTCATTGTCGTCAATGTCCAACAGCGCCACCTGCAGAGGCCGTGTGGTCTCGTAAGGCACTGGCTGGCCCATGTCACGGGCCACAATGATAAGCTGAGAGAGTCGTTTGCACTCAGTTAGAGATATACATACCTATGCACTTAAGTAGATTAACTGCACATACTGCATACACACAGCTGACTCACGCTGTGGAGGGCTTGTTTTTCTCGGTCCAGTTTCACAGTAGTTGTGATGACTCCAGACATGGCATTGATGTGGAAGTTTTCCCAGTCTCTATTACCTGCTCCAGTCTGCAGGAAGGCATAACGGACCTCTCCATTCACCCCCTCGTCAGAGTCTGTTGCATGCACCTCATACACTGGCAGGCCTGGGGGCTGCTCCTAGATGGAGGGCAAAGAGGGTCAGTTTGTGCGTGTGTGAACTTGTAAACTTGAAATTGTATCTCAAAGGTCGACTGCAAATGAAAAGTTTACAGCTTTACAGACGGTTTTCTAGAGCTTAAGTCAAAATCTGGACCTTTTGTCCCGCACTCCACCTGCAAGAACTGATTTTTTGGCCACCTGGCAGCAGCGGAAACAAACTGTAAACACAACACTGACATATTATCACCTTTTAAGTTGATATAGTGAACTTGTCAAACAGTTTTACACATTGAGTAAACATGTAGCCCTATTATCATCCCATTGTAGTTGTGTTTGTGCGCTCCACCAATGCCTGAGGGAAATATCTGAGTCTTTAGCACCTAAATGCTCTACTATGTTCACCAGCTAGTCTCTAACTTGCTGAACTAACGGTGCTGAACTAAACAGCTGTGTGACTCAAACACTAGAAATTTGTGGGTTTTTTGGGGGGTTTTTTCCGGGTGGTTTGTGGTAAATAGTACAACTCCATGTCTATTAGTTGGTATATCTATTTATTAAAGGCCCTATGTGTAGAGATCCGATATGCAGTATTGGTATCGCCCTGATACTGACCTTATGAAGCTGATTGGGCATCGGCCAGATGTGACCAATTTCATCTTCAATGTCCTTATGAAATTTACTGTTTCTGGTAGAAGTTTCATTCAGCTAGTCACAGTGGGTCACTGGCTCATTTTCTTAGCACCACAGCACTCCTTGGTGTCAAATGTTCTCCAATGAGTCCCGCAGAGTGAGGCAGGTGTTGTACAGATTGTGAATTTGACTAAAAGAGAGCAATAGCATCCAACAGGAAAATTGTATGGTGCATCCCTACCTATGTGTGTTATTTCTACAAACAAAAACTTATGTCATAAAAAAAATTTAAACATGCTATAAAAATAAAAAGAAGAAGAGTACACACAAATACCAACAAGGACATGCATAAAGACATGTGAATGCAGATACCTCTGAGATATGAATGATGGTTCCATTGGCGGGCCTGACGAACACTGGTCTGTTGTCATTGACGTCTATGACCGTAATGATCAGGTCTGCGGTGCCCCACAGGGGAGGACGCCCCTGGTCTGTAGCCACCACAGTCAGGTTGAAACGTTCAGAAGACTGAAGCAGACGGCGAGAACGAACCAGCCCTGTGTTTGGATCCAGGGAGAACGCATCTAAAAAGACAAGAGAAAGATCAGGGACTTAGTATAGATATGAATGCTGAACCATGAGTAGCACCATACATGTCCTTTCATGTTTGAGCAACATTCTGTTCCACTAACATATGTAATAAATGATAACTACAATGAGGTTATCATCTTCACCGCAGTCCAAGATAACATCAAATAGCATCAAAGAACTGCAGAACAGAGCGTCAGCGGTTTCTAATAATATCCTCTAATACTGTGCATATACCACCAAGTAGTTGTTATATAGTTTTTGTGTAAAATCGCTGCACACAATTGTGCTGTCAGGCACACAGAGTGCACTGGCGCACACACACTCTGCTTTATCACCTCGACTCACCCGGCACATCTTCACCACCTGCACATATGGATTGTGTAAATGATCAAAGTCTGGAAATAAAGCCAGTGACAGCTCGCGCACAGTCGCTACACTTCATATCCTCAGTCCTAATCAGAATGCAGGCCAAGCATAACAAAGACAAAAAATGTCAATCTTACATCTTCAAATGATATCCCAGGGTGGTGGATACCACTGATTGATGCACTCATTTTGGCAAGGTGTGAAGTAATCAGTATGATTGATGTAAAATATAAATACTGCGGTGACACTTGTGCGTAATACTGTATGATGGATGCGCTGGCACTGCAGAGGACAATGCGAATGGAAAGATCAGGAGGGAACGAGAGTTCAGGGATCAAGATTTCCTGGCCCAGGGGCCAATTTTAGACTGATTTGGATTCCCTAGAACCGTGTTCTTGGATCTATGTGCTGACCTGGGCCCAGCATTAGACAGACCAACCTGACGGAACTGCGCCATCCTGGTACAAATACAAGTAGGCTACTAACCACTCTGCGGCAACCGGCTGTTACCAGCGGGAATTAGATGACAGATGTGTGTTTGATATGATCTATATATAATGTCTGTCATCTTATAAAAAGAATATTCAGTTAGGTAACCCTACTGAGGCTTTTATTAGTATACTCATACCTGAATGAGGTCCCAGCATGCTGTAGAGTACCGCTCCATTTTCCCCTTCATCCAGGTCAGTAGCCCTCACCGTGATCACAGACGTTCCACTGGGCTCATTCTCAAACACGCTGGTGTTGAACACTCGCTCAGTGAAGCGTGGCTGATAATCGTTGATATCGAGAACTGTCACCAGGACCTGACATGCACCAGCACACAGAATGTTCCTGACACAAGCTTATAATCTAGAAAAGGTCATGTAGAGGCTGACCAATACATCGGCATATTTTAGCTCATCACATATTGCTAACAGCGTAACAACCAACTTTTGGCACAGAAATACAAAAGATATGTTTGAGGTAATTTAGAAACTCTGTCACCATAACATAGTTTGTCTACCACAGAGCTTTGACAACTTTGCAGATGACAGGAATTTAATTTGTATTTTTTTGAATTGTGTATTCAAAATCATATTCAGGCTTCTCATTTGCACAAGGGTTTAGTAAATGGGATACTGTAGATGGTATTTTGTGCTTATACATTATGTGCTAACTGAGTAAGTATGGATTATTATTTAGATACATATTAAAACCCTCATTCACAAGAGATCCTTGTGTCATTACAGCCTGTGATCTCTACCTGGACAGAGTTCTCTCGTCTGTTGTTGGGGCTGCTGCCAGGGTTGTCACGGGCAACAGCGGTTAAAGTGTAGTGATCCTTTGTCTCTCTGTCCAGAGGAGAGAGGATGTAGATCTCTCCCTGACGCAGAGGAGAGAGAATGATTAGGAAGGAAGTACAAGCGCTGAGTGGGAGTGGTGGTTGTGTCAAGGCATATATTTGAGTGTGTGACAGAAATGGAGCATGTAGGTCAAATATGTAGATTGTCTTTAGTACACTCAAACGCTTTGTTTAAATTTTCATTTCCAGGATTTCGTTCAGGGTTTGACGCCCAGCTCTGATAAGGATGTAGTGCGTGGTTGTGATGGCTGGTTGAGCTGATGTGCTAGTGTATAGGTTAACTCACAGTGGATGGTTTGATGCCAAACTTGCCTTCCCCGTCTACCAGGCTGTATTCAATGACAGCAAAAAGGCCAGAGTCAGCGTCTGTTGCGCTGACACGAACTATGGTGGTGCCCAGGTTCACGTCCTCAAACACAGGCTCCTGCAATCACAGATACAGACACACATTGGCACAGAGACACCATAAAATTACTGTATGTTTTAATTTAATAGAAAAGTGACCAACCAAAGCCAAATGATGACACTTAATTTTTATATATATATAAAATCACTGAGATCTAGTGTTGAGTTGTGTTGTTAAATACCAAAATGTGACCCAACTCAATATTTTACATGAAAAAACTATTTGCGTCAGAATACTTGGATAGAAATTAACTAGAGACAGTAAGTGAATATCACACAAACAATTCTTAATATTTTGTTCAGTACATGATATGAGGGTTGTCGGAAGACAGGGTTGTTGTCATTCACATCCACTATGCACAGATAAACTGGCAGCTCAGCTATCCTCGGAGG
The DNA here is from genome assembly GCF_020085105.1 of Siniperca chuatsi. Taxonomy (NCBI): domain Eukaryota; kingdom Metazoa; phylum Chordata; class Actinopteri; order Centrarchiformes; family Sinipercidae; genus Siniperca; species Siniperca chuatsi. Next base: position 8,635,568 of record NC_058052.1, read on the forward strand.
AGTGCCGTGGTCCTGGGCCCGAATTGTGAAATTCAGCCACTGTATCTGCTCGAAATCCACTGTCTGGTTGGCTACAATCTTACCTGAAAAGATTGTAACACAGTGATAGTTACAGTTGGTTTATCATCAAAATGTACATGATAACAAGCAAGGAATGACATAATAATAATAATAATAAAACTTTATTTATAGAGCACTTATCAAAACAAAGTACAAAGTGCTTCACAACAAGAAAAATAAAATAACACAGTGAATGACGAAATATAAAGAAATAAAACACATGAAATACAGAAAAGCAATAAAATAAATAGTAAAATAAACAGCCAGTTCAGGTAAAATCAGGATATGCTTTCAGATAAAAATGTGTTTTGAGACGAGATTTAAACGAAGACACTGACTCAGACAATCTAATTTCTTCGGGCAGGTTGTTCCAGAGCCTCGGGGCCCTGATAGCAAAAGCTCTGTCCCCCTTAGTTTTCATCCTGGACTCAGGAACAGACAGGAGACCCCTGCCCGAAGATCTCAAACTACGTGAAGGTTCATAAGGGATTACAAGGTCTAAAATATAATCTGGGGCCAGGCCATGAAGAGCCTTAAAAGTAATCAACAAGATCTTAAAATCAATCCTAAAACCAACAGGGAGCCAGTGTAAAGAGGCTAAAACAGGTGTTATGTGGTCATACTTCTTGGTCCTGGTTAACAGCCTAGCAGCTGAGTTTTGTACAGTCTGCAGTCGTGTCAGAGCTTTTTGATTAAGACAAGTGAACAGGCTGTTACAATAATCAAGGCGTGAGGAGATAAAAGCATGCACAACAGTTTCTGCATCACTAAGATTTAAAATAGATCGTATTTTTGACATTATAAGTAATACATAACTTGAGACTTTAGAAACTTTGGAAATGTCTTAAATAAAACAGAAATATACTTTTTATTTACAGCTTTGGTGATCTTAAACATTTGCTCACTGCTGTTAATATTTGAACCTGCTGTCTACAGCAGCTTATTGAGGTGTGCTGGTGGTCATACCAGTGGAAGGGTCCTCCAGTCTTACATATCCCCCTCGGGGCAGGTGGAGCAGCTGGTAGATGACCTCGCCGTTGGGACCTTTATCTGGGTCTACAGCTGATACTGATAGCAGTGTTGTGCCTGGCTGAGCTCCTTCTAAAATCTTCTCTGTGAAGTTGGACACTCCGAAGGGCCGGAAACGAGGAGCATTGTCATTTACATCCAACACGTTTATGGTTAGTCTCGCTACAGAGGAAAAGGTCATAATGATGAGAAATACACAAGAAAAGAACTTGAATGTATGAAACTGAAGCTAAGTTTCATGTTAAAAAGTGGACTTACCGTTAGGAACACTACCTGACTTGTCAATAATGTCACTGGCATTGTCATGGACAGACACAATGATCTCAAATGTAGCTACCAGCTCTCTGTTGAGTGGGTTGCGTACAAACACTGCACCTGAAAATTCACCAAAACACATCTAATTGTTTTCCCACATATTAGAACCAATTTATTCAGTATATTGGCTAGCTAACACCATCAGTCAAAATTAAACTTTGTAGATCAAGATGCTGAATTTGGCTGAGATCCATGTCTCACCAGTGTGTAAATCAATGCCAAAGGACTGTTGCAGGCCATCCACCGGGTTGTTCCCATCATCCTTTGCCTCCACTGAGATGATATAATACTCCAGCCGGGGGTGCAGATCAGGGTCCTCGGCGGTCAGCGTGGCCACCACCACACCAGGCGGGGTGGACTCATTGACGTTTATCATTGTGACAGGCTCTATAAAACGGGGCCGTGAGTCGTTTACATCATCCAGGATGACTGTCAGGGTGGCTGTGCCCGACATGGGGGGTGTGCCACGATCAGTTGCCATAACGACCAGGCGGTAGGACCCCCGCTCTTCTCTATCGAGGGTGGTGTTGCCCACCAGGACAGCGCCAGAGAGCGAGTCGACCACGAAGCGGTCCTGAGCACCGCTTTCCAGCCGATACATCAGCCAGCCATTAGAGCCAGAATCAGCGTCGGTGGCGGACAGCTGAGTCACCACCACACCTGGAAGAGACAAAGTAATGACAAACACACACACACACACACATACACACACATTTGTTATTGCCATTCCCAACCTGTAAACCCTTAACCTTCACACAGGGGAATGCAATGAAAGTAAGTGTAGATAATCACAGAAAGGAACTTTAAATTGTTATTTCAATATACTGTATCCTCCCAGCCTACTCATATACATAGATCAGTAGGCACAAGCTAATCCACACACCAGTTGGGCTGTTCTCAGGGAGTCGAACACTGAAACTGGATGGGCTGAAGACAGGAGGGTTGTCATTCTGGTCCAAGATGGTAACTGTGAGAGGGACGCTGCTGTTTAAACCTCCTATGTCCTCCCCAACCAGGAACAGCTCTACCCGAGGCTCCTGAAATGCCTCACGGTCCAACTTCGCCCCCTGATGCACATGTATCACACCTGGAGGGAGATACAGAGATATTAACAATTGCATTGCAGTATTTACATTTCACTCTCTGTCTACTTGCTGAGGAGTCATAATGTTACCAGTATCGGCATCCACAGTAAAGAGGTCCAGCCTGGCTCCCAGCAAGCGGTATTTCACCACAGCATTGGGTCCAATGTCTTTATCCTCAGCCAGAACTGGCCCATTTAACATTGTTACAGTACTGCCTAAAGGACGGGCAGAGATAAAGAGAGGGACAGGTGGAGAAGTAAAATGATCACAGTCAGGTAAAAAAAATTTTACACTAAGTCAGCAAGCCTCCTCTTGATGTAGTTGCTACAAATTCAGTGAGTTTGACTCAAGAGTCTTGGCAAATGCATTGTTTGGCGATAATGGCCAAGAGACACTGGTAATATGTTGCTGCCACCACTCTGATAACTCTAATAATCGAGCAGACAAAGACTCATATTCTGCATCCAAATAATCTAATTGAATGCTCCCGTGAGTCCTTGGTTACACATTGGTTCATGTTGTAAACACTATCCATTTGAAAATGAAAAATGTAAAGTTGTCAGTTCTTCTATCTCACCCCTAAGTGAAAAAAAAAAATCGTCACTGAATATAAGCCGTATGTAAACAAGGTCAGGAAGCGGGAGAGACGGTGTTACAGACAGTGTTGTGGCACAATGCTCTGTGCTGCAGTTACAGATTGTCCCCACTCAAGAGAGAAGATAGACACACCAGCGTTCATACTACCTGCTGCCGAGTTCTCTGTGATCTCAGCCCTGTAGCTGGTCCTGGTGAATACAGGCCTGTTGTCATTCTCATCCAGAACGGTGATCACCAAGAGGTCTGAATCCTGGTGGTGTGGGACAGAAGAGGGGGGATAAAGAAACAGTTATATGAGCAAATTATTATATAGTATAAATATGAGAATAAAAATGGGGAGGAGAGAAAAATAAGTTAATCCGCCCTCAGAGAGGCACATTACTACAAAGCACTCCACTGCTGTGGAGAAGTCAGAATAGACATGTTTTGCAGTTGTTGTGCTGTTCAGACACCAACAGGCTGCTTTCACATTACTGGTGGTTGACTTTTTTGCAGCTCTGCGTTAGAACAGTTTCTCACCTTTACCACAGAGGTAACATTTAAAGCATGCAACACTATTGTGTTTATAGAAAAACCTGGTGGTTTTCTTGCGCTCATGGTTATTTTATGTAAATAGTGTGCATGAGATTCTTTCTTGCTTTCTTGCTTTTTTATTTTGAACATTTCAAATAAAATATAATTTATATGTAAAAAAAAACCCAAAACAAAATAACAAATAAACAGTCTACATATACAACCGACTTTCAATAAGCAACATAAATTTAACATTTCATGTCCGAAATGTTTCTTATTATTTGCAAGATATGGGACATGTAGGCCCATAAAACCTAACCAAAAACTACAATAGTAGCCTACATCACAAAATGCCTGCATAAAGAAGGGTGTCCTATAACTCTGTAAGTATTGTAGATTTTTGTAAATTTCTGAAATGAACTTCTGGTGCAGAAAATTCTACACGTTATAAGTATTGCTCGACTTAAAGCAATGACACGTGGGCTGTGTGCAGCTCATTCACTTTATGGTAAAAGATTTTTGGGAAATAAGGTCTCTGAATTCCAAGTTGTTACATTTTGTTGCCATTTGGGGCTGCCATTGTGCAAAACTGGTACAGTAAGTGCACCTAAACATCCAGCATTGCCTGTAGTTATGAATTCCTACTGACTTGAAAAGATATAAGGTTTTACATCAGTGGCAGTGATTTATGATTATGTCAGTGGTCTCTTTGAAACTGACAATGTGAAAATGTGTTAACGCTTGCATTGTATGTGCAAAGAAGGGTGTGATTACCCTGCGAGCGATGCGGGGGTTCTCTGGATTGTCTTTGACAGTGATGGTGAGTCTGTACTCAGCCACTCGCTCTCTGTCAAGTGGTCTGTTCACCTGCACCACACCTGTCTGACAGATAGAGAGAGGAAGAGGTAAAACGTGTGTGTTTAGAGATTCATTCTTGATATGACAGTATGCTTTATCACATATTACCCGTGTACACCCTGGGTCTACTACAGTACATGTCTTCTCACCTTCCCTTCTCTAAAGGACATGCAGTATTTGTATACTCGGTAATATATTTATGCTGTAAATCCACAAATGTATATGCTGCCAACATCTGCTGATCTGTAAATATATCTGTAGCAAGGGTGCACAAGCATTAAAAGCCAACTGTAGATGAAAGGAGACGGAACATCTGTCCGAAGTCAGGTTAAACTGACTTGTGTGATCAAATCTGGGAGCTGCCAGTCACAAGACTTGCACTTCCATGCTTCTCTTTTTTCACCACCTGCTCCACCTTCACCACCTCAGCAAGTCAGTTTTTTCTGTGCTTTCTACTTAAAGAGTAACTTAACACCAGGCTGAAAATCAGTGTTTTGCTGCCCACTCTGGTTGAAAGTCTGTTTTACCTCTGACCACATCCAGCATCACTGCTGGGTGTGGTCAGATGTGTTTTCCCGTGGAACCTGTAACCACACCCAGCAGTGATCTCACCAGGTCCTGGAGTGCACCTGTACTTCAATGCAGCAAGGTGAAAAGTCAAACCACTGCAGGTCGGCAAAGACAAGATTTTCAGGGGGTGTTACGTTACTCTTTAAACTACACCATCCTTTTATCTCACTGTGTCATTGATGTAGAAGGCTCCATCCTGGTTGCCAGCAGTGATGTTATAAGTGAGCAGCGCGTTCCGTCCGCTGTCTGCATCTTGTGCGCGGACTCTGGCCACAGAGGTGTGTATGGAGGCGCCCTCACTCACACTGGTGTTGTAAGGCAGGTTCAGGAGGACTGGGTCGTTGTCATTGATGTCTCGGACATGGACCGCCACCACTACCTGAAGAAAATGCGCCAAGACAAAAATAAAACTTCCAACTCATGCCTTTTCACGCGGAGGTTTTTAAAAACAGTTCTTGTTTAAATGTTAACATGGGATATACACGTAAAATTATGACCTGTCCCAAACATCTACTTGGGATTTTAAATTGCCAAAGCACGTATAGGCCGAGGCTACTTTTTGAGATGTATGTTTAACTGCCGTGATCATGGATTTGGTAGAGTAGTATAGTTTGTAAAAGTGGTACCATTTTTGTGGTATGTAGGTCATGTATACAAACCTCACAAAGCTTGCAAGATCCTGATTGTTAAAAAGTATGCGGTGAAAGTGTGCGCCTGCTTGTGTGCGTGTTTGTGTTATAAAGGCCAACCGAGCTGTTGCGAGACGGGGTGCCCAGGTCTCGGGCTGTGACAGTGATGTTATAGAAGGCCGTTGTCTCTCTGTCCAGCTCCACATCCTTCCTCACCCGAAGCTCTCCCTCCACTGGAGAAACCATGAACTCATCTGACAGAGAGACAGAGAAAGAGGCTCAGAGACGCATAGTGAGGATTTAATAATATATCACTCTCTTGACAGAACAATCCGGTACTAACTCTGGTGATCTCCACCGGTGATGCTGTACTCCACTTTGCCGTTGAGCCCAGAGTCTTCATCACTGGCTCTGAGAGTCAAGACCCGAGGTCCTGGCTGACCCTCAGTCACCTCAAAGGGTCCCTCATAGGCTCTGGGGAAAGTGGGTGTCACATCGTTCACATCTAGGACATTTACCAGCACCTGAGGAAGGAGGGAGAAGGAGTTTTTAACACATCTGTTATAAGAGAGGTGATTGTGACATAGGAAATAGGATGAAGACCAAACACTAGCCAAGTTCAAAATAATGTGGTTTGCCACATGTAGCTTTAACATGTATGGCTACCTATACCAATATATCATAACATAAATACATTTTGAAGGTAATAGAAGGATTTCCACACTTAAATTGGACATTAAATTCAATCTTGTGTCCTGAGATCCTGATGCAAATATTCATTCCCACAAACACAAAAACTCATAGGGTTTTACTGTGCATGTGAGTAAGATGTGAGTGTAGTGTCAGTAGGATGTAGAAAGGACAACAGAACATGTAGGACTACATGTACATGTATAAGAATGGATTTGGGGGTTTTGGGTCTTCTTTAAAACAGGTTTCTGCATTTTATCTAAAAAATAGCAAGCTATCAAGGCCATCCACTAATTATTTTACATTATGACATCTAATTTTGTGTTTCTGAAATTCAAAAATGTCTCTACTCAGTTAACCGACTAATCATTTCAGCTCTAAAATGTTAAATATGATTTTAGTTAAAAACAATAAAAAAAAGACTGTGTCTCATTTGCATAATTACTGTTGTACTAGATGTTAAGCGAAGAGCAGGTTTTGGACACTGGTCTGTAGCTGTGACAACCAGTGCGTAGTGTCCGTTGCTGATCTCGAAGTCCAGCTCCTTCACGGCCGTAATCCTCCCCTAATACACACATCATACACAGAAAGTTAATTTTTTTATTTATTTTTTTATTTTTTTGCAGTTGTAACTTGTAACACTACAGTATAACATGTCTTACGGTGATGCTGTTCATATGAAAGGTCTGGATCAGGTTGCCGTGAGCAATAGCATATCGCAAGGTGCCGTTCAGACCCTCATCTGGGTCGATGGCTGTCACCGTGGCGATGGTGGCACCCACTGTGTCTGGTCCCTCGCTCAACACCGTGACATACTCCTCCTCAGGAAACTCTGGGGCGTTATCGTTCTCATCCACAATGCGAACATAGATGGTGGTTGAGGTCTGTGTGAGAAACAGAGAGACATGGAAAAACTTTTACAGCTGTATCTACTCTTTATGGCTTATAGTATTAAACTTTACTGACTATGTGATTCACTTTCAGCAAATGGTGTCAGCTGGGCCTGCAAGTGAGTCTTAAATGTGTAGTCCATTCATCATTATAACAGTGAAAGATTCTACAGTTTATCCAGAGGTGGGTAGAGAAGCCAAAAACTGTACTCAAGTAAAATTACTGTTACTTTGCAAAAACAAGTACTCAAGTAGAAGTAAAAGTAGTCATCAAAATAACTACTTGAGTTAGAGTACAAAAGTATTTACTGAAAAAAATGACTTAGGTAGCGAGTAACTTAAGAAAAAAAAGAAAAGAAAACACACAGCACACTACTGTCATTTCCCCCAAGTCTTTTATTTCATGTGGATGTGACTGGAATTATTTCAACCACAGATGGTCTTTCTCAGGCAAAGGTAAAGAAGTGAACATACATCTGTATTTATTTGTGATGAAATGACAAGTCATCAACTCCTGGTTAGATAACCTGCCACATCTACCACAATCTGTGCGCATGCACCAACGTGCGTGCTGCCTGTTGCCGTAGCTCCGTCTCGTCGTCTTACTTTTTCCGTGTATCATTATACCGTACATACTTATCATCAACCGCATTGTATTATAGTGTATTATATTTTAATTTGCTTAGAACTTCTATTCCTGTGTGGTCTGACGTGATAGTGAGCTGCTGTAACAAAAGAGTTTCCCCTCGGGGATCAATAAAGTATTTCTTATTCTGATTCTGATTCCCAGTCTGTATCTCTCAAGTGTGATCACAAAATATTACATTAATATTCTATTCTATTAAGTACACCAATAAGTTTTATTTTTTATTACATTCTGTGCTTGTTGTCTCCTATATTATATTATGATTTGGCAAATAAATCAGCAAGTGGTGTGCATGTGCATAATAGGACTTTTCTTTTATGTCAAAAAGTTTATATACAGAGTCTCAACATGTTACAGTGTCCTTAAACTGTATCCCAAGTCCCAGTTCCCATCACAGACAGAACAAGTGTGAGCCCATCACATGTCCAATCACATGAAGACAGTAAGTTTAGAGAAGTAGCCAAATCAGTCTCTAATCTTTCTGAAAATCTCTCTTATCAGATGACTCATTTAGGCCAATTAGGAGAAAATGCAGTTATGTTTCATCATCAATTAATTAAATACACTTCTTCACTTTTACCTGAGGAAGACCATCTGTGGTTGAAACGTTATATCAGTCATGTCCACATGAAATAAAAGTAGTTTGTCTTTTTTTGTGTGTGCATAATTTGGTCTCTACTTTTCTGTCTCTTCAGACACTCTCTTCATCAGGCTACACCAATGAGCGCGACTTAAATGCACCCTGCTAGCACACCGTGAGCTTGAATATTTACATTATGGCAGAAAGCAGGAGTAGTAGTAGTTTTGAAGCATGATATACTGTTTGTATATATTATTAAACCTATTAGCATTAACACAACACACACTTGCTGCTCTCTGTCAGCTCAGTGTCAGCGCGGTTCTCTGATGTAGCTACTGACCTCACAACCAGAGCCCGCTGCACTGTGCACTGTTAATGATTTTCCTCTAAAAAATCTACTCAAGAGTAAAAAGTATGCTGCATTAAAACTACTCTGAAAATTACAATTTACTCAAAAATGTTACTTGAGTACATGTAATGGAGTAAATAACTCATTACTACCCACCTCTGGATTTATCATCATATTTGACAGCAAAGATAAAACACAAATCAGGACTCTACTTGAAGGCCAAAACAGCAAGATAGTCTGGTAATCACTGTTTGTTATTTTATAATAATGACTAAACAATATTTTCAATCATCACTATTTTCTTTTCTACACTTTCATACACCATTCACTTCCAGTGTGACTAATAAGGTTTTCTGCTAGAGAGGTAACATACAGGTATTGCTGTCTTCACTTATGATGGGTATATGTGACATGTGATATTCAGGATTCACTTAACATGGGAGAATGGGACAACACAGTAGGAGCATATTTTGTTACAGACAGAAGGAAAAAATATCTTGTGAGAACCAAAAAGCAAATCTAAGTGAGGCGGAGAGAAGACGCTGCAAGGTAGCCAAAAGTTCTGATTCCTTTGTTTGTTTCATCTACTCACTCTGGGGGGAAAAAACAAAACCTAAGATGTAAGAGAAGTGGAAGACAGACAGCAGTGCATCCTAAAAGAAACCATCAAACCACTGAAAGATTCTGATACATAATCATTTATTCACTGTGTGGAATGAAGGTTTAATAGTTTATTAAAAGGTGTGTTGCGTCAATTCCTGCTCCACAAGTCTGACTTCCTAGTTCCCCTCCCAGTGCTCCTAAAAAGATGGACCAACTGACTGGCACCCTCAGGCTGTGGCGGTTAAAGAGGCTGTTGGACTTTCACAATATTGTGATAGCTGAGCTGTAAGCTGTGTGTGTGTGTGCGTGTGTGTATGTGTGTGTGTGTGTGTGTGTGTGTGTGTCTCTGTGTGAGAGTGAAAGAGGACAAATAATCAGAACTAAAAGACAAAACACACACATACAGTATCCCAACATCACATTTACTTTATTTAATATAAAATATGCTATGTTCATTGTTATATTAATAAACTGTAACCATACTGACTTTGCTGTACTAGCCAAACCACACAGTAAAGTGCACTGATTGTGCACATGAAGATCAGTTTAGTAGTCGTGGGGACTACTCAGCCTGTGAAATACCCCTTGTGATGTCATCAAGGTTATCTCAGCTTGTGTTTGAAAAATTAAAATAAGAAATTTACCAGATTTGGACCATCCTTTTAACAATCTCTCTCTCGCATGTACCCCCATCTTTATGGAAGTACAATACTAAATTACTGGAGTAACTTTAACATTTGTGTCAAGTTTATAACAGATTATATGCAGGCAATATTTTATGAAAGTGTGTGTGTGTGTTTGTGTGTGCGCGTGCTGACTGACACTTCATGACTTTTCCACTCGTGGGGGCGGGGCAGAGAGAGCGAGAGAGTGAGTGACAGTAGGGGGAGGAGCGTTTCGCTTCCTTGTATCACGTTGCTTTTGCGCTGCAAAGTTCACAAGGATCAAGTCAAGTTAGAGACAGAGTGACAAGGGACTGTCGACCACCTCACTGTGTGTCGGTATAAAGTTGAGAGAATTAGTTTAGGGGTGAAGGGAAAAAAAAAGTTTGCTTGTAGAGTAAGTTGATGACATTCTGACTCAAACACTGCTCGGCTCCCTTTTTTGCTCAACATCCACACAGCCATGGAGTGGGGATTACCCTGTCGGACATCACTTTGGAGAAAGAAGCCAATACTTTGGTTTTGCTCTGTTCTGGTTTACATGGCTGGAGGTAAGCACGACAAACATGCATCCTCCTCAGACCTGTTGTTTAACTGGCTCGTCCGAGCGTGTGTGAACTTGTAGACGCTTTTCTTCTAGTGACAAATCAATTGCTTGAATTCACTGATGAGGAACAATAGCTTTAGAAAATTAAATTGACATACACGTTTGGACGGATAAAAGCAAAAGTAGCAAGCAAGTGACTAAAGGTTACACTGCTGTCAAGTTTATATGGCATAGAGCCTATATAACTATTGTACAGCCCAGCAACTTCTGCATTTTTTTCCCAAACTCAGGCAGCCTAAAGCTGTTTAACAATAGCCCACAAAAGTGCGTCTATGTGGATGATGACGCTGACGCAAACCCTCTATGATATTCTAACGTTTGCGTACAGATACTCGTAGTGTATCTTTTCAGAAACAACTCCAGATGTGTCCGTGATTTTATTGACAGCGTGTATATAACACAGTTTAAAGCCTTTCAGACTTCGTTTGTTGCTGTTGTTGTTTTGAGACAGAACATCTGGAGTACAGCTGTTTTAAAGCCCCTCCCCTGGAACGTAGTGGAGAGTAAATCCACTTTATACTCGCCCTTTATAACATAGCCGCACATTGAACAGCGGCCGCTGAGCCTTAAAACGGCCAGAAATGTACACAACATAAAATGACATTAGGAAAACGTTCCTAAGCTGTGTAGGCCTGCGCAGGATGAGTTAGGGTCAAGTCCAGTAATCAAATCAGTTATTGCTACATTTTCACAGAAATTCCGTTTTCGTGGGGTTTCCCCCCGAGGACTTTGGCATTGCTTGAAGTTTAGGCAACTGATGCTGGAGGAGACAGGAGAAGCAGCTGTTGCCTCCGGGGCGCAGGCTGCTTCACTTCAAACGCCACTGAAACCTTGCAGAGGTTATCAGTTTTCGGCTTTCGGATTTGGTCTATTTAGATAAGCTCACACGATAAAAGGCAACAAGTTTACTTAACTTTTAAGGCTGGCCCATCCTGGACAGAGATCTTATTGTTCAGAACGCGTTTAGTTCATACATGTATATGTTTGTTTTATTTCAAATGTTTGTAGATAATAAGGTATCCATTTAAAGAAAACTAATGTAAAGTATATTTTGTCATTTATTTCTGCAGGCCTAGTCTAACTTTAGGACTCCACAGTGCCCTCCCTTCAGCACTGTTATGTCTTCTTTGTTTGGAAGTTTCCTTCCTTTCAGCTCATGATGAAAACAGCTGTTTATGCCACTGCCAATAATGGGTTTCTCCTCCACAAAACATGACTTGAGATAAACAGAGCAATAATCAGTGCCTCCTTTCCTCTGCAGATACGCATTTAGCTCCCAATGGTCAATAAACTCTACAGGATGTGAGCACTCAGTCTTCCTCTGTCTCCACTGCTTTCTCCTCCTGTTGTGACAGTGCTTGTGTCGTGCATTGATCCCCTGTCCTAAATTAATAAATCATTATTAGGATGCAATGATAAATAAAAAAAGGTTTTCTGGGTCAATCTCATCGACAAGAACAGGCCTGACCAGGGAGATGCGGTCAGTGAGTGTGCTGATGTGCAGCATTTGTGTGGGCACATACTGCGAGTGCACGAGTTATAAGAACACAATGGAGGAGGGGGAGCTCCCCTGTTCTTGTGTGATTTTTCTGGTCGTCACCTTTTTAAAAGGTATGCCAAGCATTTGTAGCTGAAATCTCGGTGTCTGATGTTTAATAAGCGGCGAGTATGACAAGTAAAAAATCCCCAAACACCAGTGACCTTCATACTTCTAGTAAGGATGTGTCTCCCACACTGGTGATTCTCTGAACAGTTCAAGGATACAGCATTGACCATCACAGATAGAGCCTTGACACTGCTTCTAGTCACAGCAACAAAAACAGCAAATGTGCTTTGGTTGGTAAAGATCTAAGATATTTAACTACAATAGAAACAGTATAACAATATAGTCATAGTATGAAAAGCACCTTAAAGTGCAAACCCAACAAGAGAGAGAAAGCAGGCAAACTAGTTGATAATAATTAAATCACTTTGTTGAAATTATGTAATAATTGCATGTTTACGATTTCAAAAGTACAGAAAGGCCCGTTTACACTTTCAAAATGAAATTGCAGAAGAAATTATGTTGTAAATATGTTTACTAAGCTGTCATTACACAATCCTTTAGTTAGCTAAATGTGTGAAGTACATTTAGAGGAAGAAGAAGCGAAAGGTTGAGACTGTGACTGACTAGGGTGCACAGCATTTAAATAGCACTTATACAAACAAGTTTATTGCAAATTGGCTTACAAAGTACCAATAGACACAGCAAATGACTATGTCATAGATCCCTGAGCATGATGACCTGCATCACTGACCTATAACCACTTCCTTTAATGAGTAGTTGGGGCCTCAAGTGCTACATTTTAACACTTGATGTTGCATATCCTCAATTAATCTGTTTGTTATGCTAGAAGCTTCAACTGAAACTCTCTCACTTTCTGTGTGTGTGTGTTTGTGTGTGTGTGTGGAGGGGTTAATATGGGATTCTCCTGTTGGTTTCATTAACACCCTGTAATGGGTTAGATAATCATTACCGTTAGAGTAGGTGTGAAAAAGGGTGGAGTTTGTGGTGTGTGTTCGGGGGGGTTGGGGGGAATACCAGATATACCAGTAGGGTATGTTCAGTAGCTTGTGTTGTATTAGCACCTCTTTCAGATTAATAAAATATACTCTTGCAGAAAAGTAGTTCAAATAGTGAAACTTGTGGTAATTTAAGCAGATAATGTGTTTAATTAATTCACACAGGCTATGCTGCATGTCTGAATGCAAGAAACCTGTCAGAGGCAACATGTCCTAAACAGGTGGCATTCAGGCTTAAAACAAAGGAGGGCCTGTTTCAGGGCCCTGAGGGGCTATCAGGATCCTGAGAACAGAGATCAGAGAAGGAAACTTAGATATATAATGGAGCCAAAACACAGATGTCTGGTGTATACAAGTGAAAGAAATCCTGTCTGATCCAGACACGGGGCAAAGCTTGCCGTCTGTTTTTACCTGGTTGCAACCGCATCAAGACAGCTCAGATAGTGCTGACACCATTTTAGAAAGGTCTGGTCTTGTAAGTAAGACATACCTGAATATATATTTGATGTGTATAATTGTGTTTCCTAGCTGGCAACCTTGTATTAATCATGTTTTAGCTCTCAATCAGGCAAACGTTACTTAAGAATTAATTGTATATTAAACACATTTTACAACAGAAACTCTCACTCCTTTGCCAGAAATCCATCTCCACTAGTGTAAATAGGGCTAGAGAAACCAGGGCAGAGTTGTCAAAAAGAAGGGCAGGGACGAAGGCATGGCGGGTGTGAAACAGGAGAGGAGAAGGACTTCCCCTTCTATTGTCCCACTTCGCAGGCAGGAACAGCCGTGGGGGCAACAGTTTCACTTTAATCACCCTCCCTGGTCTTCCTATTGCTTTTCCTAGCACACAATGGCTAGTGCAGAGTTCAGTCGCACACTCAGGAACATGGCACGAACCTCACACATACTGAATGCACAGCTAATCAAAAAGCAAAGGTTGTTGGCTGGTCAGCTACTGTATTTCCTATCCAGCAGAGTGTAAACCAACCACTTAAAGCCGGAATTGACATTTATACCAAAACAATTTATGTGCTTCCTCATTTTTGTCCTGGCTGACCCAAAAGGCTCTTGCATGTTGCACCTGCTGCCCCCTCAGGAAAATAGCAGTAGTGCACAAAAACAGCCAATAGTTGTTTCATGATTAAATCCACAGTGAATCACACAAAGCTGCTGCTCCGCTGCTCTCTATGGTTTTACACTTTCAAGCATGTTGCAGTCCAATCTGTGATGTAACTGCATGTGTTTTGTCTTTGACGGCAGATGGAGAACACCTGCAGTGACATCATTACTGATTGAGGTGTGGGTAGAGTTGCAACCTGCTTGACATTTTCAGCCCATAAAGAGCTGTGCAGCAGCAGCTTTAGCCCTTTAAATTCAGTTTTAAGCAGAAAGGAGTCAGACAGGAGGAGGAGTGGGAGGAGTGGGCGCGTGCCAGTACATGTCAGGAAGGAAGTCCACTCCTCAAATCCTGGCACCGACCAGTCACCCCCCTAACACACACACACACACACACACACACACACACACACACACACACACACACACACACAATCTCTGATCCATGGTGCCACTGCAATAATACACACTTGCATGTATGCTTCCCTTTTGCAAAGGTCCACCCCCACACGTAAGTGTAATTGCCATGTACACACACACACACACTCACATGCATCCTTCCTGTCTTCTTTGCAGCGCTGAGCGTTCCTGGATGCTAAACCACACCACAATCTGTCACAGACAAAGGATGGTAATAACCTATTTAAGCAGAGAAAGCCAGAGAGAGACAGAGTTGTTCTGTTGTTTTACATGCTGGATATGTGGGAGTCATTCATTATGTGTGTTGATGCTGCACTATGGCTGTGTAGTGAGTGTTTGTCTTTGTATATATTATGATGTGTCTGCATTGTTTTGTTTTTTTGGTAAGGTTTAGAGAGTGGTTTCAGACTGCTTAGCCTGAGGAAAGTGTTTTGTTTTGTTATTGCAATGAAATAATCATTCAGAGTAGACATTAGAGTATATCCGTGCATTTCACTGCTGCGCTACAAAAGTCAGAACAGGATGTGGTTGAGACTAGTATGTGAGAGGGAGAACAGTTCATGCAATATGTAAAGAAACATCTCACAGCTGTCTATTTGGTTTCCTGAATGCACATAAAAGGTATGTGCTAAGAATCTGTCAGTGTACACTCTACTGAGAAAGAAAGGGCTATTTTTTCGGCAAATCACTAGGTAATGATACCACACAGTAATAGTCTGTGTATAATGCAAAAATTGACCAGAACATCAGTCAGATTTCTACACTTTCCTTAGTTTGATGGCAAAAAAGATATCACATAAGATCCTGTATATATTGGCTTGTATTGCTCACTGTAGCTGTCTGAGAGGAACAGGCAATTTAACTCCCACAGGAGGTTAGTATATTTATTTTAGCCAGCAGACTATGTACTATCTCTACCCACAGTACGAATACACAGAACAGGGAACAAACTGTGCTAACCCAAAATGCACACAAAACAGGAAGCTTGTAGTGTGCAGAAATAGTGCATGGAAAACTGTTGGACTTTGGCTTTAAATCCATGTTGAGATTGGTAGTTGCTATAATTGGTTTTTGCGCTGTGGTTGTTTGTGTTATGACTGGTGGTTCCAGGCAGAAACTTCATCCCACTCAACTTTAGTTATGGAATAATTTGAATAGAACTGTGATTTACCAAGCAATTTCCTGTTTGAATATATTATGTTATGATATCAGGGCTATCTATACCTTTCGGAAAATTTACTCTGCTATATCCAAGCAAATGAAAGAAAGCTGGTATTTTGCAAGGAACATCGTGATGTACCTTCATTAGCATAAATTATCTATATTACTATTAAAATGTTGATGTTGGCTTTTATATTTTACTCTTCTAATTTTGATTTGTTCTGGTTAGATGTAGTGATTCATGTGTTTCATGTTCCTGGATTTTGTACCTTGGAAAAACAAGCTGCCATCGCCATCAAACTTGTGACATCTGACTTTAATATTTTTTATGAAATTTACTCCCCTCTTTCCTCTGTTTTTTTTTGTCATCTATTATATATATATATATATAATTTGTGTTCCCTGGGCTTCTCAGGCACGTCCTGTAATTTCTACTGCATTCATCTCTCAGGTTAACTGATTTACAAAAGTTGATAAAAACGGTTATATGTGTTACCTACATTCTTCCATACTTGTCTTTTCTCTCTAGCTAAAGGCGAGATGTCCCACGCCCCCTCCACACTGAGTGTTACGCCCCCCCACCTGCACTACACCTGTCCTGAGGGTGCAACTGTCAAACTGGTGTGCGGCCAGAGAGGTGCAGTCTTGCATCCCACTGATGTCTTGAAGCGCAGCTGGCTTTTCACGCCGCACAGTGACCAGCACTGTAAGGGACGGGAGGGCCCACGCCATATTATCCTTGGTAGCCATTCCCATGGCAACCACAGCTTGCCGCCAGGGTTGCATTTTGGATCTGCAGAGTATAACTTCTGGGTGATTCTACAGAATGTAACCCACGCTGACCAGGGTCGCTACTGCTGTGTCGTCCTAGAATTAGAGGTGGAACATAAACACGTTTCTCCAGTGCAGAGAACCCACAGCCACGTTATTCTCCACGTTACACCACGTAAGGAAGGACATCAAATGTATGGGTGTGAATGTATATGATGTTAGTATATGGTAAACTGGCAGGGGAAGAAGTTAACTTAGATCAGTCATAGTGTCTTTTGCAAAGTTGCTAAGTAGGACAAGGTTGTTGTGTTAGTTTCCCAGATTCAATGTAATGTGGTCTATGAGTGCTCGTTGTGGTCTACGACATTGTGCATGAATGTCATGTGCTGAGGTGAATGGTAACTGTTGCATTTAACAGGCAGAGACCCAAACCAATGCTACACTGTGATATACTGTATGTGGGAAACAATGTATTTCTTCTCTCTTTCCAGGGAGAAATGGATCTCAAGATTGCACTGTCTGGGATCCAACGCCACCTGGAGGTATATCACCTTATTCAAGTCTTCATAGCCAATGGATGACTGGCCAGTTATTCTGTTAACTCACAGTCTCTCTGTTGCTTCCCCAGGCTCTGTACCAGTGGCCCTGGCTATATCAGCTTGCATCTTGGCTCTGCTTACTCTGCCTCTTATTCTGATGCTGGTGTACAAACAGAGGCACAACGGCGAGTCGAGCAGACGTACGTATTACTGACATGCACAAACAAGCACATGCACACACACACACACACACACACACAGGCACACACTTCCATGTCCATGCTATGGGTCAAATATAAATCTCTCACACTGGGTTCCCCATAGTGTTTTGTCTGACACGTATATCCTGTCAGTGAGGTGGATTAACTGTATTTCACACAGTAGGAAGCACATTCACACTCCATCTCTAGTGTTCCATTCTGTTTCAATTCATTCACAATGGCCCATTTCCTGTTTCCTCTCTCACAGGTGCCCAAGAGCTGGTGAGGATGGACAGGTAAGTTTTCCCACAGTCTGTCAGGCAGCTGGTTTCATAGACCAGCTTCAAAACACAGCTGCTCTTTAGAATAATAATACTGTGAACATGCATATTCTACTATGTAGAGACCACCAACATTTCTTACACAATAGGTAGTTTCAGCCAAACAACCTGATTAGACCAAAACATGTTACAACTGTGTGGATAATTCCTCTGAACTTTTGTTTGCTATAGATCTACATATTGCTTTAAAACATAAATGAATCATTACTACATTCATTTGGAGACATAACATTAATTACTGTACAACAAAAAGAACATTGGTAGTCTTTACTTTTCTTTACACTGTATATTATATGTTGTGTGTGCCTGGAATCTATTTATTACTGCTAGAATACAAAAGTGACAGACATAAAGCTTTTATCTTGAGCAACAGATGAGTGTTGAAACTGTTTATTGGGTCATATCGGCAATGTCTTATTCATCAGGATACTTCTCTTTCTTGTGTGTATGTGTGTGTGTGTGTGTTCAGTGAGGCTCATGGCCATGAGAACCCTGTGTTTCTTAGGGGATCACCACAGATTAAGACCCGTACCGTGTCTCAGATCATGACGAGGCAATCCTCAGAGACAGGACGCCACCTGTTGTCTGAGCCAGGAACCCCCCTTTCACCTCCTGCACATGGGGACGTGTTTTTCCCAATTGAAGGTAGGACACACACAAAAGTATACATCCTGACAACACAACAGCAATCCCCACTACAGGGCACAGAATATTCAGGCCAAGACAAAGAAATTGATACAAGGGACATACAGTAAGATAGGACACAATAGCCACCTACTGATTAAAGATGCTTATTAAACAAGATGAAAAACACTAAATAACTCAGCACAAGCTTGTACATACCTGTACACTTATCTAACCCATTCTCCATTTTGTTCAGCTTTTGCCTCTTAGCCTGGCTCAAACCTCTCTCTGAACTGCACCGTAAAACAATGAAAGCTGGGTATGAGTATTATCTCACTCTCAGGGGAGTTAATTTACATGAACATGGCTAAGTGGGTGCCTTTCAGTTTAGGAGTGAATGTGCACTATATCCATTGGTAGGCCATGCCTTATTAACTACATTCTGAATGCATACACCTGACTCCCTTCACATTCACGCTTGATTCTCAAAGGATGTACAAAAGTACCTAAGCACGTAACTGTATTGCACAAGGGTATACTTCTTGAAATACCTATTTCAAAATGGGCAGTCAGTATCGTAAAAGACTGATGCAATCAAAGAACAACCATGGCTTTCTGTGCGCCAGCTTAAACATCCTGCATGTGGTGGACGTGTTGGCGGAAAGATGCTCACATTATTGTGCAAAATTGCATGCTCACACTCAAAACAGCTGGGTTGAGTCTGATGTGACTAAGAAAAAATATTCTGTGCAGGGAGTTTAATTTCTCTCCCCCACACGACTGAAACCACTCCTTATGCTGTCATCATCTGAATTCTTCTCTTGCCTCCCTCGCAAGTCATTCTCTACCCATCAGTACCTCATTTAACACTAATGGCCCCTTCAGCCGTTCTCTCCAACTCAACTTGAAATAATACTGAAACATTAGTTACGGAGAAGGGGTTCAATCCTGAGTGTTTTTCTACCGATTCCCGAGGCACCTGCGCAGACATTCCAGGCATACTAAGGTGGATTGCAGTGTTTCCTGGCAGCACGGTCTATGATGGTAAAAGGATGGATGGAAAGGACAGAACCAGACTTACTGAAAGTCCTCCGTAAACCATCACATGTCTATGACCTTGAACAGTTTAGAGTGCGAACATGTTGAAGTCTCAGAAACACATACAGGAGTTATGTGAGAACTGCCAAGCATGAACACAAGATAAAATAGTTTTTCCGTATGTGCTCAAATAGAATTCTGGTAATGGGTAATGTCACTAGTAGGAAAATCTCGGTTTACAATGAGTGACTGATGGAAACTTCCGCTGCTTGATTGCATCTCAGATTACAGCTATGTTTCTCCTCTAGAGAGAACCTCAAATATTGATAAAACAATCAAAAATCCTAGGAAAAGAAAAAAGTGATATCGTTTTACATTTTTCAAAATTTTTCCTGCCAGAGCTCATTTCCTTTAGTGGTCTACAAGTTATGCAGCATACACAGCCTGTTTTTTTGTCTGAGGTTTCGTGTTACGTGGATTAAGGCCACATTTCAGTTTCCTCGTCATCTTTTTTGGCCGCTGACCTCTAGCTGAGCGGAATTTAACCAGCAGCAGTTCCCTCTTATCTTAAACGTGTCGCAACTCAGATTTAAGCCTCTTTGTTCCCTTTTTTAATGGGTTTCCAGCAAAACACATCATATTCTGAGAAATCTTTCAGTCTCTCTGTGTACTTGTACTATACTATAGAGTAGGAGGTTTGGAAAAAGAAAAGCTGTTGTGTGTCTTTTGACAAGATCTGTCCACATTTTGGGCAGGAAGTGCAATTTTGAATGGGAAAACTCAGTCATATCTAAATTTCCACACACATGTCACAATACAGACATGAAATGTGCATTTGTGCCGGTTGATACGTGTGGTTGCTATCATTTCTATGCTCACACTGACCTGCACAATTCTCTATTCCAGACACCATCTTTGAGTCTCCAGACTTCCTCCAGGTTTAAAGGAGGTTGAAACCTCATTCATCGCTTTAACTGCTGATCTGGAAACAGGCCTGCAACTCTCTTCCTCTTCTCTCTGCCTCCAGAGCGATGTTGCCCTTATGAGCTGTCTCACAATAACCTTGGCTGAGATTGTCTAGACTGCAAGAGGGAATGGACTGCGTTTTTTTTTATTAAAAAACTATTTCCACCTGTCACAACAGCTGGAGGCCGCCTATAAGCACGGGGTCTGGGTTTGTGTGTTGCGTTACATCGAAACTGTGACAATGGCTCATGGACCAACAGGTGCCTGCTGCTTGAGAAGAACCCAGGATGTTGAGGGTGGGGGTCCTGCTATGAGCAAGGGCGGTGTGTTCAGAGTGATAAAACTCTAAGGTTGCTTTCACACCCAACTTGTTCAAATATGGTGCATTTACTTGTTTGGTTTAGTTCATTTAGGCTGGTGTGCACTCTGTAATTCAAACCCTGGTGTGGACCAAAGAACTGCACTTACACCGCCTGGTTTCTGTTCAGTTCAGTCTAATGCGCGGTTTGGTGTAAACGCAAAGCAGACCAACCGAGGGATCATGTGATAGTAAATGTATGACAATGGCAAAAACGTAACTATTAAATTGACAATCCATTTTCTGTTTATTGGAACTGTCAAAGAAGCAATCTCCCATAAAGTTACACAAGACCATTTGGTAATCATGGTAACATGGTGTACATGTCAGCACATGATATGTATACCATGGTAACATGGTGTGCATGTCAGAAAGTTAAAATGGGTTTAAACAGAAGTGTGTGCTGTTTGTGTCCTTTTCTGTGCTATTCGGCATTTCCTCATTAAAAAATAAGAAAAACATGGCGGCCTCACTGACAGCAACAAGCCCCCTCTATTCTATTACAAGAGGCCTTGTTTCTGTTCTTTTTCATGGCATTCCATCATTATTTATGACAGAAGGCTCTCTCTCATCCCTATCATTGTAATAAAGTGCTCTAATAGCTTCATACCAAAGGAGGCTCAATCATCAGAGAAGTTCCAATATTCTTGTACAAGTTGACAGTAATTTGTTTTTATGGCATTACACTGTTTCTCTATCATTTCCACTTGACCTCGGCTTCTTTTCTCTTCCCTCTTGCTACCTCAGTTACTGTCAGCTCTGTAGCTCTAAATACTCTCCTTCCTTCCTGTATTCTCAGAAACACAGCACTTCACCTTAAATATAATGCTACTACAAGTGCTGAAAACTGCAGTAAATATTTCGAAAGAAAACCTTTTTGATAATAGTTGTTCATGAATGTCATTTAATGATAAAGAATTTTTATTGATTTTCTCTTGAATGAAAAAAAAGTCATAAAACTGCCAACAGTTTAATCACTGTCATCTTAATTCTGTTTTTGTGAATCTTTATTATCTCATTTATTTTTGTTTTCATGTGTGTTGATTTAATTGTTGGGATGTGTATATTAGTGTGCATTCATATTTCTATGTGTGCAATGGGATGTTAATAAGTCAATATTTAGCACATGTGTGCAGGAACGGCATTGAAATGTTAACCAAATCTTATCAAGGTAGACTGAGAGAAAATGAGAAGTGTTTGCAATGTTAATATTCATATTCATATTTTCATATTAAAGTTAAGTGTGTACAGCAGGTGCTCATCGGAAATCATCTCAGTCTGTAGGACAGGGTATAATGTATGTATGTTTTTGAATATTTTGATAAGTAGTCATATCACGGTGTTATGTTTGTGTATTTGTGTTTTCAAGTGTGCCTGTGTATGTGTGTGTTTTTAAATCTTGGGTTACAGTTTGTAGTCTGGTTTGAGTGGCTGTGTGCATACTTGCATAAAATTTTGCATCTGTGTTTTATACTGTAAAAAGCTTTATTATACATAGATACAGAGCAATGCAATGAAAGCATGAGTGTTCTGTATATTGCATTTAAATTGTCCTGGTTGTAGCTTGTATAATAAAGCGGAACTCTTAAACCTTAAAGCCATGTGTCTAGTGTTTGAAATCACTGTTCCTTTCAATTGGCAGGTCTCCAAAACTATCACTACACAAGGACGTGCTGCACTTGCTGCCTAGGGAGCCATTACAAATGGAACAAGGTTGTTCCACTTGTGTGCGTCTGAGATGGTGCACACCAGAGGGAGACTGGCATTGAGGAGAGAAAATGATAAAACAATCTTAGTATCTTGTTTTATGAGAAGAGACAGAGAGATAGATGGGAGGAGTGGAAGCCTGTTGCTGGCCATTAACTCTCCCCTGTGCTTTTTCTGCAGTCTTACATTAGCTATAAGCAAAGTTAAAAATAAAAAAAGGCCACATACAGTACAACAACTGACTTTCATGTGACAATGCATGCACATGTGACAAATACAGTAGAAAAACTCCGGTCTGTGCACATAAACATATTTATAAAAAGTCTTTTAAATGTTACAGACATTTCTAAAGCAATACTACTCATCTTCCTCTTTTTGGAAATTTGACTTGTGGCTTTCCTGTTTACAAACAAAGGCGTTTCCTGCGTCTTCACAGCTGATCAGCTCATGCAAAAGATCAACCAATCACTGTATTTCATTTACTGCGCTGACTATGTGAATAGAATAGAACATGTGGTCTTACTACTATCTGATATCATATCTGATTTGTACTGTATCTTGGCTTAAGGCAGGTAGACAAACAGGCAGTAAACAGATGCACAGAATCCCCAGAATAAGCACATCTTTCAGGTATGATTGTTTGACCAAAAGAGGGCTCTGTAATAAGATGTGTTGCTGAATCCCCCAAATGACCCCTCTCTGCCAAGCTCAAGTCACCATGAACAGATCAGATTAGATTTACACCTCTTTGTAGAGGTAACTGCATTATACTTCACGAAGAAGAATGTTTAAAGATGAATTGTTTTTCATGATAATATGAAGCATTGACATAATAATGTCACTTGATTTAACAACAAATCTCTCATAAGTGGTTAAGAAACATGTTTTGGCATTTAATACTAGACTAAAAAAAACAACTTGGAATGGATATTTTTTTCAGTGCATTATTATCTGATATGTTGAGATAGGTTTTGCAGTGTCCTGCTTGTTGCAGCTGCTGCTCCTTGATTCTTACCGACAGAGGTGGCGTGCCGTCATCTTCCACAGTGACAGTGAGTCTGTACTCCTGCTGGCGCTCTCGGTCGGGAGGGGCTGGCCGTGTAACCATCTCTCCAGTCACACGGTCCATGCGGAAGGTCAGGTCCTGGTTTCCAGCAGTGATGTAGTAAAACAGCATGGCGTTCGGACCGATGTCTTGGTCGGTAGCCATCACACGGAGGACTGACGTACCACCTCCAACATTCTACAATTTACATTATGAAAGAAGCTTCATTATTGATTGCCTACATAGAATAAACACAAACCTGTGAGCCTAGTTAAATATGATTATTGTGCAAACTGAAAATCACTTAAGCGTCATAAGTGTCATAAGCACTTATACCAGTGCTTATGACATTGTTCAGCTTCAGTTCAAGAAATAGATACATACAAAACTACAGAAACAGGAAAATTTCAAGGCAAATCCCACGTGAATAAGCAACATCATGCTCCATGTGATGTGCGAGTGCGTCCCTACCTCGCTTATGCTGACGTTGTAGCCCCTCTGGCTTTCAATAACAGGTGCATTGTCATTGACGTCCAGGATGTTGATGGTGAGAGAGTGGTCTGTGTGTCTGGGAGGTGAGCCATTGTCGATGGCACGCACCTGTAACAACATACACGTGCACTGGTGTATCTAGTATGCAAGTCTGACCATGCATTTGGCCACACGGCAAAAAATCACACAGGGGACAAAGAGATTAGGTGTATGCATGTCTTCTTCGGTGCTTGGTTAAAAATAAATCCAAAACATTCAGTTGTGGTACTTCTGTGCAATATTTTGTGTTGGGAGGCAAGATGCAGAGTGCTTTCCTTTATGTGAAAATACTGACATGACTACTCACGTGATTATGGTGTGTAAAAAAACAAGATGAGTGTGACATGTAATCAGTTTATTTTGTGCTGTGGTTTGAAATTGAGTCAGGGTTGTATTGTAAGTGTAAAATATGTGTTTTATACTGTAAAAAGCTTTATTATACATAGATACAGAGCAATGCAATGAAAGCACGTTTTTTTTGCATGTTTAGTTTTAGATGAGTGTGACATGTAATCAGTTTCTTTTGTGCTGTGGTTTGAAATCAAGTCAGGGTTGTATTGTAAGTGTAAAATATGTATGAATGAGTGACATGGCCATATAGATATGTGGTGAAAGATGTATAGAACTATAACTACAAGTGGATTGCTGCCTGACCTTTAGTAGGTAGCGGTCTACTGACTCTCTGTCCAGAGGTGCATTGACATAAACCTCCCCATGGGTGTGATTCACTGTCTTGATCTTGAACACATCCTCCATGTTGCCTGCCACCAGAGTGAAATTGACCTGAGAGAGAGAACAATGAGTCAGAATGGGACAAAGAGAAAGGGGGAGAGACAGTGAAAGAATGAAAATGTCACATTATAACAGCTTAGGTTCAGTCAGAAACTCTAACCACAAAGTTACCCATAATGTATAAATAGTTTAATAGTTGTATTTGGTTCTAAATCTTTAATAGATCACAGCACATGCTAAAGAATAAATGGGGAGAGCAACTGAGAGTGGAGTAACAGAACTAAGAGCAAACAAATAGGCAAGAAATGCAACTGAATTTATGATTAAAAAAGAAAATTAAGAAATCATAACTGAGAGATAGGAGGGGGCTGGGTTGGTGGAGAGAAAAATGATCACAAGCAGGGTGTAAGAAGGAAAAATGTGGTGCTGGCAACTTCAGTGGACCACTATGCTGAGAGAGTCAGCTGATGAGACAAGATTCATTTGACTTATTAATCTGCTGAAGTGAACATTCATATTACTCACGTCATATGAAAATGTACACAAACCACAATGAGTGAAACATAACAAAATGTCATGTTCACTGTTCAGATGCATGGTAAGGCATCTCAACAGGGTGGTATACTGTACAATACAAGGCTGCATATACAGGTACATAAACCAGCCACCATATGTATATCAGTAACTTTTTACATTACCCACAAACCTATTTATTTCTGGACTCTTTGCACCCACGATTGTATCCCTACTTACAATTTACAGAAAACAGTGTAACCTGTATAGGCACATTGTACCTGCTTATTTATATACATGTGTTTTTGACAAAAACTGTGAGTTTAGTGCTGTAAAGCAGTATAGAAGATTTCCTGTCAAATGAACACAAGGGAAAATGTGTTGTAAAAGCCTGTCTTCTTCGTGATGGTCTTTTGTAATTGTAGTAATTACTCGTAAGTCTGTAAAGGTATTGTGGTAACGACTGATTGATGTTTAAGTGCCACACATAAGTTCTTTTATGATTTAAGATTTTTTTAATCAGTCTGAGTGAGTCCTTGTTTTTCCATCTTTCTTCTCACCAGTCCGTTTAATCCAGCATCTTTGTCCCTTCCCAGCACTACTGCCACTTTTTTCCCCATGGGTGTGTTTTCTGCAATGTTCACTGAAGTATCAGATGTGATGTCAAACTCTGGACTGTTGTCATTCTCATCCAGAATGGTGATTGAAACCTGTCAAGAGGTAAGATCAAATGAAGGCTCCATAACTTGCCAGATCAATGAAATACTTACCTTTTGAGATGAATCAAATAAACCTAAAATTACAAGATACTGCATAACTATACAGTTCATGTTGCCTTTTATATTCTGAAAAAAATAAGTCTTACCTTCTGCACTTCCAATGAGAGATGCAATGAATAAAAAGGAATGCCATTAAGTTTTCTACAACAGAATAGACGACACATACTGTAATTTTTTTGTACACGAAAAGAAGGGAGATAAAATAACAACTCAGAATGAAGCATACCACAGTGGAGTCCTTCTTAGGTCCTCCATCATCAGCAACAACAGTCAAGGTGTACATATCCCCCCTCTCTCTGTCCAGCAGGCCTGTCACTGTGATACGCCCCTGAAACATCACACACATCAGCATATATCTCCGCCTCCATAAAGATTGCATACAAGATAGAAATCTTCCTAATGAGACACACAGGGAGTAAGGACAGAGGTAGAGAAAGACTGACAGGTATCATAAAACTTAAAAAAAATCTCCATTTCTCATCTATCAAAGGAATCAAATGACTTCAAAGCAAACAAGCTCTTTGATCCGCTTACAGTCATGTAGCAACTAGAGTGCTAGCTTAAATCACAGAGAAAGAGGTGTTATTGAATCATACTGCGGTTAATGGATGAAACATGTTTAACATAAGATGGGTGTAGTCTTTGAAGTGTACAAAAAAAGAGGCATGTACATGGTGCTCATATCATCAGTGACCTTTCCTTCACTGCTCCCCCACTCACCGTGACGCTGTCTATCTTGAACAGGGCCAGAGCTGCAGGCGACGTGTCAGGGTCGAAGCGGTAAGTCAACTGGTTCAAGTTGTCGGCCGACTGGGCCTTCACCTGGACCACCTCTGTCCCTGTGGCGATGTTCTCACGTAGCGAAGCCTCATAACCGGCAGAGAAGAAGGCCACAGCCTCATCCAACTCATTAAGCAACGTGACATAGACGGTGCAGAAGCCTTGGTGGAAAGGTGGAGCCTGGTCAGTGGCCGAGACGTTCATCAGATAGGTGGTCTTGGTTTCATAGTCCAGGTAGTCTACAGTGGTTACAAGGCCAGTGCTCACATCCACCTCAAACTTGCGGTCTGAGCCGGATACAAGGGCGTAAGAAACGGCTCCACCATCACCTGAGCAGGAAGAATGGGGTGGTTGGTAGGGAAATACTTACAATAACTTTAAAACTTGCATTTTTTCAACTACTGTGAGAATTTTAAATTGTTACTAGGATAATTTACTTGAAAACTGTGTAACATTGTGACCACGCTCTGTTCTGTTGGCTATGTTGTGTTTACTTCAGTTTCAGGGGCCCTGTTCTTCGAACATGGATAACTGAGTTATCCAGATTAGAATGTTGGATTCTGGAGTCTGGATCTTTTGGTTCTTCGAAACTGGTTTAAAATTCATCGGGAACTGTCAGAGCAACAAGTCCTTATGCCCAAACCTGCAAAAGTGCAGGCTTATTGACTTATTGTGAGCTGGATCATGACCAAGAGGTTTTAGGGTGAACCCCATGCATTAAATACAAATGGCTTGCTTTCTTAGATTTATAATTAAAGAGTGTTGATATAATTATGATTTTAGAAGAAAACATGCTGGTTATTGTGAAATTACTATGGTCTGTTGGTGTAATTATCAAATTATATTACATTTTCATAATGATGAGTTACCTATACTTATACATGATAAAACAAAAGAAATGTTTGTAAACAAAAAAGACCAAACCAAATGCAGTTTGAGATACTATGAGCAAAAAGACACAAACTTAACTAAAAGATTCTGACTGTCGAAAGACTGTTGGAACCAGAACATATGGCATTTAATTTGACATTAAAATGGGAATTTGTCATTTGAACACTAAAACTTTAAAATAAATGATTAACTGCATAACTCACTTTGCTGAACATTGTTCATTCAATTAAAGCTGCTGATCATGCGCCAACATCACTCGTAGTCTAACCATAGTCTCTCGTAATATCTAATGTTTGACAGTGATCAAAGTGTGGAAACAGTGGAAACATTGTATAGCTCAATCTAGAACAAATGACCCCTGTAAAAATGCAGAAACACATTTAAATGAGACTTATGTCTATAAATCTATTGCCCCAGTGCATGCTGGGAGGGTTCTCAACACACCTACCTCATGTACCTGCAATCACATGATCAGCACACAGCCAGTCATATAAATGATGATCATGGTTTCAACTCTCTACTCATTTTGCCCTTATTTCAAAACCAGATAACTTCATCCAGAATTAACAAATCAGTAATCAAACTGCTTTCAAAGAACCAAATTAACTGGATGAGAATAAATAGGATTATTTTAGCCTGATAACAGCATGTTAGCCTGAATTAATTAAGCCACACTTGAAGAACAGGGCCCTGCTTTCATGTTGTGGAAAATGTATGTCACAGCACAAGATGCGTCATAAAGTTGTTTGAGAAACACTTTACACAACGGGAAGTCAACAGAGGAAGTCTGTACTGTGAAGCAGAAGTAGAGCTTTAAATGCCAGTACATTTTCTATATGTAACAAAACTAGGCTGAAACCTAGTATATAGCTGGACCGTGTATGGTCAATGTGCCAAATTGTGGCCAAATTGTTACACGGAATTGAGGACTGTCCGTGCCTCGCTGTAAAAGCTTCTTGAGGACGTAATTGAGGACTGTTCGCACCTACTGTATTAATTTAAAAGAGCAACGGCCAACGGGGGAACTCCAACACTTGACTGACCAATGGTGTATCTTCATCGCTCACTCAGTCAGTCAGGGACAGACTTTTGCGTTTATAGGGCTGCGCTTTACTGCAGTGCAGCCAAAAAAGTTCTGGTTAAGAGGTTTGATATTTCCCTTTGGAATGGCACCCACTAGTGTTGGGGACCTGCAGAGGGACCTGCTCCCTTCTTTTGATTGATCTGAGACTGGACTCACCTGTGTCAGGGTCTGTGGCACGCACCACAATCACAGAGGTGCCAATGCCAGCAGTCTCCCTGAGGCCCAGACGGTTGTATTGTTGCTGGGTAAACACTGGCACCTCGTCATTGGCATCGTCAACATATATGATCACCTGCAGGCGAAGACATTTGTGGCTGTACATCAACAATACATATTATCTTTGAGGAATACAGTCTTTGGGAAAGGGGCTTGGTCATTTTATCTATTAGGTAATGAGACCACAGACATAAATAATACATATCTGAGTCCCACTTAAGGGACAAACTACTTCTACATTTAGCATGGAGCACTGGGATGAAACGTGCACACATTACAGCATCTTCCCCCATCCTCCTCCAGCTACCCTCCTCTTCCTCACCCTCACGGAGCTCCTCATGCTGCCCTCGTCACTGTTGTAGGCCTCCACTTCCAACATGTGGGAGCTGCTGGTTTCTCTGTCCAGCGCCCTGAGGCCTCTTGTCACTAGCCCGGTCTGTCTGTCTATGCTGAACAGATTGTTGCTGTTCCCTGCATGCATGCATTCACAAACATGAGCACACACACACACACAGACACACAGACAGACAGACAGACAGAGAGACAGACAGAGAGAGAGAGAGAGAGAGAGAGAGAGAGAGAGAGAGAGAGAGAGAGAGGGAAAGTGAGATGGAGCAAGACTTCTACAAAAATGCACATTTTAGCAAAACATTTAATCTAGTCTCAGGTTTAGATAATTTCACTGGAGGCATCTGCCAGTTGGGTGAGATCATTTCAGTTGCTTAAAGTGTAACTTTAAAGAACCTGTCATTACTGGCATTTCACTGTGGCAAGATCTGCCTTATACACACTGACTGCTTCCAGACAAGAGAAATTGCATTGTAAACAAGAGGAATTATTATACCTCCCACAAAAGCTTGAATCAATAAAATCACTTTTTCTTGGAGATCTTGTTTGCACCTATTTTGAACAACTGGATTAACAACGCTACCAAAATAAATGTACTGACTCAGTCTAGTGCATCTTGGGAGCCTTTTCTTTCAGTGCATTTTTTTTGTGAGCAAGGAGACCATGTGCGAAGGACATCTTGGAGGAAAATCAAAGTACAGCAGCACTTACCAGAGAGGATCCTGTACAGAACTCGGCCATTCTCCCCCTGGTCTGCATCTGTAGCTTGAACCTGTACAGACAAACACAAGCAGAAAATCTGTGCTTACATAAAATAACGTCACCGGGACACCAAACACAACCAAACCAGGTTCTTTCTTTTTTCAGTCTGACAATGGAGAGCCTATATAGCTGTCATTATGAGAGAATTGAGCAGTTGGATTTGGTTACCAGTGAGTCTGTTGTTCAGTTGAATGTTCAGTGTTTACCTCTGTAGTGTTTATCCCCATAAATTCACATGATAGACAGCACATTTCATACACATTTTTATTGATTCAATGGTTTCTACAAACAGATGGATATATCGGTATTCTTCCTCATTCACCACACATCCACTGGTGCCCAGTGTCTTGTTGCCACAACAACCCCAACATGGCTTGGCAGTAAGTCTGTAATGGCAGAACCTCTCTCTCTCTCTGTCACAGGCAGAAAGCCAGAAGCAGCCAAAAACCCAAATCCAGCACAGACAGCATGGCTCTACAGCATGCACAGATAAATAGTGGAGCATAGTGAATGGGTTGGTGAATGGGCCATGTCATAAGACTGACTTCTAAATCCAGAGAGGCACAGAGCCGCTGGCACTGGATGAGGCTGACTTCATGTCACACCCCGCTCCTCTGTGGCTCTGTCAAAATCTGTGGAGGTGCCTATAAAGTGCATATTAAATGGCATACAGAGAAACACACTCGAGACACTCAAGCACATGTACGTGCACTCAGGTACGCGCAACTACAGATACACACACTCTCGCAGTCTCTCGTTCTCTCTTTCTCTTGCCCTGTGTGTCCTCCTTTGCTCTCTCTCGCTCCCCCTGTGAAGAGGGGCCCAACTTCAGTCTCATTAGCTTTATAAAGAGATGTGGAGAGAAGAGGAGAAAGAGGAGGAGAGGGGAGGGGGAGACAGGAGAAAAAAGAGGCCGGGGGGGTCAGATTGGTGAGTGATGAATAGGGTATTACACAGTGGACTGCACCACTTAGGCCATAAAAGGGGGTATATGAAGTGTAAGACTACATTGCAGAGCCAGATGTTGTAAGTGTAAGCATGTGGAGTGTACGCACTGAGAGCTCATTCACTAAGCCTCTGTATGGCTCAGAAAACACACTATTGTCTTTGGCTCCTTTGGCTCAAAACAACAGTGAGATATTTCAATCGTAATACTGTTACCCACATTTTACCCCCTTTTCCTCCTTGTTCCCCTCTTCCTCCCCAGCATTTCCCCCTTGGTCTCTGGGAAAGCAGCAGTTTAAGGGGGGAAAACAAGTGTGAGGAGCCAAGAAACAAGTCTGACCTCAGTTACTGGAACTAAGCAAGGTGCTGTTTTTAAGAGTCTCTAAAGTGTGGGTGTGAGTATACATTTTTGAAGGCTATTATTCCAAATGACTAAAGGTTAAATCTGAAAAAGAAATGTTAACTGCTTTGCAATTTAGAGGTAAACATAACAAAATTATTTCAATCTTTATCTTAAGGTCCTAAGATTGCTAAAAATCTCATTAATGTCTCTTACAATATGTATTTTATTTCTGCTGTGGAGTCTCATTTTGGAATGAAATTCCTAAAAACCACATTACAACATGTGAGCTGCTTGACATGTGCTTGAGTAGTAGAAGTAGTAGTGCACATTGTCCCAAGGGAGTATGCGGAGACTGTATGCATTTGGCTTAGTATGATTAGGACTTATCTGGAAGGTAGATTTGAATATTATATTAGAGGCTGCACATCTGACATCTATGAACAGTTACTGTATTCCCCATTAATTCTTTTCTTCCACTATGTAGATAATATAGAGAAGATATGGTGAAAATACAATAAATCACAGAGAGTGTGCCTGTAAAGAAGCTAAGAAATTAGTTTGACTGTTTCAAAACTAGCTGAGCAGTCAGATCTGGAGGAGCAACAACGTGGGGTGATAGAGAGGGAGAGTACCTTACAGCTAAGCTGCCAAGCTTAAGAACAGCATACCTAATCACGAATATGTGCAGTACAGTCTACCGTATGTGTGGGTGAGAAAGAAAGTTTGTGTTTGAATAGCTGTGTGTGTGTATATGTGTGTGTGTGTGTGTGTGTGTGTGTGCTCGTGTGGCATATGTGCTTGGAGGCGCTGACTAATGAACTGACTCTCTAACGAGCCATCCTGCTCCACTGGCCTTTTCACAGCTTTCCTGGCATTTGGTCTTAAAAATAATTTCACGTCCCAATGTGTTTCCCTTAAACCGATAAGCCATGCTTTGTCTCCGCTGAATTAAGGACGATGACATTTACAAATGTTACTACGCTGAAGATGGGGGTGCACAGAATGAGAGGGGGATAATTAGAGACCGGGGTAGAAGAGGTGGGTGCCTTGCATTTTATAAGGGGCATTTTAATAAACCCAATTTGTTTTACATTGAAGAAAGCCTGTCAAGCATTGACTGTTTTGTAGTCCTTGATTTAATAGCTACATAATTGCCGCAAATGCCAAACACTCACCGCATCTTCATGTGCATGCAGGCATTTCTGTGCATATTTGTGCATGTGTGTGTATTATGTTTGTGTATCATAAGCCCTTGAGTGTATGATCCCAATAAAGTGAAAATAAACCTACTCAGCTTGGTTAGGCTTGGCTAGTGAGGCAGAGAGCTGCTGTGGCACTTTGACAGAGGCTGACCACACACATACAAACACACACACACATAAACATGGTGACATACATAAGCAGACAAGTGGAGAACCACACACACAAACACACATAACATCCTGACATTGATCTCCAATCTAATGTTGTTTTCTCCATCCAGAGCCAAGACAACATGAACACCACTGAACCAGGCTCCAACTTCACCTTTACATCTAACATAGAAAACATCACTCTGTCCAGCCTGACAACCACCACCATCTCTCCCACCATCCCACAGACTCCATCCGATTCATCAGACATCTACCGCCCAGAATTCACCATCATGGTGGTGCTGGGCTTATCACTGCTGCTGGCAGGGTTAGCAGCCTTCCTGGCAGTGTGCCGGCCCTCGGAACAGGATGGGGACTCTGAGGCGAGCTGTGGCCCGGGGGAGAGCTTAACCCATGGAAGAAGCCGGTCCAGTGAGCCCCAGCTCAAGGTGTGGAAGAGGCTGGGCTCATATCGCCGTTCATACAATCTCTCCTTCCGACGGCCGCCCCATCGCAGGCCACACGAGCGTGCGAGCACACATGCATCCCAGTCTCCAGCCCGACAGACACCACAGCCAGAAGCCAGCATGGAGCCCCACCTCACTATGCCTTGTCTATTTGACTACGTCACTGAAATCTGACTCGAGGACAGGCTGAGGGCTGACTGACTGCTACCCAAAACAAGTGATACACTGTATATTTTATGGTTGGCGCTACGAATATCACCAATACCAGGTGTGGGTGAAGACTACCTAAAAATAATTGTCAGCATTTATTTTAACATACTTTGAATGCTAGGTGGATGAGGTTTGCAACAAAACAAGTGCTTAAAAATTAGACAATCAAAAAGCCATTGTATTAGGGTTTACACATTTTTGTGACTGATCATTTCACCCTCTATAGCAAGCAACACTGGGCATGGATGTTCTTCTTCAGCACAGCTCTGCACTATATTCACTAGAGGTAAAAATGATTTAATCCAACAGTGGCTCAATTTGATTACAATTCTCTCAGTAAGAATTTGATGCATCATCAAATCTCACATTCTGCAAAGGAATAAATTCAATCCATACAATCCGTACATTCATTTTCCAAGGAGTATAAAAGCAACTAAACAAATACAGTGAGCAATAATTCAACACACAAAAAAATCTTACGGGCACTAGTTCAAACAATGACTTTTATTTTTAGGGCCCAGCTAAGTATCATTCCTCGGCTTCATAATGCTAATTGTTCTGATGCAGAAAACCCCAGCAATTCATGTGCATTAAGACAAACACTAGGAACTATTTTATAGTACAATTTCATGCAGGTCTCAAAACACGATGGGTCACCAATACTGACAAGACAAATGCAACCTGAGCCAAACAGAGACCACTCTGTAACTGATTCTTTGTGTTTTGTGATTGTTACGTTAAGAAATAAAGTGACATTTTAAGTTTGACTTCTGAAAGTGCAGTTTGTAACTAGATGTGTTTAGCACTGTGTGTGTTTTTAACCTGAAGGATGCTGGTTCCTCGGGGCACGCTCTCCAGTATGCTGGTCTCATAGCTGTTTTGCAGGAAGATGGGTCTGTTGTCGTTAACATCCTGCACCTCAACAAATACAGTGGCTGTTCCTGTCCTCCGGCTACCTGCTGGACCGTTGTCTATGTGCAGAAACAGAGACATTCACAAACACATCAGCTGCAATCATTCAGGTTAATGTTAATTTTAGGGTTGACGCCATGATGACTGAAAAAGACATGGCTTTCATTTTGTGGCTGTACCATAGGCTAAAGCCACAAATAAAGTTAAAGTGTATCATACTTACTGTATATACAAAATGGAACTGGTTCTGGAATAAGGTTAACATTAAATGATCCGAGCAGAAACCAAAAATAGCTTGGTATAAAGAAGTAAGACTGGAACATTGTTGGCTCATCAAAACTTGGGTCATTTTCAGCTGCTTGTGAATCAGGACAATATGTGTAATTCTGTTCTGTGACACAGTTTTACATTATCTCGGCCTCTTCTCCCCTCTCTTGTGTCTCTGCCCCCCTGAGCAGATAAGCCACCCTGACTCAGTGGTTTCCAAAACAGGAAAACCTCAGGAGTTTTTGTTCTTTCTTTTCAAAAGGGAACAAAGGCAGTTGAGCAATAGTCTGAAATCACTGCAGATGTGCAGGCATCACTTTTTTTCATTATTGTTGTACAAGAGGAAAGAAGCAGCTTTGAAGATCACAAACAAAACAAGTAAGAAAACAAGTCCTATTATAATAAATATACACAGACTGTGTAAAAATGAGGATGATAAAAGATGATGAAGGTATGAATTCATGACACACCTATAGCTTCTACAACCAGAGTGTATGCTGCCTGGGTCTCTCTGTCTAAGCCAACCACCGTCCGAACAACTCCGTCTCTGAAGCCCACGCTGAATTTACCATCCTGGTTACCACCTAGACAAGACAAAACACAAACACATTTCCAAATTAATATTAGTGCAACATTACTCATTCACATACATACAGTACAGCTATAATACTAAAAGAAGCATGCAAGAGGAGCTCTCCTCATATACAAACTCACACAGAGATGGATGGATGGACAAAGGTACTGTACGTGCACATAGTCCCCATAACTGTACAACACTGTAGCCCACAGAAAAACAAAAACAACTTTCACTGTGACCTCTGACCTGTGATGAAGTAGCTAAGTTCGGCGTTGAGGCCAGCGTCGTTGTCAGAGCAGCTGAGGCGCTCTACAAAGTGGTCTCTAGGGACACTCTCCTTCAGGGAAACATTGTACACGCGAGGGTTGAAGGTGGGCGTCTCATCATTTACATCCAGAACTGACCCACGCACACAAACACACAGACAGAAAGACATGAGGACACACAGATAGATGTACATGAGGACAAATAAGGCAGCAGGGTGGATTCGGAGTCTAGTAATACTTCTGAAGTTCTTTCTAGCTTGGGTGTGCTGGTCCTGACTTCCCTGGGAAGTTAAGAGACTGGAAACAGATCTCTACGAAACAGTTCAAAATATTTTGATGCTTCTGACTCATCTGATCCATTTGAGAAATGCCAGAAAACCTGATTCAGTTTTTCCATTCCTTTTTTTTCATGTTGTTCATGTTTACAGCAGTCAGACCATTTGTCTCCTTTTAGGATTTTCCACATCCCACCAGCAGGTGGTAGCATCCTTCTCAGCAGATTCCTGAGAAGTCAGTGGTTAACTATCTGCCATAATGAAGGAACTCTTCACATCATGCAGAATCCAGTCATACCGTGGCTTGGCAGTTTCATATGTAGAGGCATTTCAGAGAGAGCAAAGAGAAATCAGACCCAGTTTCTTATCATCATCAGTCACATTTGCACATTCTCACCTGTGACAGTGAGGGTTGAAGTGGAGGTGCGAGGGAACCTCCCTGCATCGTATGCAATAATTCTCAAATTGTACTGTCCAATCCGCTCACGATCTAGGACAGCCGTGGAGGTGAGAACGCCAGTGGAGGTGTTCAGGGTGAAGTCGAGGCGAGGCATTCCCATCTGTAATGCCATTGTAATCAATCCATTCTTATCCTCATCTGGGTCCTCCACCTGGACCTAGAGCAGACAGAGAGAGCAAAGGAGAGAAAGACCAAGAAAGAACACAGGAGGTTTTTGAAAGGGTAAAGGATAGTGGATGGTACAAAGAGAGATGTGTTAATGTAAAGTTTTATTTTAATTGGATAGCAATGATCATGAAGTATTTCCAGGAATCATAAAGAAGGAAGTCATATTATAAAAAAATCACGTCAGAAAATGATTCACGGGCAGTGTTTCATAAAAACCTCTTGGTGAAAAATGTCTTCTTGTCTGTCATCAATTACTGTCAAACTTCTTCCCTAAATGTTTAGTCAATATAATGTCCCTGGAAGGTTTGGTAACAAATAATAATAGATGCAGGGCCTGTTCCATGCTATACATTTTCAGAGAATTTGCACCCCTAAAATCTTAAAAAGAACATTTTAAAATGCCATCACACATGAATATAGTCTTATACTTTACCCTAAAAACTGAGGATCCAATGGGCAGTCCCTCTGGCACTTCAGCCACAAAAGGCAGGTTGAGGAAGGTTGGGTCGTTGTCATTGAGATCCAGCAGGTTGACAAACACTGTGGTGCTCACTGATGCACGCAGTGGAGGTGTACCACCTAAAGAGGGCGCCAGAGAACACATAAAGACACACACACATGCACACCCCACAGCTCATGGTCAAAGGAGTTTATTAGCCACAGTAAAAAGTTTCATGGTCAACATAAAACTTGAAGAATGAGGCTTGAAGAAAGAGACTAATCGCTAAGAAATGAGAGCTCTCTACTGAGAATGATATAAAGCAATTCAAGCTTGCTTACAGATGGTTTAGGTGTTTCATGAGTCAGACAAATTTACACAGTGAAAGTGCAAACTGACATACACACTACTCACGGTCAACAGCTGAGATGATAATGGTCCTCATGAGTACTGTATCTCTGGGGTTGGAGCTTTCCCTGTCCAGGGTTACCCCACTGGTGCGGATCTTTCCTGTACTGCTGTTGATGGTGTAGAAGGGGTTTTCTGGACTGATACTGTACACCACTGTCCCATTCCCCCCATTGTCAGGGTCCACTGCCAAAACCTGGACAGGGGAGAGACATGAAAAACCTTTCTGAATATTCTTTGGCCTGAACTATTTTAACAACCCCCCAACAAGAGGTATGTTTCCCATACCCTGTATACAAGAATCCTCAAGTTATTACTGTTTGGTTTAATAAAGGTGCATTAACAAGGAGAACTTAAAGATGTGGAGGCAGGAAGGATTTAACACAGACCATGTCAGGAGAAAAGAGGGGAGGAATGAGGAAATGAATCAGGGAAGGAAAAAGAATAACAGCAATTATATTAGTAATGGTAATAGTAATAAGAACATCCCCATCCAACCCCCAGAGCATCTTCACACACAACCCCTTCCAACTGTTCTAACACATCAGTCAGCTAAAAGAAAAATGGTAACGTCTCTTTTCTGACACAAAATGGCGATGGGTGATGAATGCGTGAAGCCGGGAGCCCGGCTAAAACACTGGCTGATTTTTAAAGAGCTGATCAATTATTCAGCAGCTGACTAAAAATGCTGGAAACTGGTTAATTGGTCATTAGAGGAACAAAGGTTTTGCAGGTATTTAATTATTAAGGGGACATGGTAGGCAGGCACCTCAGAGGCCCACTGACTAGCAACTGCACAGACAAAGGTAGGTGATATAAGATGTGGGGAAGTGTCTAGCTGGGGCCAGTTGAACTAATCAATTCTGGCCTGAGCAGAGCACATTAAAAGATGGTGAGCAAATATATTAGCCTTGTCTATTGAACTGTAGCCCTAGTCCGACTGCAGAGTGGCAGAAAAGAGAATATTGTTTTGAAATGAGTGATTAGAGGAGGCTCACGGTGTGTGTATAGGTGCTGAATGTAAAAAGCTGCAGTAGTGATGGTGGGGTGCTCTGAGATTTGAGTGGGCCGATCCTTGCACTGGGCACAGCAACCAAATTCATCGGCTCGCTGGACACCTCCAGGAGGACTCAGCAGGTGGCCTCTTGTCACCATGGAAACATTGGTTGGGCCAGGGCTACATTGGGGCCAATTACAGGACTGTAAGCTTGGGTGGTCCAGTATATTGAAAAATGGTCAGAGGGGCAAGTCCACAGAGCACACAGAGTTACATACAGTATGCATCGCTTCGCTGGATGCACCATGAATGAACTCGAATGAGGAATAGCTACAAGAGAATAGGAAAAAATGGAAAATGTAGCAACATTTTAGTAGCACAACACTTCCTCTTTCCTTACCATTTCTCCATTCCACTCTCTTTCTGCAAGATGGGTTCTTGCTTCCTTTTCTGCCTGGAAGCTGAATAATTTGCTATGCGTATGACTGCAGGCTACATTTTAATTAGCAATTGGACTCCCTTAATTACACTCACTGACGCCTCTTTAATTAATGGACAATCAGGGCTTAATTAACAACAACACACTGCCAAAGACACCAACAGGACAATGAGAGAGTTTGGGCTAATATTAGAGTGTTTACTTTGTGATGACCTACGCAGTGATGGCAATTTTCCCATGCAGATGTATCCTTCAACATGCACTGTTTTTCATGTACAGAATGCCTTTAATGATCTTCCAATGAAGAATCTTGTATTACAATCATCTTCAATGTTCACACTTTGATGTCTCTTATTAAAACACACCTTTTGCCTAATTTAAGATTGTGAACTCAGAGTAATCAAATTAAACCACAGACTAAAATAATGAATCAAAACAGAAAAAAACACCTCTCAAGGATACCGGTGTCCTCTCTACATCACATTTGCATACAAAAAGTAGAGGCCAACATTTCAATAAATTAATTCCTAATGTTTCAAACACCACACATCCTACTCGAAATGAAGCAAATGCTAAGAATTATTATTAGTGTGTTCATTTGTGCTGTTCACATTACCATTTAGTTAACCATCAGCTAGTCAACCAGATAAAGTTTACCAAGTTGGGCTAGGTGCACTCACAGAGATAACGTCAGTGTTTATTGGGCTCATCTCCACTACATTGG
The DNA here is from genome assembly GCF_020085105.1 of Siniperca chuatsi. NCBI lineage: Eukaryota > Metazoa > Chordata > Actinopteri > Centrarchiformes > Sinipercidae > Siniperca > Siniperca chuatsi. Next base: position 8,674,984 of record NC_058052.1, read on the forward strand.
CATGGTATGGCTCGTCTCTCCACACAGGGGCGTTGTCATTGATGTCCAGGATGGTGATGTTCACCTAAACAAAGTGGGAGTGAGTGAAATTAAGGTAAATGGGAAACAAGCTATTTATGATGTCAGTTACATAAGAGACCATTGACCATCATGGTTTACAAGCCAAAAAGTCATAGTACAAGATATAAGTGGTTACCGTGGCGATGCCAGTCTTCTGCTGAGGGCCGACCCCTCCATCCACAGCTCTGACTATAAGGATGTACTCTGACTTCAGCTCTCGGTCCAGCAGGGCTGTGGTGGTGATCTCTCCTGAAACACACATGGGATCAGATGAAAAATATCTAATAATAATTTAACAGCCAGGACACCCAAGTGATGGACAGACATGTCATCAAAGCAGCTTCATCAAGTCAGGATGAATTAAGTTAACTCATAAACGCAACACCCCTGACACAACCCAGTCACAATGTGCATACAAGCAAAGTGAAGAGCTTAAGAAGGAAACAGAAAAAGGCATTGCAGACACAGATCTAAATAAGCACAGATGAGTCATTTTCAGGCCAAGTGTGAACTGACAGCAAAAAGGTCTCAAAAAATTCTAATTTGAAAAGAAAAATGGAATCAGATCTAAAAAAAATCTGTCTCAATTTCAAGACTACTTTCAGAAAATAACACTTGCACGCACACACACACACACACACACACACACACACACACACACACACACGCACGCACACACACACGCACACACACACCTGAGCGCGAGTTGAGACGGAACTGAGAGGAGCCCTCCAGGGAGTAGATGAGCGAGGCCTGGCCAAACTCCCGCGAGGAGTCCAAATCAGTAGCATTCACAAGCAGCACAGTCGCTCCTGTGGAGGAGAGGGAGGGATGAAGGGAGTAAGACAGAAAGAAAGTTACAACTCATGGAGTGGGAGAATGAAGGGGAAAAAATAACTGAGAGACAGAGTCATGGGGAAAATATGTGAAGTCTAGTGAAAAGGAAAGACAGACAGAGAGAGACAAGCTGCAGAGACAGACTGAAATGGCATTCAGAGAGCTAATTTCTTCACCGCCCCCATCCACAGCTCAACTGATGGCATGGCAGTGAGTGGGTTTATGGATTAGTGGATTATCAGCTTGTTTGGCACAGCCCATACTTGGCACAGGCCTGATCAATACCCCAGCAGGCAGGGGGAGTAGAGGCTAGCCAGAGCCGCAGGGCTAGCCCTGAGCTCAGTCTTGCAGCCCAAGCCTTGGGCCCCCAGCTCAGGGCCAAGCACTTTAGCCATAGTCCCCTAAACCTCAGCCCTGGCCCAAGCCACTCAGCTATGTGCTGCTTCAAATCGGGTCCAAAACACAAAAAGTGGCCAGCGTCTACTGAAGCCCAGAGAGAGAAATGGGCGGTCAAACATCTAATTTCCCTCTAGCGACTGGAAACTAATCTATTGTCTGGGATAAAAGAGTTTTCTGAATGCATGCATGAGAATGAATATAGCAGCCAGATATTTTGCCTTGAATAGTCAATATCCTGCATTCTGACTGAGCATTTAAAAACATTATGCAAAATCAAAACAAATAAGACAGTCGAGGCCAGAGGAAGCAAATAAAATAAAACATAAAAAACATACCCCCAAGAAAGCAGAGCTATTTGTTGAATATGCAAATAGTAAGGCAATTCAAGTAAGAGGTGACTGTATGTGCTACATGCAGTGTTTGAGATGTTTGGAGTGTTTAAGTGAGGTGTTGGTTGCGCAGACCAGAAAATGCATTCTAGCAACTAAACTGTAACCCCAAATGCATAAAGTGACTCACCGGCAATAATGTCCTCTGGGATTTTGATGATGTAGGACAGCTTGCTGAACTCGGGTGGGTTGTCATTTTCATCCTGGAGGAGGTATACACATCAACAACAGCTCAAATCAATGTGCTAAACAATGATAAAATGCAAATTGTGCTTATGAAAGAAAGAACTAAAAAGGGTTTGAGGCTGTCATCACACATTAGCACTGAGATTAACATAAATGGGAATTAAGACACTAAGGAGCACAAAATGTTTTTAATAGTAAAACAGTAGTATCTCTTAGATTATGGCTAGTCAGCTGATTAAACTGAAATCTCCATGGACCACTTTGTTTTATGGCTTCAAACAGTGGGTTTTAGCTGTGCTGGCTTCTGTTTCTGTCATCTTATCAGGTACTGTTTTACACCCGATATATAAAGTTAATGCAATTGGCTAAACTAACTATCCTAACCAGGCAGAGCATTGTTAAATGCATTTATTGCTTTAGAACTGCAGGAGTGAGGAAAAACTGGACCTGGACAAGAAGTGGAATAATGCAAAAGCCGAGGTAGATATTAAAAAGAAGACACATTTGCAATGATAGGCGAGAAAATCGTTCCAAACATTATTATTAATGGCATTACCTAAAATAAAGGGGAATCAAGACCTGTAATTTGACAGGAATGAATGACTGCAACATGCAACAGCATCCACTGTCAGGCGGACTTTCCCAGAGCATTTATATTTTTCACAACCTCCCACTTATTGAATTAGACTCCATTTCACACCAACACATCCAGTTGTGTGGCTATTCGCAGAGATGCTCCCTATGGTGTGAGCTGCAGAGAAATGTTAACACTTTAACAACAGTCACTGGCACCATTATCTATCTGGGCTCTGTGTAACACTGGTGCAAAGCATTGTGTGTGTATGATGCTGCCAGCTACTGATAAACCCCTGTGGTGTGAGCCACAACACGGTGGAGGACAGAAAGAGCGAGAGACAGAGAGACATAGAGGGAATACAGAATAGTGCACATCTCTCTCTGTTGGTTTTTGCATTCCAGCATAGATTCCTTCATTCTTTTACACAATATTTCTCCCTGGTGTAGGATGTCTATAGATATGCTTTCTGTCCTTGCATATCCAAGAATATTCCAGCTGGATTCATCCATTCTACTCTGTCATTTCTTCTTTTATGATGAAAAGTTACTTGTATAATGGATGTCTATCAGGGGAAATGAGCTTAAGAGCCAGTAGGGATACTGTTTACGAGTTCTGGTTGCTCATTATATTTTTACTGCTGTATTTGTAGTATCTTAGCAAAGATCAACATTCATGTTTACTATTTTAAAGTTAACAAAAAATACAGAAACAAAGAAAAAGATTTAAAAGATAACACCTGACATAGTCTGTTAATATAGTCAGCAGTACAGTATGTACACCACTTTTACATTACAAATGGTTTGGATTAATTCCATCAGGACCTTGCAAGACTCACTATGCAACAGAAAAATACCATACCATATAATTTATTATATATTTTTCAACTTCCACTGTATATACAATAAATAATTTCTGATCTATTTTGAGTGAGTGTGTGGGCAAGACTTATTCTAATGCCTTAAAATTAGAGCCCAATAAAAGGTGGCAAAGGTGGCAACAATACATTATAGCAACATATGTTACTGTTAATAGTGATAGATAGCTGCATGCAGTGTTGTAGGACAGCAAAAAAAACCTGTAGTTGAAAATGTATCAAAAGGTATTTTCAATTCCTCATTGTATGCAAAGTGGAAAATAAACATATTCAAATTCATATGAAACATATTATATCACTTGCTATGAACCTATCTACATCTGTCATACCTTGGATCAAATGAGAATTTGGACACAAGCTGCGACTACAAACAAAACCTCTCAGGTCAGCCGTGTTGAACAGGCAGACATGATCTCCTCTCTGCCTGTAACTAAATCATCTGACAAAAGCAACACAGTCAGACCCGAGTCTAGAAAGCTACAGTGAGAGCAGATAACCTGCATACAGATCTGTAATGAGGAATGGAGCAAAGCATATTTGCAATGCCTTAGATAGTGCAGAAAACATGGAAAATGTTATATAAGTAACAAATGAAACCATGTAACAGGAACTACCAGTGCAGATATCATGAAACAGTCTTTTATACATGAAAAAAAGAGAAATAGCATTGACAAAAGAAAATCTTTAATTGAATGTAATCAGGTAGCAGGCAAACATGCAACAGAAACAGCAGCAATATCTTGTAGAATTAGGACCCAGAACCTGTGCTGAGTATCTAATTTTGGCGAAAAGTCTGTAATTTATTAAAAAAATCTCTGATCTGCTGTGTGCGTGAGTAGACGGCTGTGCGTTTCTTCAGTGCCTTAAAATACAACATTTAGCGATAAGAATGATAAAAGCAACTAAACTGGAAGCTCAGATGGCTGCACAGACTGTGATAAAACTGCAAACAAAGCTGTAGTCAGACATGGATTAAAAGGTACTTGGAATAATTCAGTGTAAGTGAAGTTTAAGACATATGAAACAATCCACCATGAGCTGGCTGACACCTGTCACACACTGGACTAACATTTAGATAAATTCAAGACAGCTCAGTCTTCATTCAGTACACATGATATAACTGCTCCATAAGTTCCTCTCCCAAGTCTCGGGTCCACAAAGTCACATCTGAGGGGAACTTAAATGAAAAGATTTCTGTAAAAGTTTGGAGATTGTGCCTTTGAATGTGGGGAGACCATGAGGAATTTGTCACAGGGTGTGTCTGCCGCAGTATCAAGAGAGTCATTAAATAGTTTCTGAAAAAAATATCACGCTTGAAGATATATTAAAAAAGTGTGAATTAGAAAGATTCTCAGCTAAAAGGAAAAGAGCCATCAACTAACAAGTTTTGAACTATTTAAGTACCTTTCTGGAACCAAAAAACAAACACACTGTCACATAAGGAGGCAAGACACAAAGCATTTTTGCAGGAGAGCACTGACAGTAGCAATGACTGAACACAAAAACCTTATATTGAACAGCTACAGTGTTTACAAGAAATTCTGATTCAAAATCGATAAACAACAAAAAGCTGCAAAATATACCAGCTGTGTTCATGAAGAAGACTCATTGGAAGTGAACAGACACAGTAGAAAGTGATCTGTTTGCATCCTGTAGAGTATTAGTTGCAAGTTAGCTGCTCTGCTCTTTTATGCTTATTATTTTAATTATATTGATCAAAGATGCAATAACATTTATTTATAACTTTTTTTTCAAATCAGTGCATTTGGTTCATTAAATCCCGAGAGTCTTTAATTAACTGCGTACGCTTTCTCAACCAGCCAATTTTACTGATTTGGAAAAGAGTTCATCTCATGACTGATGAAATCGTGAAGACAATTAGATATTAACTGCACCAAAGTATTGTAACAAACTATGTATGTATAAAAGTATGGTTGTGCATATGTCTATAATGCTAAAAGACTGTCCCATCAGCTGAAAATGTTGAATAACGATGATAAATGAAAAATGGACACATGCTTTGCTGGATTGACCGGATTTGGTCAAACTGGACCGACCTCAGGGACCTCCATGAAAGAACTACAGTGATACTGGACTGGTTGAGGTCTGACTGTGAGAGTGTGAGCGTATCAGCAAAGACAACACTGGACTGGTTTGAACTTAACAGGGAAAGCTTGTCTTGTCCCATTGGTGATACTGTGCAATCAATAAGAACTTGATAATTTTTACAGTTAAAGACTTCTGAATAGTTGCTACATGTACAAATCAATGTGTATAGCAAGACATGACAGTAGGGACAAAAGGTCATAAACCTTTTCATCTGTAACAAAGTATAAACATTCACTCCTTAAACTGCGCAATAGGCATTTTAATGTGTTTTTAAACCTTCCAACTAGCACACCAGATGTTGTCATTTTTAATTAGAACAGAAGACAAGTATTTGTTATTAAGGCGGGCTGTACTTTGTACCACAGTCTGGAGGAGGCGTTGCTAACTTACAAAGTACCAGCTTGTAGTAAAAGTTTCCTCACAGCATGAATATGAATGCAGACTGCTGTTTTGGGTAATGTCCGTAGGTTGGTGGAAAGTGAAATGTTAAGGTCTGGGTGTGTATCAACACAGGGAAGGAGTCAGGACATAAGTTTGTGTCGTTCAATCTTCTGTTCTAGATATGAGCAGTACTAACGTGTGTGTATTTTGCAGGTTTGTACTTACAATCACCTCCACTGTGACAGGGACGGTGCTGTTGAGGGCTGGGTTCCCTCCATCTTTGGCCATCACTGTCAAGTATATCATCCCATTGGGAACTCGCTCATAGTCCAGAGGCCTGGTCACACTGATCACTGATGGAAGGAGAGGGGGAGAGAGACAGAGAAAGGTGGGGTTTTGTGCTAAATGTATTTCATTTGGGACTTGCAGCAACATCATAGCTTAGTAAAGTTGTGGATCAAATGGCAAACAATAACCAACAAAAATTACACAAGCATAAACAGGTGTAGAAACTATTCTACAACTTAAATGTGAGTTTAGCTTGTCTAAAGATCCACAACATCCCTGCCCATATTGTAACTGGTATGCTTAAACATATTATAGACTGTGGCTTCATGCTCCTAAAAGGTGAGCGTACCTGCGTAGCCCTCCACCATGATGACGCTGAAGTAATTGGGGAAGGCCGAAGCTGAAGTGATCGTGTATGTCAGGAAGTTGTTGGGAGGAGAATCCTCATCTGTAGCCTGTAGGTGGGCAGACAGGGGTGGGAGAGTGGAGGATGGGAGTGCCTTTAACATATGCCTCAGTGACAGTCAAAAGTCCACAGAGAGAAGAAGTTTTGAGTGAGCGAGACAAGAAGACAGACAGTTATGCTGCAGCATTATATTTATATGTGTATGTTCGCACAGCATGGGTGTGTGAGTCTGTGCATATGTGTGCAGCCAGGGGGCTGTCAGTCAGTGATGTCATGTTAATGGACAGATTAAAGCTGATTCTGGCTATTAGCGGTGCAGGCGTCAATACTGGATGAACACCAACCGAGCCAAGACAAGCCAATCAGACAGAGGACAGATGAAACTATACTTCGCACGGCTAATCCACAACAACATCAACAACAATGATGACACCCCCTCATTATTCTCGACTTGGCAGGAACTTAAACATGAGTCCTCCGGCTGTGAGGAGAGTCTACTAGGCCTCACTGGCATCATTAGAGGCTGGACAGGTTGTCAAAAATACTCACTTGTATCTATCCATAACACACATTTCTCTACTCTTTGATTTAATGCCAAAGTGTTGAGTAAGCAATACCTTTCTTCCCCCACAACTTCCTAAGCTGTGACTTCCTATATCAAATTTCAACAAATAGTTTCATATTAGATTGTTTACCACTCAAAGGTAAGAGGAGTTGGGGGCAGCAAATCAAATAGATGAGTGGCAATGGAAGTAAAGGAGTAAGAAGTGTAGAGGAAATTTAAAAAAAGGTTTAGCTGTTAGAAAGCATAAGCACTGTAGTAGGAGACACAAACCACCCAGGCATCTTTTGCTTTGTCTCCCAACACATCGTCTCCGATCTATTTCAGTGTTTTTCCTCTGCCCTGCTTCTCTCCCTGTTTTCCAGAGTTGTGTGTGTGTGTATAGTAGGTTCCAGGGCAAATCGCTGACACGCAGAATTGAGCAACTGGCTTCCCTGTTCCCCTCGGGCGGCGTATTAATATCAACAGCGTTTAAGGTTAGCTCAGACTAATCAAACACAGTGAGCCAAGCGTTGAGCCCAGTCGTCAGCTCGACTCCCAAAATGTAAAGGCAAGCAGTGCACTGTGGCAGGGTAAGCCACTGCTGTACCCATAGCCACAAGGGACGTAATAGGCTTTCTCTCCAGGGCACAATCAAAGGAAACGCTGAGCCATTAGTTACCAATGTGCCTGTGTACCTCTGCCTTTTGCGTGGCAGTGACTGATGGCCAACACACCAAGCCCACCTGTTCTTCTTGGATACAGTGCACACAAACACATAACTGCATGATTACAGTAACACAGGGGAAACAAGGAAGAAAGAGGAGGCTTGTGACTCACCAAAGGCTTGTGAGTCTGATGTCCGGTGGTATTTGTGTCAGGATGAGATGCAGGTGTATTTTTTATGCTAACATATTGTGCATGTGCATGTGTACATACTTTATTACTGCAGGTAAATTGCAAGTTTAACAGGTGTGTAATTTTGGCTTCATATGTCCATTTAAATACTCCATACATGGGTGTTTTATACACGTCTTACCCTGACTCGTGCCACCGGCTGGACAGCCTGTTCGTTCTCTCTCAGCGAGCCCACGTATGCCTCCTTCTGGAAGAGTGGCGCATTGTCGTTGACATCCAACACATTGACACGGATCCTCCCCGTCGTCTCCTCCCCGCCGCCGTCCCTCGCCAGCACTGTCAGCGTGAAGCGTCGCATCAACTCATAGTCCAGACTGGCCTGCAGTATGACCCAGCCTGTTTCATCGTCCAGTGAAAATCTGCAAGAGCCAAACAGGTGAAATTAGAGGAGGGTTATTATGACATTATCTTTTTCTCACCATAACAAGATACTTTAATGTTATGTTATTGCCATCATGCCATACTAATTGTTTAATTTTGCGATTTAATGTTTTAATTTTAAGATTTTTTTTCCCATGCAAGAACACAAATCGATATGTTTGCAAATTATACCAACATATTAAAGTTTCATGTTATAACAAGAAAAACATTAAATCAAATACATTGTAGTTATTATACAGACATCAGATAAAAAAGTGTATGTGTGGTTGGGAGGTGCTCACTAATCTGGTAATGAGATGTACTGAATAGTTAATGGTTTCTTAGAGCCTTAGTAAAAGGTACATTACAATGCACCACATGATTGTGTCATCCTAGTTAACTGAAGATAAAAACAGTTGCACTTGTTGATTTGTGATGAGAAAAGGTCCTTGTTTAAACAAAATAGGTTTGTATGTTGTAATAATATATAATGTAACATGAAAGTATATAGTTATAACAAGAAAGGGATCTTGTTACAAGAAAATGTTCTCATTCTTGTTCATGTTTGCAGCAGTACTCATAGAGAATAACTTCTAAATAAATACAACAAATGACAGAATAAACGGAACAACACTAATTGTGTTCTTTTGATACTGAAGATAATGAATGAATAAATAGATTATGTGTGTTTTTCTGTGTGTGTGATTCTGTAAATTTGTGCCCTGAAGAGAGCAGGCATAAAGAAAAACGCCAGACATCATTGTAGCTCAGCTGTCTCTGGCGAGGATGTGGCAAAAACAGTTCAGTACAAACGTTCACAAGTGGCCAAATAAATGAAAAATGTATGTGACTGTGTGGACTGTTTGAGTGTGTGTAGCTGTATCTTACTGGTCTGGCTCGTCACTGAAGTAGTAACGCACATTCCCAAATGTGCCTGCATCTCCGTCTGTAGCCTGGACAGAAAAGACCGGGGAAAAAAGATGTTTAAAAGTTTTATAGTACATTCAGCTTCTGTTGTCCATCAGTTTTGTTTCTGATCCTGATTTTGTTGTTTTATTTCTCATCTACTTTGGGTTTTGTTTCATATGTACTTGTTAAATTCCCCATGCGCTTTCAGGATTCATTTTCAAATGTATTTTCAGGTGGAAAAAGAAACTTCCTAAACTCTTGATCACGTTAAAACCAGAACTTCCTGACAGTTACATGTTCATCAAAGCAGAGTAATAGATAATGTTTTTATTTCATGTTAATGTGACTATTATTGTATTATTCCTCAGCATACTTTGTGCCTTTGTGTATGTGTGTGCACGTGCTTTTGTGAGGTTAACAGCAGCGTTTTTAATGACATGATACAGCCAAATGGCTGCATAAAATCAGTGTTGCTCAGTTTCCTACATTATTCACTCTAACAGCTGTCTATGACTGTATGACTTTATGCTAAAAAATGCAAGCCACGCTTCACTTGGAGGTGTTGATTGGATTAAATCTGATGGGGTATATTTTCCTCATCCACATGACCCACAACAGCCTTATAAGCAACAACAACCGCTGTCATGTTTTGCAGAGAAAAGGGGTGTCAAAGAAATGCAATATAAAGAGCAACACTTTCAGGAATTCTTGTACTTTATGAAACGCCACATTAGCACAATCTGTCTTTGTAAGCACATACATGCGTATGTGCACACATGCACTGACGCATACACACAGGGTGTTGTGTCTGCTCTGATGGATCGTGGCTGGAGAGGCTGTTGTAATAGAGTTTCACTTCAGTGGCTCTGCAGTCAGTTGAAGGGCCAAACTAGAGCGTGTCTGCAGCCTGCTCTGTCAACCACGATGCTGGTCACTGTGATTCAGTGATGCCCTGATACCGACCTTATAATGTAGGACTGAGCGCGCGCGCGCACGTGTGTGAGGCACCTGCTTTTTTGCATGTGGCTGTGACTTATACACTTCAGAATTTGATAGTGATATGTGTTGAAACTGGCCAAATGGGCCAAAATGTCTTATGATAATGCTGAACTTTATTTTTATTTATTTATTTTTATGTGGATGTATGTGTTCACATTTGAATTTTAAATTGAATGCATTTATGGTTATGTGTGTGTGCGTCTGTGCGTGTGAGTGCCCATCTATGATGCCTCTCACAGATGGAACAACGGCTGCAGCTATCAATGTGTTTTTTCTCCTTCTAAAAATTACACCATGCTGTTTAGCTCAAGCCCGTAATTTCACAGAGAGCTTCCATCACATCGTCCTGGATGGTGAATCGATGTTTCTTTTTAACGTCCAAGTGGCTCTCCCTTTGTTGTCAAGTGCACCAAAGCACATCCTGCTCAACGAGTAGAGCGAACGCTTAATACATGTGAGGTGTTTGGGACTCAAGTCAGGTTCTTATATTAACCTTTGAGTTTTCATCTGTCGTGTCTTGATGACCTCATCATTTAATGCCACTCAACTGCTTCTCCCTCTCTCTCTTTATGCATTCCTAGCCATTCCTCCCTCCCCCCCCTTCCTTATCTTTCCCTTTTTCTTTCTGTCTTTACCTCGCTTTCCTCCCGGCATCCCGAGCTCCGCCTCCATCTCCACTGTCTCCTCTACATATCTCCCTTAGCACACTCTTCCCCCTCGATGCCTCCCTCCCTCTTTTGCTCCCTCTCTCCCAGGTGAGTGACAGGCCCATAAGTGCTCCAATGATAGCGGTGGGGGTGTTAGCGTGACAGCTATCGAGGTGGTGAGAGGAGCCGGGCTCAGCCTGGGAGCTAATACTGCCTCTGAGCCCGAGCCGAGCCCCTCTCGCCATGACGACAGACAGAGAGGAAGAGAGAGAGACAGACAGAGAGAGAGAAAGACGATAGCCAACCCGCTCCCTGTCTCCCACCAAACAATCACCATGACAGTAAGGCCCAGTCACTTTGCCAACAGCTTGCTAAAGACTTTTAACTTTAGACGCAGAAGGCCCGCAGCAGATGGATGGTAGAGATTGGTTTGCGCAGGGATTTGCTGTAACTTAACACCATGGGCCCAAATCCTTGACACCAGGGTATTATGCATTTGCCCCTCATTGCCATGGTAGCTTAAACATTTTTTGGTTGGGGAACTGGAGGTGATGGAAAAGTTGGCGAGGTGGGGTGCACAGGGAGAGTGAGTGTAAGATTTAATGAGGAAAGAAATGACATGGAAATAAAGCTGGGCAATGTGCCTAACTAATGTGCCTAATAACCTCACTGACAATTACAACAAGTACTGCAATGGTTCACATAAATAGTTTTCATGCCAAATAAGTAATGCTGATGGATTCATAAAATCTCTTTTTAGGGACCCTCGGAAATAACTTTTATAAAAACTGAAGATGTATGGAGGATGCACATTGCTGTAAATGCTTGTCATTGACTAAGATGCTACAAAATCCTGTTGGTTGATTACCTGTTCTCTTACTACAGAGGTGATGGCAATGGCAGTATATGTTGTAGATGAATACTGGGCCTAGACTGCAGTGATGAAAATCTCCCCTGCGCTAAGGAGCAGGGTACTGAGGTATCAGAGTCAGCGTTCTGATCAAAATCCAAACTAAGTTGTTAAGGAGTTTCTGCACAAAGAGTCAGTGCGCTGCTGATTGCCAATATAAACTCTGCAAACCCTAGGGTCCTCAGGCAGTAACTACAAAAGAGAAATTAGTTCTCAGTTGACCAGTTTGGTTAAATGATGTGTTTCTTCCCTTCAGAGAGGCAAAGCCAGCAGGCAAACACAGCCCTCTGTGTGTGTGTGTGTGTGTGTGTGTGTGTGTGTGTTGGTATGTATGTGGGTGTACCTGTGTACCGGTGCACTCATTTGTGTGTCTGCATGGCTGTCAATGCAAGTGTGACAGTATGTGTGTGATGACTGGATGGGTGTACTGAGTGTTTTTGAATGCAAAATAGAGTGTGTATGTGGGTGCATGTGTTTGTGTGCATGTGAAAAAGATACACGTGGATAGAGATGCACTGTGTTTCCAGGTTCATTCAGTCTTGGGGTAAATATGCACCCCATCCATTTACAGTATAAACTCCTATTATCACACTCAATTGCTTTCAAGAGAAAGCGGAAATGAGAGCTTCCCCTCATGGGCGACTGAAAGACAGGGGAAGTATGCGTGTGTCTGTGTGTAAACTGGGGTTGGGTTGGTGAGGTTACAGGAGCAGATTATCAGCCCAGCTATCTCATGGCCAGTAAGGGAGGTTAAAGCTACACAAGCTTTTCTATCTTGAGTGAGCTGGAATTTGAATTGATTGGCTCCTAAAATTGCTTTTTCTGCAGAGCTTTGAGAGGCATGGAAAAGGAAACCAATTACTGGCTGTCAAAGCCTGCTGTCAAAATAGAGACGACCCCCAGTCCAAACACAGACAAGCTCTTCTGTCTCAGTGTTGCACACCTAAACACAATCACAAAGAATAGATAAACATACACCCACACATGCGCGCGCACACACACACACACACACACACACCACCACAGTAAAAGATGTCCAGTTTCTGACAATCATTGTGGGGGAGACAATGATGAAGACACAGATGTCAGGTTATCTTCCTCAGCTCTGGTTAGCTCCACTCATGCTCATTTTCTGTATCCATGACAAACTCATAGATCAATCTTCACAAATGCTATACAAGTGGGATACAGAGAACACTTAAATGAGCCACCCTCCGTGTTAACACTTTGCATATTGTACTTTACGTACACTCACAAGTGTGAGACGCACGAAGCAGAATCTTGGACATGACACATTCCATGCTGTATACATCTGCATACTGAAGCAGTACATCATCTCAGCAATAAAAGATCAGCAGTGTGGAAGTTTGTGGCTCCCACTACACATCACAATTTACAGCACTCGAGTAAATCACTTTCTTCAAATCATGTCTGCTCGATAATCATCAGTAAAACATATGCAATAGCAATGAAAACACACAAGCCTGTATGTACAGTACATTAATACAGCTATTGGTCGCTGTAATTGTTCCTCTTGTCCATACTGGCTGCAGAGAGGTCCCTTCCTAACATGATTTGAATATAAGAGCTGGGGATGGGGATTCCATCATTGTGTTTCCCCACACAGCGTTTCCTTGCTGAGCCGCAGTGGAGTAATGGTGACACAAAGAGAGAATTTTGCACTAAAAACACTAACTTTGGAAGATACCCACTTGATTTGTCTAAGTCAAACTGCTTAAGCCAAATATTAACTTTGGCTGGACTTTAGAATGCATTTTTACACACTGTGACAGAGGATAAGTCAAAAATATTCTATGTTATTATATGTTCACAATACAACTAAAGGTATGGCTGAAAGGAAGAGGTGAATGAAAGCATGAATTTGTTGGCCTTCCCTGTCTTCTCAGTAACCGTCTTGGTGTCTGTTTCTATGTATAGAAACTGCCATGGGACTGCACAGAGCCTGCTTGTATCTCTGATCAATACTACAGAGCAAGACTGAGAGCAGAGCAAGTCCAATTAATGATCACATACATGAACAGCTACTCACTCAACACTCCTGTGACTAAACTAATGAGTGTATTTTTATATATTCTCCTTAATTTTCAAATCGGACACATGAATGTACAGCTGAACCTGTGTCAAATGATGTAAAACTCAAACCTCTTCAGCAGAGACAAAATGCAAACTCCCTCACCTACTAGGATCAAATGAGGACCAACCGCATCTCTCACCAGTCCCCCAGCTGTGACCTAGTGCACCTGCGGGGGTTGATGGGAGCTGTGTGTGTTTTTACTGCGGACACTTTAGCATAATGGCGATGGCGAGCGTACGTTTACGACTGCTTTATTTCGCTAAAACATTAACGAGCAGGTGGGGGTGCTCACAGCGACTGCTGCCTGCTGACAGGTTTGAACAGCCTGTTTCTATTATCTCCTAACCACCCAGATAACAGCGAGACAGAGAGAGTGAGATATACAACTTTAACACTTTTTAAACAATGTATACTTTTGTTAAAGAAGAGTCTGATAAACTTCACAGCATAGTGTGACAGCTTGCAAGATACATTCTAGCGTCTGCATGCATACGCAGCCACTATATAATGATTCCAACCACATGTGAACCACCGGAAAAAAAACCCCCAGCTGTTACCTCTGGAATAAGAAGGAAAGAGGGGGAGAGAGATGGAGAGAGAGAGAAAGAGAGATGACTGTATCGTGGGCAGAAGCTGGAGACAGTTTGAGCTGCCAGTGAAAAGGCTTAATGCAGAGCTCTCTGCGGCTGGCAGCTTCACTTTGCCGACAGGCCTTGGTCCTCCCCCTCGTTTCCTCGCTCTCTCTCTCTGTCTCTGTCCTCAATGATGAAGGAATGAGATTAACACAAGCAAAGGAAGGATGAGATAGAGAATGATAAAGAGTGAAGACTATACTACAGAGACACACTGAACACAAGGGAGAAGACAAAGAAAGCGTGTGTGGATGTACATGATATCAATGTGCTTAGGGAGCAGGGCTGAGGTCAAGACACGACACAATCCCAGACAGTGGAGACTGCTAAAAATGTCTTGGCTTCTCAGTTGTGATGATTTTGTGCTTTTCTGTGTTTTATGTCAATGTAAAAGGAATATCTTTGGGTTTTAAACTGCTGGTCAGACCTCATCTTGGGCTTTAGGAAATTGCGATGGACATTTTTTGCACATTTGACGGACCAAACAATTCATTGATTAACTGAGAAAATAATGTGCTGATTTTTAAATACCAGCCCTAGTTGTTTTATCTTTAATCTTACCACACGTTTTAGCCCTTCAGTGTAATTTTTTTTTAAATGTTGCCACACAATGGTGAAGTGCATTTTTCCATGTTTTATCAGTATTGTCTGAAATGGATGAATGGATTAACAGATAACAAATAAATGAACCGATGGAGACCAATCCTTTAGCTCCACTACACTCCCCAACTCCCTTTTCATCTAATTTGGAAATCGCACCTCTCAAGAGAACTGAAAGTGAACCAACTCTGGGAAAGTTCGGACTTTTCACTACTCCCAGCTTCTGCTTCTTCGTCCTCTGCCCTGCATACCCATTCACACCCCGTCTCACAATGTCAGAACCCCTATGATAAGAGCCCCATTATTAACAGTGATGCTGTGTGAGCTACCACATGCAGGAGAGAGCCGGGAGACTCACCCCTTTTATTACAATAATGAATTAGAATTACTGTTGTGACTATTACCCTATAAAGACCTGTCTAAATAGTGGCGGTAGCGAAACATCCTCAACTCAGTAATTTATAACTTTCT
Organism: Siniperca chuatsi; assembly: GCF_020085105.1. Lineage (NCBI taxonomy): Eukaryota > Metazoa > Chordata > Actinopteri > Centrarchiformes > Sinipercidae > Siniperca > Siniperca chuatsi. Next base: position 8,690,572 of record NC_058052.1, read on the forward strand.
GCTAGAAACATTTATCATTCTGCCATAGCACTCAAACATACAGCATCTGCACAGAGCCCATAAAAAACACAGCATGGCATTGGTAGAAGACACAGAAACCCTAACCCAAGAAGAATGTTGCATCTGATATATTTTATAGAAGCTAGACCAACTATAGGAAGAAAGGAAGTTGCAGATAAACTAAACTTCTATATGCATGTTAGACCTGCATATATCCTCATCAAATATACTCATATCCTCTAAGGTAGAGCCTGACGGGTAGAAAGAGTGAATGAATTCAACACCTGAAAACCATTAGCAATCTAATGGTAAAACAGAGAAAGGGGGAAAACAGCAATAACTGAGGGCATACAATCCATAAGAAATGAAAGACAGCAAATTCTCTGAAACCCAAGGAGAGAAAATCAGAGTGATTCCACTGATACAAGCAGCTGCTGGTGTATAAAGTCTCTAAAGACACAGAGAGCGAGAGTGAGAGAGAAAAGGACCCAGACAAAAGAGTAAATCACAATAAATATTTATAATGATAAGTAATGCTGCAGACCATAAATATTAAACAGCCACTGCCTTTGTGTGTGTATGCGTGTGTAGTCCTATGTTAAGCATAAGTGTCCATGGGGAAGCAGGAGCGGGCACTGAGTAATGCATCGACTAACATTTGTACATAAGCTCTAATCAGATGAGCTATGAATATTAACCCAAACAAAGCATTTCAATTGCATTATCAGATTGCTTGTTTGGCAATTTTTAAAAACAACTGGGAACCAACATGCATAATTTCAATTAGCATAGGTATAAAGTATTATATAAACATCATCCAGACCCCACCCTCTTTACATACAAACCACATTTACCACATTATTGATATACTGCACAACTGTAGAAATACCTTAATTCTCAGGAAACAGCAGTGTACCAAGCTCTTGAAAATAACTACTTCATCGTGAGAGAAACTATTATCAGTCTCATAGTTACTGTAATAGCAGGGCATAAAACTTAATTTGATGATCCTCTTTGCTATTATTGGTACTAAAAACATGGAGGCCCAGATTGCTTTACAAGGGTACTTTACTCATTGGTTTGCACTTCAGTCACTTGATCTATGGGTACATAGATAAGTATGATGAAAATCTTCTCAAATTAAGTTGTGAAGTGAAGAAGGTCTTGAATACAACAATGTACAAACAAGTAGGCTTTTCTTAACCAACTCAGAGCACAAATTCAGCTCTAATACTAATCCACAGATGGCACCATTGTGCCCTAAAATGACCTTTTTTCTGTTTTGTAATGCAAAATCCTCTTTTCAGTACGGCTGACTTACTGGCCATAATGACATTGTCTCATCATTGTGATCAGTAATGCAATCAGTAATAACAAGAGCTATTCTAAATGAACACTTTGCTTAAAATCATAAAATATATAGTCTGTGCTACAATATTTTGGCGTACACATATTCGCAACAGCCAACACTATTTAAAGGAATAGTTCCCAACATTCTGGGAAACACGCTTAATTGCTTTTTTTTTCAGCGTTAAATACAATGTACACTCAATACAAAGCTAGAGCCAGCAGGCAATTAGCTTAACTTAGCATAAGGACTGGATGCAGGGGGACATAGCTAGCTTGGCTCTGTCAAAAGGTGAAAATAAATCCTCCTACTGTACCAGCACCACTAAAGCTCTCTTATTAACACAAAACCAAAATGTAAAAACCACAAGTTGTTGTTTTACAGGGAGTTACATACTTGAGTTATTTCTTGCCTGGGGCGCAGTGACTTCCTGAAACTGTGAGGTGTATTTTTGAGCTTTGGAGTGAGCCAGGCTAGCTGTTTCCCCCTGCTTCCAGTCTTTATGCTAAGATAAGCTAATCGGCTCCTGGCTCTAGCTTAATGTAAAGAAATGAGAGCAATGAGAGTGGCGTCAATCTTTAAATCTAACTCTCTGCAAGAAATATTTCCCAAAATGTCTAACTATTCCTTTAATTAATTAATTTGCGTGTGTGTTAGTGTATATTGAGGAGGGCTGGCCAGGCCACCTTGAGAGATGAAGAATGAAAGAGTTGTCCTCCCTTTTGGTGCTAAAACATAATTTGGCCACCATCTGTTGCACCTCACAGCCATCTGACAGAGAGCACCGAGAGGCTAGTCTCAGCCTAACAATCTGGTTATATTGTAATGCCTTGAGTTTTTCACTGCACTTAGACAAGCAGACAGTTTGAACTGCTGGAGGAGATTGAGTGAGACAGGTACACAGAGAATCAGGAAAATTAAATGTGAGCACATCAAATGACACTTAAAAGCACAGCAGTAATATAAAGTTCAGAATATAATGATATAATGAGCTTGAGTTAAGTACAAATGTAATGCAAGTTCTGTAATAACAGAACCAATTGTTAGGGCCCTCATGCTTTCATTTTGTCACAATTAACATTTCAACTCCACATGCTAGCGACATAATTTGTCCTTAATATTGGGGTGATGGACAGGTTAAGTTATTTTTTATCTGGTGCTGACTCACAGGAGTGGGTTGAAAAGTGTTCTAGGACAAGGCTGAATGTAATCAGGGCTAGTTTTACATTTCTGTACTCTGTTCTTAAACTCTACTCTAAAATATATCGCCAGAACAGGTGATTCATTTGAAGAAATATGACCTATTACATTTACCAAAGGGGCATCATCCCCGTTATCATTTACCCACTTCCACTCCCACTTCTGCCTGAACAATATGAGGCCAGCAGTTCGATGGATTTAACTTCTTTCTGTGCTTCAATTTAGACATTATAACTTATTTTATTCAATACATGGATGCAATTGTCTATTCCAAAATAAATACCTAATTATTCACACAAACACGAGTGAGGCGGCCGTGGCTTGTTTGATCAGACTGCAGCATATAAATAAACACTCTCAGCTATTTTCATTGCATTACAACCGTTGTAACATACTGTCTAAATTACTAATGAACTAAATTATGACAGACCCACATAGGTAAACAAGTCTGTGCAAACACATTACTGAACACACAACCACACATACATAGTAAATGGAAATCTTACAGGATAACAAATGGAGAAAGGCCTACAATGGCCAATGACTTTGTCTGGTTTTAGCCATGTGTTGACCTTGTGGGAGTTCAGGGAGATTGTTATAATATAGTTGCAATATATATATTTGGGATGTGTGTGTGTGTGTGTGTCTATTTCTATTTCTCAGCCTCAGAGCAAAGCTAGTTGAGTGTCTGTATGTGTTTTGTCTCCAGTGTCGCCATCCCAGAGGGCTTGAGTGCCACACATTGTGTGTGTTTGTGAGCAGGTCAGAATATCAAAACCCTCATCTAACAGTATATATATACGAGTGCTGCCATCCATGCCAGTGCAGTCCTCACTGAGAGCCGTCACATCTCATTCTGTTTACAGCCCATTCACTCTCTACAGCCAGCAATCAGGATTCCATGGCGGACCACACGCTCCAGCACGAGGCCAACATCAGCCAGCCTTATCGGGTATTAGACTGCCGTGCAATCTCCATTTCATGAGCACCCAGTCTATAAACACTATTGATTTTCACACTGTGCTTTTTGCACTTGTATCTAGTGGATTGTGGGCGTTCTGTCACAGGAATGACTGGTAATGAATAATAATGCAGAGTTTTGCGGAGATGGTCGGAGATTTTTTTCCCGATCTGGTTAACGTCAGGACAGCAACTGAGAGTGAGCTCTGCTGCATGCTGTAAGTCTGAGAAGATGAGGTGGAGTGGCCTCTAGGACACTTCAACTGTGAGAAACTAAACAAAGGCTAACAGACCTGGAGGGAATAAATAACATAATGTCTGAAAATATTTCTTAAGCCCTGTTCTAACTGGATTAGTTCTAATGGAGGTGGTCCTGACATTATTATCGACATCTGTAACATTGATCCAAAATGAAAAGTAAGACAATTTGAGATCCTCTGATAATAGTAATCGTGTTTGAAATGATACTTCTGTAATGCTATAATGTGTTTAATTTTTTGCAACTGGCAAATAAGTTTAAGGGTAGAATATGAAACTTTACATCTGAGCTATAAGAGGCAATTTGAGGGTAATCCCTTGAATCCTGCCAAAATGATTCTCTAGACTTACATACACAGCAAGCAGTTAGACTAAAATGACTGTATACAGTAAGTAATTTAGATTGAATTGAGGACTTTTTGACTATGTTGTGGTTAATTCAACCTTTATTACCTGAGTGGAAGTCACTAATATTTTAATTCTGCTTTTCAGCAAATTTGCATAATTATGTTGAAACAGGGTTTATGACCAAGCCACAGTTGAGTCACAGATTGTCTTTAATATCTAAAAGATGCCTTAGTTGCCAACATGGTCATTCAGAATCATAAATACACAGAATCTCAGCCTTAGCTAACAGTAGCCCAATACAGCAGGTGAATGCGTTTTTCATTTGTGTTTATTTGCGCTTTTGTCTGAGGCAGCCTAGCTTGAGTCACCATAAATACCAACTCATTTGGTGAAGTCTCAAGAGAGTACTGGGGTAAACAAACAAGCCAAGATTTCATTCCCAATAAAACAACCCCCATAAAGGTTACTAGTACAAGTCAGGTTTTATTGTAATCTATTTGGAATCTAGTTAAATTTCTCCTCAGGAATAAATCACAAGAATCCACTCTGAGTAATTTAACACATTCTCAGCTGTGTACAGTACACACTGCACGGTGATTTCATAAGATGCTCACCAGGATACGTAGCAGTGAGGTACCAGGTGGTGTGTTTTCAGGAAGGCTGATGTTGTACAGCGGTCTGCTGAAGATGGGCCGGTTATCATTCTCATTGATTAACTCAATAAAGACACGAGCAAAACCCACATGGTCGGACATCGACTCATTGGCATAAAGCTGAGGAGAGACAACAAGGAGTAAAGATTTCATTGTAGCCTCGGATATTACAATTCAGTTAAAGAAGAAACTGTACAGGTTTAACATTGGTTTATTTATATAAAATATTTCACACTATTAGGTTGCATCCTGAAAATTATAATCTTAATTAATATTAATTATTATTATAATCTATAATCTCTTGTGCCAAAGAAGTTACGGTTGTAAAGAACTGACTTGTTCAAGATTTGGAGATCTTGGAGAAATGACTCAGGGGTAAATTGAGGTGACAAAATACCAATTTCACTGTTCAAACAAGTCTGCAGTGTGTAGAAAGTGATATACCCCCGGTCTGACTGAGCTTCATGTCCAAACAAATAAAAACAAGTTGCAAGAAATATAATGAAGCTACATTCAGTATGTTGCTATGTCTTGGTCCAGAGATCATTCAAGGACAGTCTTACAGAAGGACAATGTGGCAGTTTTGTCTCCATCTACTCAATGTTTGGTCATCAAAGAAAGATTGCCTTCTCTTAGTCCACTTTATCTCTTTACAAAACCAATCTGTTGGACATTTGCAATAATCAATTTCTTCAGCAAGTTGAGCTCCTATTTAAGCATCCTACTTCTTAAATATTAACAAGAAAACTGGACCTTGTGGCATGTTCATTCATTCAGTTATTTACTCATACTGTATGATTCTTTTCAGAGTCCATCCTAGCATTCACTCTCTCATGTAACAGTTCAGATGCACACTGCAAGAATACTCATACAGTAATAAGTTTAAAACTCACTGAGAAGCTGTAGCTGCGAATTTGTTCGTAGTCCAGTGGCGTGGCCACCCTAATCCTGATATCAGCACGCCCCTGGACCGCCGTGGGGGAGATGGTGAAGTACTCTGAATTGTTTCCTGTCAGAAACACCTGGAACATGCTGTTCACCCCCTGCCACAGGAAGGACAAGAGAGAGGCGAATATAGAAAAACAGAGAAAAAGGGGTTGTTGAGAGAGAACGAGGGCAGGTGGTGATATATACTCTGGACAAATGTAGACGATAAAATCTATGTTATGGTATATCTATAGAGTTTTTATTAATATTTATTGGACAAAAGATATGATTTATGACAAAGGCACAGATACTGTATAAATATACAGAAAGGCAGAACTAAAGATTCACTAAAACCCTGATTCCCACCAAAATATAATATTATTATTATTATTTTTTTTTTAACATTTCAAGCATTTTGATCACCGTACCCAGAATTATTCACATGACTGATTTTCCAGAACAGTATCTACACGTGTCATACATGTTTTTTTTTGGTCTTTTTTTAAACAAAATGCAGTTGATAATAAATGTTCTCCATACTGATGCTGAGTGTGAGGCTTCACAAGCAGCATCAGCAGGTAAGCCAGCTCCGATCACTCTTATCGGGTCTGTGCAAGATGTTTCTTTTCTATTTCAACACTTTCCCCATCCTTCAATATCTTCATATACAGTAACCTGGCACTCTACCTGTAATCTGTTCTCTTTCTCTTTTCACAACTGTCTCTGTCTGTCTGTAAAAAGCTCTGACACTAAGATCTAAACAGACAAAGTGGCACCTCAACTTTCTGAGCTCTATGCACACATCAGCCTATCGTGAGTTCTGTTATTATTATGAACATTAGGAACAGTGTTGTACACTCATACAGAAACAATTATAAAGAGTCAGCTGCGTGAAAGGATTTTTCAGGTAGCAATAGGAAGTTGCTAACCCTCAGATTGTTTCCAAGTACACATTTGACCTGAAGAGCTGCACAGGAAGAGACAAGCCAGTAAGCAAAACCATCAAAATGTGTGATGAAATGGATATGACAAGGTTAGACTGCAAAACAGACATAAGAATCAAATTATAGTTCATAACCACATGTTCATCTTGTCTCCTCATCTGCATTCTTCTTTATCTTCACTACATGAAGCCTGCCCTGTACTATTTCACATTATGTAAACGACCATGTGAGTGCTACATGGAGTAAATCCCCATGCACTGCCCACAGAGCTGTATAGAGTGTGTCTGACTGGGAAGATTACCCAGCCAGTGAAGAAGGTAGAAACCATGTGCTTTAATCATCATAGTGTGTGTTTTATGAGAGAAAAGACAAGATGTGATCTCTGAAGACAACCATGACTATCTACCTCGATACAGATACACGTGCCTGGGTTTGGTGTCTAGCTCACTATACTGTATGTTGCCAAGACAATGTTAGATTGTATGAGCATGAAGTCTGATTCAGAAACACTATGTGCTGTATTACTGGGTGGGCCCGTATGGCGAGGTTAATATAATTTGATTAGTGGTTATAGGAAATTCTTAATAACCTCTAAAATGAGTACCTATAAACTTCATATTTCTCTTACTTCTCTTTCTCAGATAAATCCTGATGTGCAAAGGCATCGTAGATAAATATAAACCAAGTCAGGGTCAAAATGACATCCCAGCCCCGAGAAGCCTGTGGCTGCCTTGAGCTGAGAAAACATCTCTAGATCCCTCCTGTCTTGATATAAAAAGCTGCAGGGCGGCCAATCATGTAGCCATTGTGGCAGACAGCGGAAGACGGGTGTGGTGTTCGATTGGCATTATGCTGGCGGTTGAAATAGCCCCCTTGTTTTTGTTTTCATCTCTGGGAGAACCATTGTGGCTGATGACTCCTATTTAAAAGACCATCCAATATGCAGGGATGTCACCTCAAACTGCCCATATACGTAATTGCCCGTCCATTTGCTTCTGCCTTTAGAAGCCCCCAATAAAAGCACCCTGTCAGACGTGACTGCCACAAAGTTTAGTGACAAGTTCCAGCAGCAAAAGTTTTATAGATGCTAACCAAGCAGAAGAGGATATGAAGGCAGCGGCAGACAGAGAGAGAGAGGTAACTACCACTTGTGTCATAGTCTAAGAAATGAAACGTCTGCCTATAATCCCTCACACTTGGAAAAAGTGAGATTACAGCACAGGTGTAGCAGAGTGTGAATGGGTGTGTGTATCGGCACTGGCATAGAGGTTTAAAGGATCAAAACAGCAATACAAAACTGCAAGACAAAACAGCAATACAAAACTGCAAGACACAACTGCAAAACAAAAAAGGTCTCATAGATTTTACTCCTTGGAATGGATGTATATGCGGCTCTATGGCAGCAGGGTCACAATGCAAAACTGGTAGAATGCTGGCAATTTCTATGTCTCCAGCACACAACTTGAGAGCACAACTGCATTTTACATTTTTGTGCAAAATTCTGCTTCTTTGAGCTCTTCCTGATGCATTTTGTTTCGTTATATGATGATGAATAAGCAGTGAGCTGTGGCTGTTAATGGACTGGTTATGAGGGAGTGCTTTCTAATGGTGCATCTATGGTGAATCTGGTTAAAATCATCTCGGAATTACCATAGCTATTCCCCCATTTTCTGTAAGCAATCTTAGCTTAGAGATACTGGAATACTGGGTACGTCTCCTAGACTGAGTGCTGCTTTTGGTAGTGGTAAAATGTTGGGTGGTAACCTACAGAGGGACCTCTTATCACATGCCAGGTGTCTGGGTCGTCACCCCACCTGCGTGCAGCAACGCACTCACGGTACTCCCCTCTCTGCCTCGCCATTGCAACACACCATCCTTGAAATGAATAAACAGACTTGCTGCTAAATACTCCTGCTATCTCTCTTTCAAGTGCTTTCTTTCTCTCCTGCCTGCTCTTCTCTCTGTTTCTTCCTGCTCCAATTATTCAGACTTCTGGTTTTGCTCCATTGCAGGCTACTTTCTGTTCAACCATTTTTCTTAGAGTTCCTCCTCTCCTCTCCCCTCATCTCGTCTGTATGTCTGTCTCTCTTTACTCTCCACCTTTTTCTCTATCCACTTGACTTGCAGTTATCTGTCAAATTCCACCCTGGCGGCTGCTGGTGCCTGAATCAATCAGAGTTGACTAGCTTTCGGCTTATCTGCACCCTAGGTGATTGATTTTCCTCGTTAGGTATAATTTGATGCTCTATCCCATCTCTTCCAGAGCAAATTAAATTGTAGTCGAGTCCAATGCGCTGGTGTGAGTGAGCATGTGCAGATGTGAGAGAGGGAGAGAGAAAGCGGGAGAGAGAGAGAGACAGAGTGGCAGAGCAAGTGTAAAGTGAAAGAGTATTTGAGTTCTGTGTGTGTGTAGGTGTGTGACTGTGTCACCACAGTAGGTTGATAGATACAGCTAATGGGAAGTGGCGGACACACTAAAGTACACTAATGCGTGCTGTTGTACACTGCTGCTGACAGACCACACACACACACACACACACACACACACACACACACACACACTGCTGCTATGCAAGTAGTTTCATGGAGTGACTGATGTTCTTTTTGGCTGCTGCATTTATAAACAAGATAAATGTAAACCTAGACATGAAAACGCAAAATACACTCCACTCACATGTAGCTGTCCTAGCTGTCTTTGTAGTAAGATCCTATCCGATCAAATCAAGAGTGAAAATTGTCAAATGCAAATGAGACTGCTAAGGACTAATGAATCCTTAATTGATGCCATTTGTTAATCTCTGAAGTAACTCCTTACAAATGCCAGGTTGGTCATTAATAGTAATAATAACTTAGTTGGTGCGAACAGTTGAGGATGTCCTATCCTATACTGAGTCTGATCCGATACTTACTTAAATCTTGATTAAATATGTATTTGACAGATTTTCATCTGTAGCCTACTTAATCTGACACACCTTATTTTTCACATGCTACTTGATCTAAGTACTGATGGTCCTGGTTCAAAACTATTAAGTTTATAAGCTTAAATTGTTGATTTAATATGAATGAAAGAATCACTGGAGAATGTGACTCCTGAGATTGATGTGAAGCGATCAGCTAGAGAGAAGACGTATCACTTTGTCGAAGTTGTTGGAACTATACCGGTGAAAGCACCGTCTAAAAATTCGAAGCTGCTAGCTGAATGCTTTGTACACTGCTGTTTGCAGTGTACAAAACAAAAAGATAGAAACATACTGCATTAGTAAGCATCAGAGCTCGGCGAATCTGTGTGTTTTGCCAACCTCTGTGTCTGAACTGAGTTACTTGCACCGGTGAGCCAGAATCTATTTTCACATTCACATTTTTAATTTTCACTTGCATATAGTGAAATGCTGCACTGTGGAGCCTAACGTCAAGAATGTTGTTACTGTGCCAGCCATCAGGATGCTATCCACTCACCTCGTCCTTGTCTTCGGCCTGTATGAAGAGGGGAAGGGCGAAGCCCACCTGGGCCAGTTCGGTGATGCGGACCCGATACTCAGAACTGTTGAACTTTGGGGCGTTGTCATTCTTGTCAATTAGCAGGATGGTAAAGGTGGTCATCACTGTTGCGTCTGATGGACTGCGATCATCTTTCAACTCTGTGGCCTAGAGAGCAACGGAAGGAAGGAAGGAAGAAGTGGCAATCAGAGAGAGAGAGAGAGAGAGAGAGAGAGAGAGAGAGAGAGCGATGAGATGCATTTGATTGCACCGAAAATGTCATTTTGGATGGTGGCGGTCAGCATGCAATCTCAGCCAGGTATTTACAGCTGTTCATTTATTGGATCAAAAGGTGGACAGACAGACTCAAAGCAATCATAGAAATAGGCTCAAAGTGAGGCCAAGAGAGGGCCAGCACATGTACATCCACACATACACACGTACACACAATGAGATTTAGAAGAAAGGAGTCCCATTGAGAAGACACAATTACACACTCTCTCTGTTTCTGGCTGCCTGAGTATCGAAGATGTGAGGCCTCTGAAATAAAAAAAAATAGGAGAGAAGGAATGGGCAGCCATGGTCTTTTATTGATGGAGGAGTGTCACAAGCAATAAGAGAAGAGGCAGGAACAACATGCTGGTCTCTGGGTAATCAGAGTAGTTTAGCCTCTCTCGTCCCAACGTCACTGAATCATTTGACCTCCACCTCCACACGCTCAGCACTATCTAAGATGCCTGAAGTTGAGAAATTAGTTGTATTACTATGGCACACCGCAATCAATAGTAGCACCACCTAAGAAAGCACAAGCAGAGAGTAGGAGAGAAAATGTAGAGGGAAGAAATCCATATCTTATAAATATATTTTTGGGCGACATTTTTTCGTTTTCAGCACTTTCACTTATTCTACTTTTCTCCTATGCAATTATTGATTTCAATTAAAAAGATAGACTGAGGTAGGAATATGTAAGCCAGAATCTTTTTTGTATTAAACCTTAGAGCCAGTTGTATCTTAATAATCACTCATATAAAAACGTCATACAACCAGCTTTTTATGAGCAATAATTGCAGCTAAATGAGTACATATATGAGTGCTAGTGAGACCATCAGGTGCTCTTAAAGGCCATTTATTGTGCTGTACAGTAGCAAACAATTTGACTTCACATGCCATCAGAATCTACAATGTAACATTGCAGTTAGACGGAAATAACTAGGTCTTTGATCGCAAAAGCTTCCACTTTCAGTAGCACTAGGAAATCCATTTCACGCACCCTCTCACACCCTGTGGGAACCACTTGGTGTACAATACTGGAAGAGAAGAAATAACTACAAAAAAGAAAGTGGTGGAGTGGACAAGGTGGGAAGGCCGTGGGTGGAGTGAGAGGGCAGGACTGACATTCTAAAAAGCCAAGTGAGATAGACTTTAGGCTCAGTGGAGGGACAGAGGGATTCAGAGACTGCACCTGTTTCAAATAGAAGAAAAAAGAAAGAGAGGGAGGAACAAAGGAGCCCCTCAGCATTGAGGAAATCCTGTTCCTTTATCTTGTCCTCCTCCGCTCCTCCTGTCCTCCCTGGCTGCTGGCAGTTCACTGATCAAGAGCCTCTGAAGGGGACATTAACATAGAATCACAAACACAAATGCCTTCACTGACAAGCCCAATAAGGGTACTTTTCTGCAGAGGCATATTGACACAGCATCTATGAACACATTCTATGGTACTGCAGGATCTTGTGTTTAGTCAGTTTTAAGTGAAGTACTGACCTTGAAATCTTTCCTAATTATAGAAGTGTGTATCTACTTCATGTATAGTACAAGCCAGGGTGAAGTACTCCATTTAACAGGTCTTTTGAGGCTATATCAGACCCAGACACTGCATTGATTTAATACACTATCATATCAAAGCTCTCTCTTGATCCACGGGCGAAACAGACTTTCGATCCCTTCTCTAGGCTGCGACAGTCCCTCCACCCCCCAAACGCCTCCCATTCAGCAGCTCACCTTGACGGTGAGAGTGAATCCTGCTGAGTAGAGTGGGTTTTCTCTGTCCAACTGGCCATTCACTGTCAGGGACCCACTGATGTAGTCCAGTGCAAAAACGCTGTTGGTGTTCCCTGGATGGATGGATGGAGAGAGAGAGAGAGACAGTGATAAGAAAGTCAAAGGGACAAACGAAACTGGCGTTGTGGATAATTCAGCATAACCCCTGAGATGCAGCAAGGAGCCTCTGGAAGGCAGTGGATGAGCTATGTGCATGTCTCTATTTCATGCAATATGGATCCGGCTTTTGCTGTGCTGTCTTTTGTCTCTCTACCTGCCTTAGGCTGACTCACCACCTCCAACCTGTCCACATGCTGCCTCTCCTGCATCCCTTTGTTTCATCTGTCACTGTCTGTCCTCCTTCCGCTGCTTCTATTTCTTCATCCACTTCCCCTTCCTCTTCACTTCTTTACTGGATGTATGCCAGGGTTATTGTCAATTCACACTCACTGAATGCAAGTTGCATTGTATTTCAATTACAGTTCAACTGTAATTCATGTCATTATAACACTGTCAGTAGTTCTGATGAGAGTATGGTAAAAACCCCAAGAACCATATACACATGGGGCAATGCTTTTATGAATGGATCCTTGGACACATGGACGACACGATATACATTTCTGCCGATGGTTTCATGCTATTCTACTGATTTACAGTTGGTGGTGGTAAAGCACAAAGAAGTGTTCCAATGCGCCAATGAAAGCAGTGAAGACGACGACTGCTAGCAAGCAAATATGGATGTAAACAATGTAAAGGGGCGATCACACAGAGATGCACCACTTGAAACGGGTCATCAGCAAAACCCCTCTTTTGTGCCGTGCTTCGCATTTTTCTAGCGTTTTTAGACACGCATAAAAGCATAAGAGTCGCACCGCTCGTCATTGTCAAACTTGGCCCAGGCAGCCAATCAAATCAAGCAAGAGGTGGGCTTTACTACTTTACCACGTTCTTCCTGTTGCTTGAGTAGTCAGGTGAATCTCTCTGGTGAGTATAATGCTGTTTACTATGGCGATAAGTTGGACTGTGAGACAGCCACAGAGCAGGGGCGCACGCAGCCCCACTCCTCAGGCGCACCAGCTGTTTTGACGTTTTTGAAGCAGCTGCGCCTGTAGTGGTGTGTCTCTGTGTGATCGCCCCTTAAGATGTAAAATATTAAAAAAATTGACTTTAAAAATATTTTACGAGGATGAAAACCTCCTTTGACAAGATATTTAATCGTATCATTAGATATTAATTAAATCTTGTAATTCTTTAAGACTTCAAAAATCTGAAAATGTAAGTCCTTTCTTCACGATTTTCTTTGAATTGCGAACTACAATAGATACACAAAAAGTTTGACCTATTTTAATGAAAAGTGACACATAATGAAACATTTGCACAACAATATGCTGAACTGTCCAAGCGTGCTTTGCAACAACATGGATCCTGGGTAAAAGCCAGAGGATAGGTGCCTAGATATATCAGCATATGAGGATGTGTGCAGATGATTTGAAACATGATCAACAGCGTGAGATGACTTGATTCTAATTCATTTTCACTTTCAATACTGAAAATACAGTATGCTTATTAATTAAGGACTGCTTATTTAATTAAAGACTTATTTAAAGCTCAAGACAATAAGATTGCATACAAGACTGATTGACTACTATGTTAGCACACTGCACATTTCTCCTGAACTACATCACCTCACATGGGCTGATGAATTGCATTAACTTTGTTATAGTCTGTGCACTCCTTCAAAGCGGGGCATTTCAAATTATGAATGCCGCACTGTTCTCATTAACAAGTTCAAGAGTGCCTGGTGTTCTCTATTCACTTCAATTACACAGGTTAAAATATTAGACTGAGACCCACTTGAGTCCTATTCTCATATTTTCTTATTCCCTCTCTTCCTTTTCAAATTACCGTCCTTCTCATTAACTTTCTCACCTCTCTTACACTCTTCTTTGACATTCTCAGCCTCGCTCTCTCTCTCTCAGGTATCTTGTGGTTTTTGCCTGCTAATTATACCCAGCAGATAGACAACAAATAAAAATACCCCCCCCCCCGCATTGCCCAGTCTCTCCCTCCCACCCATCCACCCACCCACTCTACACATTCCCTCAGTCAAGTCAGATAAATCATCTCTCATTCAAAAACACTGAATGCCTTCACAATTTCATTGGGATTCTTTGTGTCTGCCACATGCGTTGTATAAGACCTGTGGAAGCCCCAGTGCAATCTTAGATAGTGGCAGTTCATACATGTGAATGTTATCAGAGCTCAGCGAAAGGCAAACATTGGAGCAGACAGAGCTGTATGAGAGGGCTCAGTCAAGTCCACCTGGTGCCAATTCACTTATGCCTTGTTAATACAGACCGCTCGCACCAGCTGACAGATACTCCTCTGTGCTGTCACATACTGTATGTTTAACAGGATAATCTCTGGGCAAAAAGAGCAAATATGAACTCACGTGAAATCATTCCGTCTATGTAAAAGTAGAAGAAGAAAAAAAGATTTTATATACATGGGAGAATAACCAGAAATCCCCAAATCCCTGTATATAGAGAACAAAATATCATAAATTCACTAAAATATCATTACCAAAAACCGACTCTGCACACAGTGGAGCACTTTGATACTGTATGCTGTTGCCCACACCACAAGCAGTGGAACTAAAGACTTCGTTAGGAAAACAACACTCTACTGCTGGTATAGCCATTACTCTCGTTTGTTAGTCGATATCTGACACAAAGCTGTTTTTAATTCTTCTTTTAATCCTTTTGTGGCTTTGGTGAGTTTTTGTTTTGTTTACATTTTGACCATTGATGCCTTGTTTACCATGTACTGTTTACTGTATACCCTGAAACACACATGTTAACATCACACCAGTAATATTTTTACACTACAGGTATAAAAGGGAGTCCTATAAATGTAAATAACACCAATCATTACAGATGTGCAGTTTAGTGATATGCTGAGGTGCTATTTAGTTTTGCATACTACACAACTGAGCATATGTTTGATGAAAATACAGCACAACTTGTAAGACTGAAATGATTGATATTCAGAGTACAAAGCTAACAACTCTCTGAGATCTGCTCATTTTAGCTCATTCACTGGCTTGGCCCTCGTAGCATTAAACAAAAAGCTTTTTGTTGCTGACCAAAAATGATTTGGCTTCTCTCTTTAATAGACGGACTACTTCATGGGAAACAACAACTGCACCTTTTCAGCCTTTGCTTCAAAAAGAAAAAGTCTGATGTGAGTAAAAAGTGCATGCACCTTTTGAGAAATGAGAGGCAAAATTAATGTTTTACATTATTTGTCAATTAGTTTTGCGCGGTTTGTCAACTGTGATTATTTTCTTCGTAAAATTTGTTAATACAGCGTTTTAAACTCTGGCTGCAAATCCAGTTTCCCTTCACAATATGGGACAATATTGACTTACTTAAACATGAAAATTTCATCATACTGTATGTGAAAACTTTTCTTTCCTGCATGTAGTCACTTTACATGTGACAAAGTATAAAAAGCAAATCCAACATGACTCAAAAAAAGCATGTTCTCTGAATTCACATGTGTATTTTCACATCACTTTTTTGTAAGCAGGGCACACTATGAACCTTGAGCTGTACTTTGAGGGATTAAGAATCACTCTCTTTCAGATAGTTTATAGTAATAGCTGAGGTCTAGACTCTAGAGAAACATGGTCAGATGGTAAGTCTACAGTGCACAACGGCTAGGGTCAACAGATTAACCCATGCCTGTGTTCCCCCACTCGCCACTCGCTGCTCTATTATTGCCCTGTACCTAGCCTGGAATGGAGAGGAGGGAAGCTGCAGAACAAAGCACACAGAGGGGGCGTAGAGGAGAGGAAGCAGGCCAGCAGAGAGAGCAGAGCCCTTGGGTAATTAGCCTGGATTGAGGCCAAAAGGTGGAGAAAGGGAGGGAGGTAAAAGGGACAAAAACTACTGCTGATTAAATCCAGCTTACATGATCTATTAAATTGTGGGACTGGAGAAAAGTGTAAATAGGAATACAGTGTGACTGCTGCATTACTCAAGTTGATGATAAAACCAACTTAAAATACACACGTGCTTATAAGAATTTATATTACTCCAGAACCATTGGCCAGGACGACATTGTGCCCGTGCCTTCCAAAATCGTTACAAGTCAAAGTTTCAATTTCTAATCAATTTGATTTTCTGATTATACACATATGGTTAAGGTTTGGTTAGGTTTAGGCACAAAAAGGACCTGGTTAAGGTTAGGGAATGGCTGCAGTCCTGATTAAAAGAAACCAACGTTGCCTGTCGGTAGGAAATGTGAAAAAACAGCGGTCTCATGTGTTAAAGTCTGACATTTTGTTGACTTTGTGGCTCTATAATGTCACACTACTTTCTCCTTTGTTCACAATGTTCCCTACAGCCACTAGAGGGCTTTGTCACTTGAACGTGATCATATGTCGTTTTTGGTCATCTGCTGAAACCACTGATGCTCACTGGACACTGGACAGTCTCACAGAAAATGAACACTCCCACAACATTCATTGCAACATTTCTTTTTTTTTGCCTGGATGGGAGGGGCAGGCATGAGGTTGATGTTGATAACGATTGGTGGTGGTGGGGGGGTAATGTGCACCAGGGACTCAGACCCACTCAGTGTGGGCATCATGCCTCTAAATTGGTTTGTCAGCTTCAGTAGCCTGACTAGCATGCCAATCTACTCCAACAGCCGCTCCTTACCCGGACGACTGGGCATTCACCTGGCCAAGCAACGAGTCGCATTTATACACAAACACACACACCTGCAAAGGCACACACGTTGTGTGCTGTAATGCATATGTGCACAGTAACAGCAGGCTGTTGGTTCTACTCTCTGTATGCATCCGGCAAAGAGGCTTTGACTCACTGCTTCAGGTTCCACAGAATGGCCTTCCACCTCATCTCCGCTGTGTGTCGAGCTTGACCAGAGAGACAGACTGAAATTACACAGAGTGACTCACAGGTCCCACTGAGAGGAAAATATAATCATATTCTAATTGCTGATAGAAAGTGTTCTCCAGTGATCTGCCAGGACACTGTGATTAGACCCCCAGGGGGTGAAAATTGCTGCACACAGATACGCACATGCTCAAATTCAGCACAAATAAATGCACACTTTCCCATTCCCATTTGATATTCATATTTAGTGGTGATGTTTATGAGTTTCATGTATGTGTTAATGTGTAGGTATTTCAGTTCTGAATTCTTATGTAGATATAGTGTGTGTGTGTGTGTGTGTGTGTGTGTGTGTGTCAGAGTGCATGTGGTGCTAACTGGCAGAGTTTGATTCTATGATGTGAGACTCCAGGGGATTAGCCATGCTCTCACATTACCGACAGTACTGGACTGGAAAATGAGAAACCATGCCATGATTTTGTCTAGTGTGGAGTACACACTCAAATGCACTTACACACGCACACCTAAATAAATGCCCATAAGCATACACGCACCCACAAACAGCCATTATTTCCTTGTGGTGCAAATTTAGTATGTGTGCTGCAATAGCTTCAATAGCTAGTACTACAATTACAAGATAAAAGTAATCCAAATAGTTTGCCACTTTGAATAATCTCAGAATTACCAAAGCATAAAGAAAAACACGGGTGCGGATTTTATATTATCTATTGACAAACACATTTAAATTCTTGTGTCATAAACAATGAAGTGAAGGCTCATTTACTGAGAACAGTTTTCTCATTGAAATTCTCTCCTCCACTTACAAAGAGCAAACGAATGAGTGCAGAGACAGAGAGGGAAAATAGAGATGCTAGAAATGGGAGAGGCGGAGTGTATTGAGTCGCAAAAGTGGAAAACATATATGTATAGTTATTATGTGGGGATTGCCCAATAGAACAGAAGAAATAAGGCATGTGATCTGATGAGTTCAATCGGACGTGCGACAAGTGGATGACAATGACTTTCTCCGAGCAATGATCTTTTGAGGACAGCCAAAGCAGGAGTTCTCCAAGTGTAATCACCATGACTAAGCTATTGACAACTGTTTTCTCTAGTTTGTGACAACACCATGGGGGAGCTGGAACATTCTAGTAATGTGATATGGCATGCAGCCAGTGCTTGAGGCCTGGGGCTAAGATTTTGTGTACTTTGCTAAATGTACACAAATTAGTGTCACTTTTAAGGATTACGCCTACAGGCAAATCATGTTGATGATGAGGTTTTAGTTATTGTCTTCAACTCACTTCTAAATCTAAATGAACAGCTTCTCACATACACTGACTTGCTTGTGCACATGCTCATCTGTGCGCTGACACACACCCCTCAGTGCATGACAGCTACCAGTGCATTTGTATGTTTTTTTGTGTATGCGTGTGATGTAGAGTGGTAATAGCCCTGTGGGTGTCTTGCCATTGGCAGACAAGCTGCATTTCATGAATACTCAATGAACTAGTTTCATCAAAAGTTTTTCTTCAAAATAGGTTCAAGGACAAACGTTCTAAGACAACACAAGGCGTATTAAAGCAACTTCCTTTTTTGCCCAGGTATCACACTCCGTGTGGTTGACATAGCTGGTTAGATGTGCTTCCACTGTTATTGAGGAGGTCTCAATGCCGCAGCTTTGATCAGCAGCTCCTCTGCTGTTTCGAGAGGAGTACCCGTTGATCAGGCCCCCTTACATTTCGCTTGATGTTGGAACAGAGAAGTGTCACTTTCATGGCTACCTCCAACTAGAGACAAAATGATGTCTGCTTTTTCAATACCAGCAAGGAGTGTCACTGTGAGGAACAGTGCGACATTATGCAGAGCAAGTCCATTTTATTCCAATGGTGACTGTGGCCATAATGGCGCACATATCCAGATCTAATATTCTATTCTACTGGGACTCAAGCATGACAGAAAATGTCAGAGAGGATGCGGCTACAGTTTAGAAAAATGTGTTGTAATCGTTTAGATTCCGTTTACATTCCTGTAGGATGGGTAATGCTTTACTTAACACTCTTCACCCGTGGCTCCACTTCACACAAACTGGGCATGTTTGGTGTGAAAAAGGGTGTGGGAGGTTCACACTATCCCCCAGTTCCCACACTCCCTCCAAGAGCTCTACCCAATGAACTCATAGGAGTTGTCTGTTCTGTGATTAGGACACAATCCCACACCTGCTTCTCACCATCCAACTTGGTCAATTGTGTTTAATAGAATGCCGGACCAAGTCTGAGGTACCCTGCAACTGAACATGGGCCTCTGCAATGATGGACCGGGAAATTATTTTAAGAGTTTATGTTTTTGGCCACAAGGATGCCACTTAATTTCTAACTTCTCTGAGTAATGGTCCACTTCTTATCGTACTTAGAACGAACTGTACTGCAAATTCTTGAGTGCCTACTCTGTTGTAAAAGCTAAACTGATTCTCCACTGGTCACAGACAAAAATATCGATCCACCATCTGATTAGTTATTGATTGCTGGCTTTGATTTATCAGCTCAAGATGTCACATTTTCTCTTTTCAACAGAGCATTGTGCTGGCAGTGTAGTCTTATCTCTTCACTTTGTGTGTGTATGTGAGCATAAGTGTGAGAATTTTTGTCTGTGTCTCTAAGAGTAGACTACAGTACTTGGGATTTACTCTCCTATCTAATATTTTTTTGCAGTTTGCTAGGCGATACAAAATATGTTTCTGCACACTCTGTACAAAACACCAGCTGGCTAGAAGACAGCAGCAAAGGAAATTGGGTTTGACATCTGGAAATGTGCTTGTTCAGAAGCAGATAGCTCAGGATAACATTTCTCAAAGCCAGAAGCATCCCCTTTATCCCGTAGATAAATGAAAATAAAGGAGAACCTCTAACACCAATAGATAAAGCTGAAATATATATGTTAGGGATGTAATGTTGCTAAAAAAAATCAAGGACAGAATGGAGGATTCTGACTGAACCTTAGTACAGTAAATGTAATCTAATCTTTTTTATTGTCTTCATTGTTGCTCATTTTCTTTTTAACATATATATACCTTAATGTCTGATTTTGTTTAATTTTGAAATATTTAATTCAATTCAGCATGAATTGTTAAGTGCATGTAACTGTGGGACATGGACTGACTGAAGAAACCTTTATTAGTTTGGTCTAAATTTAATGAATAAAGAGAAGATATAAGAGATCAAATGAGGAAACCTACTGTATGAGACCTACTGTATATCATAGGCCAGTAAGGCCTGGACTTGATTGTGAACACAACTGCTAGGCTCTACTGGACTCGACTAGACTTTGGATTGTGTTGTGATCAGTGTCCCACAGACTGCTTTCTGCCTTCTCTAAGAGATTACATAGTAACGGGCTGCGGAGAGGAGCCTCAGAGCGTCTAATTGAAAACCCGGAGAAATCCCAGCGACGCGGCAGTCACAATAAGAGCTCCCCATAGAATAACAGGTATTAGCCTTGTCCATATTAAAGCATACCTGCTGATATGAGTTAGGTTGTATGGAATCAGAGCATTGGGGTGTAGCAGTACTGAAGGATATAGATATGTGTGGAAAGGCAGACAAGGGGAAATAATCGCCTTTACTACTTATCAGTCTGTCCAGGCGGGAAATGGCGTGGCCATACCTGTCTGACCTGTATGCTAGGAGGAGGCTGGAAGACGAAGACAGTCGTCTCCCTCAGACCCACTGCACTGGACAGGGTCGTCTGTCTCACTCCTGTGTCAGGGGCAGACGGGGTGTTCACATGCTGCCCCAGAGAAAGGCCATGGAAGTCAGTGACTGCCTGCGGCTACACTGTGTCTGTGTGCAATATGCGGTCTCACTCCGCAGCCTCCGACAACTTCAAAATAGTGTAGATTCTTTTAGTAAATAGAAAAATTGAGTTATCATCTTTTATCAATTTAGACAATTATTCTGCTTGGGTTGCTGCAAATTAAAATCCAATGCGGTCAGGCAAGAGAATGTGAGAACCAGGAGTTAGCTGGCATTGAGACAATTTCTTTGCTGCAGTTTCCCAACATGGAGACGATGCAATGAGAAAGGAAAAATCGTCCAAAAGGAAAGAAAAGGGTAGAGATGGAAAAGGGCTTAAGATGGGATTAGTTGTGCTTGCGTGTGACAAAGGAGATAGAAACAAGCACACACAGATAAACAACAGACTGATATGAAAGGCTTGGGGGATGTCCTTTCATTCTGTGAGACACTAGGCTGACTTTTATTCTGCTTGTTCTTACACTATCATTGCAGCACAGTGGAGAGGCTACACAAACTTTACACAAGGGCTTAACTCTTATACTAACGGACAGCAATGCTCTTGGACAAGACTTGTTGGCCTCTAACTCTCTGTAATGGGAATCACAGATAGCCAAGCTCTGTTTAGAGTGGTAAAGTTTATGTCCATTGGGTCAAATATGGGGTATTTTCATATTTCTTAAGAATCATACTCTGTTTTGATTCCTTCTTCCTCTGTGTGTGTGTGTGTGTGTGTGTGTGGGGGGGGGGGGGTCGTCCTCTGGGATGGGTTTGAGTGGTGTAATACACTGTACATGTGAATAAAAAAATCATTGCAAAATCTCATTGCTAAAATTAGTTTTGTCAGAAAAACCACTAAGAGTCTATACACTGTTTGGTCTTCACCTTTGTAAAAATGTATCCCTGTGAACAGCCACACACCCTGCTCTAACCTTTATGTCAGTCAAATCAAGAGAAACAAAGTCGGTGTCATCCCATTGATGACAATGACTAAATAAAGCTTTCACTATTCTTGTATTTTTCCTAAAACATTCACCAGTTTGACATATCTGTATAAAAAATGCACATTATCATTTTGGTCACTAAAAATGCTTATTTACAGTGTTTTAATCCTCAGGCGCGCTAGCTATTTCAGACTCTGTTTTTTGCTCTAAAACACGGAACACCTGGGGTCAAAATGGAAATCATGCAGGTGTAAGACTAGAAAAATTACAGGAAAAGGTCATTTAATATTCCTTACAGTGACTGGAGTCATAGCAACCAGTGAAACAAGCCTGAGCAGGCAGATATTTGATTCATTGAACTAATGGTTGCTACTCAAAAGAGCTACCTGAACACCTGGTGAATTCTTCTGCTATCCTCCCTGCATTTCCTAATGAGCTAATTACCAGCATGAGCAAGAACTTTTTTTAAAAAAAAACAAGACTTTAATGCACATGTAGAGTAACCGTAAAGCATCACTTGATATAATTTTGCCAGTGGCCAAATTAGACTGATTCAGAAAATGTAATGATGACAATGGGAAGATCCCAATTTAGTTACACAGAAAATGTGGAGTCCTTTTAGGTGAGAGTTTCAGATCAGTGGAAGTGCATTTAGATTTTATCACATATCAAATATTTGGCCGAACATTAGCAGTACCAGGAGAGGGCTACAGTGATTATTGCCAGAGCACCTTCATAACTTTTGTCCGATCAATAATGATTTGTCAGTGACTCTGCACAGCTTTCTCAAATAAAAAAGGCTTGCAGAAATTACAAATCCATTAATCTCAAAAATCTCTCAGACCCATGATATAATTTCAGTCCAGCATGTCTCTCAGCAATCTAAGGCATACTAACATGATTACTCGTGGACTATTTTTTATCTTGTTTGTTTAAATAGTTTTGCAAACACACATCACATGGTTAATGTTGCTTTTAAGCTGGTCTTTAGGTTTTGATGCTTATACTGTAAATCACAATTGAGATGTGCAGGGGTCTACATCATTAAGTATTAAATACACATTTGGATGTCACTGTTTCACGTTAAAAAAAGGAAATATAAGGAGCAGCATCTACAATGATGAGTATCAGGTCTCAGTTTGTTTCGGGCAACAACCACTAAGGGTATGTAATAAAATCCTTATTTTCATTATGAACGGTGGTAGTATTTGTTATTGTTGTTGCATTTTGGGTCCGAAAATACAATCTTAGTAGCAAAAAGCCTACAGAATGCTCTCATCAGTCAGGGGCTATGGTTAGAGCTTTTGATATATAATGAGACCAGCAGGTCAGAGGTCCAATAAGGGATACATCATACTCTATGGACCAGGGATTTACAATTAGAACTGCCCCCCTGAATCTCCACCATCATAACAAACAATAACAACATAGCCGGCAGAGCGCTGCTGTGATGCTATCTCGTGTACACATGAAATCCCAGATCCGCCCTCTGATTGGAGGAGGGAAAGGAAATCCTCATCTTGAGTCCCACAATCATTAGCATAAATCACAGCTGCAATTAAAACCTTGTTTATCTTAATTACTGAACTAATGAGACGAGTCCCGCAGGAGTGAGCCGCACTCTCTGAGGACACTTGGGCTGAGGAGCGGGAAGGCATGGGAGGCGTCGCGCAGAGTCACACTTAAGTCTGCAAACAAGCACGCCCTCACACTAATCTGACTGCAGCAGGGCACATGAGTCTGGATAGACAAGTACACATGTACAAGCACACACACACACACACACAAACACACGCATGCTTAGAAAATGTATCATCTGCCAACCTTACCCTCCCACCTTTATCTCCTGGCACTGCATCACCCTTCAACTTCTATTATCTATCAAACTTATAATGATTTTATCAAGCCTACAGGCTCCATCTCCATAAGGGCTTAGTGCAGTGCTATAACTCTTGATTTTGCAACGACTGGGAATACATCGCACCACCTAATTAATGTCTTTTTAATGCTCTTCTCCTCTAGAGCTTAACTCAGCCCTTCAACTTTGCAGCAAACAACACACACAACAATACATGTGGCAGCAGACGGTAAGTAAGACTGAGTAGGTGTGTGCACTGAATGGGAGCAGAGTGTTTGTGGTGAGCTCCATGGAGAAGTGGGCTGGGCTGTGGACTGTGCGCACATGCATTAAAGCACAAACACTCACAAATAATACATGACTACGCACATGCTCATATGTGCGCACACACACACACACACAGGGGGTCAAATTCCTTCGTTCAGCTGTGAGGTCAGGCAGTGACTCAGCAGATGGCAGAACAATGAATATCTTCATCACCCAAAATTCCCATGGTGCGCCAGGCTTATCAAGCAGGGCCAGCCCTTATCAGCCAGCTGGCAATACTGGAGGCACCAATGTCCTTCCATCCTGACCCTTCTGGGCTTGACAGGGGGCATGCAGAGTTTAAAGGATACAGTCCATACACGGCTGTAATCCTCCCAACTGGTGTTTATTTTCGCCACACAGATCAATGTTGCAGACCTGAAGGATCTTAAAGGGATTGTTCGTCCTTCAGGATTGAAACGTTGATTGTGATGAAAATAAACACCCTACGGGGGTATTAAAGCGTATTACATCAGTGCATGGATCGCCGAGTCAAAAGTATTTGTGTGTTTTATCTTAATAGGAATATGGAGTTTACTAGGAGAGGTAAGAAAAAAAGAGGGCTGCATCTTACAGAAAAACAGCCATCTCCTGATCATTTTTTTTTGACAAAAACAAACAGACATTTGGATCAAATAAATAAATATCAGGTGAACAAGAGGTTCTTTTCCTGCAACACTCATATCTATGTTAAAGACACATTCAGTGGCTTCAATGCACACAAATAACTCAGTTATTGCAAATACCCAGATTCGGATCAGAATTCATATTAAATTTTTTCCAAATGATTTTTATTGCCATTTACACAAGTTATTTGATAGTCAAGTTAATGTCACGAAGGATGTGTGTTAGCCATAAAGATACAATATTAGCACCAGAAAATAAAAGAAAGTAAATAGAAGGATTACTTGCATCTATTTCACCTTCTGACCTTTGTGTGCACAATTATAACACCAAAAAGAAACCAGATGGTGCTACATAGATGCTACAGCCGAAGTAATGTAGAAGATTGTTATTGTCATATTACTGAGCAGTGTTAATTGAGTTATGCTTACTCCATTACAAACTTACTGTGAGTAAGATAACCTGGTTACGGTGTAAGCATTAATCTGAGTATTGACTTAATCTAGTTATACTGACCAGAGCGCATGTAAACTAAGTGTGTCCTCTTACATAGTTAGTCCATTTCTCTCTGTTTGCTTATTGTAGCTTCTCCCCATTGTTTTACTCACTTGACTTAGCCACATTCATCTATTCATGTAAGTTCAACACAAGCTCCACAAAGGTTCCACAGGATTGCAAATTAGGTTCTGAACATAGACTGTATATAAAGATGGACGACATGACAGCTCCCCAAAAGTGAAGCCAAAACATCTTGATCGCCCCCTGGTGGCTGGCTGCAGTATAGGTCATAAATCCCGCCCCCTACATGTTAGCGGATGGGGCATGAGCCAAACTAAAAAATCAAAGTACACGTCAAATACATTTTTCCCAAAAATGGTTTCTGTTATTTTAGGTAGTTCTTATCACGCTGGAGTGGTTTTCTAATAAGTTTGGTTTTAATTAGTTATTTGATGCTATAAAAATAGGGATTCATGTCATGATTGACAGCTGAGCTCTGCTTGCGATTGAGTCAGCCGGAAGTAACCGCAGCTCCAACTCCAATCACTACTGCGCAGACTCTGGCTCCAAATGACGTCAAAAGCTCAAGATGGCTGCTCCTGTGTCTGGGATATTTTGGCTTCATTACAGTCTATGGGGAAGAAGTGGAGACGCGTCGTCCGTCTATATATACAGTCTATGGCTCTAAACAGTGACCATGGTCAGTGCACTGGAGTGTACTGGAAAGTTTTCAGTTCAAATTCCCCGACCTGAGACAAGTTAATGAGGAATGTTGTCCTGGTAACAATGAAGTGTTATTAAGCAAACACGTTAAACCTTCAGCAAGTAACATTACACAAAGATTTGAGTATAAAACAGTGTGGTTCTGTCATTAAAAGTTTAAGTTAAATTGATTTCTTCTTCCTGCAAACTTACCAAAGGGATTTGGAATCAGTTCTGTATTTTCATGTAATTACATAGATAAGGCTAAATAACAAGATACATGTCTAATAGTGACAATCCCAGATATGGATCAACACTAAAATCTAACTTCTAGCTCCATGCCCCAAGGTAAATCTGTCCACCAAGTTTCTGAAATCTGTTCATGAGTTTTTGAGATATCCTCCTGGCAGACAGACAGACAAGTAACTGGCAGGCAGAAACATCACATCCTTGGCAGAGGTAAGAAAGCTCAGTTCAGGAGTATTAAAGCAGGATCACTGCTATAGCCTTATCAGCACCATGCAAACTGTAGCTTCCTCTCGTCTTCTTTAAAGTAAAACTCTCAGGTAGAGTAACACCAACACAAGTTATGGATTTTAGGAGGAGGCCCAATATGGCGGCCATTAGCACTGACACTTTATCTCAGCACATTTGACCCAAACTGCGTGTGTGACATATCTAATCATAACAACACAAGTAGGCAACAACAGAAAATCATGAAATCACCCTCTTCTGCCGAAGGTAAAATTTGTCACTCTGACTAACTATAATCCTGTTTTCATGGCACGAGCCAACTTGTGAATGATAACACTAAACGAAGGCTGACTTCCACACAACGCACCAAACAGTGATTAATAACTGCTTACGGGCAAGCCTATTCTCCAATTCTGAGGCACTGCTCTCTGCTGTTATTGACTGTTGTGCTTGATGAGACTTGTCTATTATTGCTGTGGGATTATGATAAGAAGTGATCGATTTCCCTCTCTGTGCTGTGGATGTCAGATTGATTATATGACTCAGACCTGAGATGATGGTGTAGCCGATGCCTCTTGGTCGGCCAAGATCCTGGTCAATGGCTGTTATCTTCCGCACTTCGTATCCCTGCAGAAACACACACAAACACACACACAAAACATACTGTATAAGCTGCATGCACAGTTGCATTTTTGAGCATCTCTAGAGTAGTTTCCGCTTTAATCCAACCTGTTACCAATGACAAGAAACATAGTATCACTAGGGGTGTGACGATACACTCAGCTCACGAGACGAGACGATACACGATATTGGATTCACGAGACGAGACAATATTTTGAGGTGCAAAGGCATTAGTCAGCGTTGCCTGGCCTTGCAGTGTTTTCTTCACAGGCGCAGTTGATTTTAATATAGAGCTGTGGTGGTTCTGTAGGTGTCTTTGCATAGTGCTTTCCTTACAGTGCTTACATATTGTTTGTGTCTTGTCTGTCACTGTCGCCGTTTATTATTTCCACTGGGTACCCAAAATGCTGCCACACAAGCGATTTCAAAGTGATGGGGGCATCTTGGGCTACTACTCTGCGAGACCGCTTTTCCGCTCAATGAGAAATATCGTCATGTTTTAGTATCACAGCTATTGGCAAATGAATTAATCAGATTTTATGTTTTTTGTCCTCTGCTGTGTACACACAATAATGCTAGTGGCCTTTATCACATTGTAAAAAAAAAATCACTTTTGCCCTTCAAGATGGCAATGAATCAGTGAAATGTGTAATTGGAGCATCAACTTGAAGATGCAATGTTTCCTACTCAGATACCCATTATCCAGTGAAGACCTTGAATGAGCACTTCTCTCCCTCAAACACACCCCCACCAAAATTTTAATTTCTGTATTTCAACATTGAAAAGGGAAAAAAACAGTAAAACTGTAACAAAATGGCAAACAGCATCACGGCAGGCAAATCATAACCGATTTGTTTCTTATTACAGAGTGTGTTATTAGCATTTCATTAGGGTTTATTTCTCCTTTCATTGTTTCAAAACTCTCCAGCGGTGCCAATGAGTATGTAACTCAACAAAACCACAGAATGACAGTTGAAAAAAAAGACAAAGAAAGAGAGAGAGAAAGCTGTTTGAAAAGTCTTTGATCCGCAGAGCTTTTTCAGCCTTCGTGCCTCAATCAGACACGGTGGCGATACATATAAACCACTGTGCTGCAGCGAGAGATGGAGAGACCCTCCCTACTTCCCAGTTTCCTTCCTTCTCTCCCTCCTTTGCTCCCTCACTTCCCCCCCTTACCTCTGTCACTCACACCCAAGCTAGCTGCCTCCCATTGATCCTGCAAATTGTGTCTAAGGCATGTTTATGCACCATTTCTGCCAAAGCATCTCCTGTCATTGACCAATTACAGCAGAATCAATTACAAGCCTTTTAGAGAGACTGATTCACACCAATCACTAACTGAGAGGGAAACACACACACACACACACACACACACACACACACACACACACACACACACACAAGATTTAGGGACAGACTAAGACAGAAATAAGGGACAGCGAAAGCGAGTGAGGAGAAGAAGTGATGCTGAAGTAATATGAGCAATATTCTCGAGTGGAATATGTTCAATCATCCGTCAAAAATACAATCCCCCCTCCTGCAAAAACATAGAGACACACACACACACACACACACACATACACCGGTACATATACCCAAACCGAAGCCAACCCCCCTCTTCATCCTTTCATTTTTAGCTATACAGTGCATTACCCCCCAACCCATTCTCTCTCTCTTTCTCCTCATTGATTTGACAGCCAAATTGTGTTTGTCCTAGAAGGGGCTTAAACGTCAGTCCAAGCAGCATGGATTCACAGCTATAACAGCAGAAAACCCTGCCCTGTGATTTCATCTGAAAAAAATATTTTCTTCAACTCCTTTGTCAAAGTTTTCTACGGATGACGGGTTGATTGGCTGGAGAAAAAGACAGACACAGAGAAACAAACAGGAACTGAGAGAGACAGAGAGAGAAATAGAGGGGATTTTTGTATGTGTGTGAATGTGTGTGCACTCACACCTTTGAGAAATGACCTATGACAGGGATCCAAGTTTGATATCCCTTTACATGTAAATGTCATGGGCCTTGAGAACAGTTGACACTCGTTCCGTCACTGTACGCCCTCGGCTTATCACCGCCCAACACTGCCTAATGGAAATGACACATGCCTGTTAAAATAGCACACGAGGGCATCGGAAGTCTGTGCGCGTACAAGCGCAGTGGCACTGTTGGCCTGTATTTCTGTGTCTCACTTTAAGCACTGATGTTATCCTGTCTGTATCTGTTGTGGGGTCAAAGGGGCTTGGTAACAGATTTTGGTTCCACGCCTGCTGTGACCTCCTCCTACAGCATCGCAGTAATAGGATTATACACTGCCCCCTACTGTTAGAGGCAAGAGCTACAACACTCCAAGGCAGTATTACTGAGGCTTAACGCTGCTCAGCTGCTGTAAGGAATCTGGAATCCACTCACCATTGTCAACCTTGTGATCTGACGTAATGCCGCTCTTTTTAACCCACTGCTCTTCATTCCGTCATCTAACTTGTTCCTCTCTCCTGCCACCTTGTTTCATTTCACCCCAACATCTCTTTCTCTTTCTACTCCCCCCCACCTTCCTCCTCTTCCTCCTATTGTGACCTTCCTCGTGACAGCTGATGAATCAGAGAGTCGGGGAGACACCGGGCGTCGACTCCGTCACGCCCCGTTAATATGCATGCAAATGTAGCACTTGACATTTCTACTACAGCGCGTGCAGGCCTGGGACGAGGGATGAGCTGGGTGGGTGTTTGAGTGGGGGAAGGCTGGGTTGGGTGAGTCACGGGAGACACTTGGGGAGTGGCAGAATGAAAATGGATTGAGTGAGAGAGAGAGGGAGAACAGAAATAAGGACGGACAGTATTATGCCCCTGTGTGTAATTCCCTTTCTACGAGTGGAAACATCAATAGCTGGACCATTAGCCACCTGGGAACCGAGTTTAGAGGGCTGAGTCAACATAATGGTGTACAGGGAAACAGACATGCAGTGTATTAGATACCCATTACAAACCTACCTGCAATAAAGACAAAAGGTCATGGTGAGACTCCAATGCTTAGTACTTCATACATACAATACAAAGACTTTATACTTCACACATATGGAGCACATGAGGTGGCATGGTGAGATAAATCCTATGGCCCCAGTGACCTTTGCTAGAAGCCTCACATCCCTGAAGCAGTACTGTAAATCTCCCACAGTAATTACAGTCTCCAACACCTGCAGTGCTGTATGTAGGGGCCCGGGGCTGAGTTTGGGTGTGTGTGGGTTTCTGGGGGGAAGGCTCAGGAGGGAGGATGAGAGGTGAGACATCCTGCCCTGATAATAACTCAGACCTTTTTAACTATATTTCTCTTGCCCCTGCTCCAAACACCTCCTGAATAATAAAGGAGTATGAACATGGGACAGGAGGAGCTGGGGATGAGCAATGAGGTGAAAGATAAGTGGAACATGTTGGCAACAGAGAAGGATGGGAGAGAAAGAAATGGACAGATTACAGGGTTTCACATAAGATGCATGAATAGGTTACAAGCTGTGGTGTCAGGTGGGATTGTATTACTGACCAGGGGAATGTCCTCCTCTATGTTGGTACTGTAGGGCAGATTGGTAAAAATGGGGTCCATGTCCTGGACATCAGTGATGGAGATAGCCAAGTTGGCAAGTCGGGACAGAGGTCTCACTTTGTCTTGATCCTGATAGAAACAGAAACAAAAGTTCAGTATATGCATGTGCATTAATTTGAGCGTTGGGTCTGTGATAATGTAGACAGATCATTTCTGTTATGTGTGTGCTGACCGTGGCGTTGACAGTGAGCTGGTACGCTGAGGTTGTCTCGTAGTCCAGGGGTCTGATGATGGTGACGGTCCCTCGGGCCCCGTCGATGGCGAAGAAGGGAGAAGGTGGCTGGAAGGAGAAGAGAACACTGCCTCCAGTGCCCTGGTCTGGATCTGTGGCGTTCACCATGAACACTGATCTGCCCACCGGTGTGTTCTGAAAGACACATTCAAGCAGACAGACACACACACACAAGTGTTGGCATTGAGTACAGGCAAACAGCGAGACAGACATGATGCAAGCACATGTCCTGATTTACACTGTAGTAGAATATGTTTTCTGTTATTACAGTCAGAAATGTTCATGATGAATATTAATATACTACTGCTGAAGGAGAGACTGAATGTATGACCTTTATGTGGTTTACACAGAAGCCTTATCTAACTACATTGCCACAGAGGACAATTTAATTCAGTCGTAGTTTTTGGAACACAGTGTCCTAGTTGTGACTGTGAATATGCATATTCTTCCCCTGCAGCTACTCCCCCAAATCATGACTGCAAATAGCAATGTGCTCTTGGTCAAGCTAGATAAATAAGAGCAATGATTAACATGGCTGCTTCGATCACTCATGATTGGTTATTGGCCAAAGGGTTGACTCAGTAATTCTTCAGTGGCTCCAAATGGCAAATCGTAGAGCACACACAGTATGTTCTTATTATTTACCATACTGGATACCAAATAGACAAAAGAGGAAAAAGTTTAAACACAGGTGAATGAATCCATCTGCCTCTGGGGGCTTGCTCACCCCTATATATTACACTTCTACCTTAAAAAGAATAGTTTCCAACAAAATGAAAATTCAGTCATCATTCACTCGCACCCACACATCCAATGAGGTTTGTAAGACCACAGTATCGAGCTGGGCTGTGTGTCAGAGCAGCAAGGTCGGAGATAATGAGACAAATGTTGAAGCCACCTAGCAACTCTTTTACTACAAAACCCTTGGAGGAGATTTGTTTCTCAGCTCTAAAAAGACTGTCTCATTAACATTTTCTCGCTGTGCGGTGGTCCTACAAACTCCTCAACTGATATGGGGGTGAAAAGATAATGACTAAATTTTCATTTTGAGCTGAACTTTTCTTATCACTTCCTGTGCATGGAGATGGTTTCAGAAGAGTGACCATACCCAGCTGGCACTTTAATTTGGGCACACAGGACAAATTTATTGGCATCTCAGTTAGGCAGAATGAAACACTCTTGTCTGTTGTCTGCCTCACTTTGTGACTTCCTCTGATAAAACATATTTTACTTTCACAATAGTGCAACTTCAATGGCATAGGGATATCCTATTGTCAGAAAATATTTGTCACACCTTGTTGTCTGCAAATATAAGCCTTGCCTATCTGTGTTGCCCCCCCAAAATTGCCTTGGGTATCTAAAAGCTAACAGTTAAGAAATATCAACTGGGTAGAAAGGCTGCACAATTCCATATCAGAGTACTGTTTGTCTTGGTCATGGTCAGTGTTGAAATCTGGCAAGAGGAAAAAAGAGGAGGCAATATATAAAGAAACAGAGTCCACAGGTATTGCAGAGCAGCTTGTCTCTAAGTTTGAGGAACATCCTCATTAATTGGAATTTTATCTCAAAACAGCCACACACACACACACAATTAATAAGAAATGAGAATGCCTACAGATATAAGAAAAAAAAGGTTGTGCTGGAGGACGGAAGGTATTCCAGGTAATATTAGTGGAAAGAGAGGCTTGCACAAGGCCCCTATTCTCTCCCTCTCTTTGTCACTCACACACTCACCTGAGCACACACACAGACCAGAGTGTGCAGCTTTGTTTACGGCAGGGGGGAGAGTGTGACCACATGGGGAGGTCATGGTGTTGAACTGAGCTGGGCCCTGAGCCAAAGCTAAAGTGACACAGTAAGAGAGCAGTTGACCCCACAGTCTGTCTGCACTGGTGTCAGGGGAGTGTGGAGGTATATTTGCATGTGTGTGTGTGTGTACATACTACTTTGTGCTATTGTCTTGGTGTGTCAGAGTCTACACAACTGTGTGTGTCTTTGTGTAAATGCTTGGGTTAGAACATGTGTATGTTTGTTTGGACAGTATGAACATGTGGGATGGGATGAGTGTTTGTTGGCAAATGACACACAGGATACAGAACGAACGGTCAATCTCTTTTTCTCTCAGCCTTCCTAGAAGACTGCATCAAGGGATTAGGTGGAAATGTTAGGTGTCGTGTCAGGTGTGGCGACATAGTGCTTCACACCTGCCAGCATCTATAAGGGGTGGAAAGTATCTATAAACACGCACACCAGTACCTCAAATGCATACCTGCCTACCTAACTTGTACTCCACCTACGGGTGCACATGAATATTGATATGTTCCACCCCTCATAGACTTTACATTACAGCTGCTGCACATACACTTCCTCTGCTTCTGCCATTCCACTCCCTCGATTTCCCTCCCTTAACTTTCTCCCATTGGTCTCTACACATGCATGAGCAGTGCTGGAAACTGGTCTGTCTAACCAGATTAAGACAGATTGCCACATGGGAATTGAGGGACAGAAAGGGGAGGGAGATCCAAGTAGTGTAGCTGCAGGGGCAGACGAGGAGAGCAACAGATGCCAGAGAGAGCAACAGACATCACAGGGCTCAGTTTCTCATCCTTGGAGCTGGAACACAGCATTGTGTCATCTGATGTATGCAGACAGGGTCGCAGGTCATTTCTGAGACTAATGTATTGAAAGTTAATGTATTTTAGATTATAATAAACTGATTTGAAAATCAGAATTGCTACTGTATATCAGGATTTTTCCTGCCTGTTTGGATCTTAGGTGTGTCATCCTCAAACCTCCAACACACATTCTTAAGTTACAGTCCATGTAAAGGAAATTCAGAGATTTGTTTTTTAGTGCTGTTGCATGACAATAAGGAAAAGCAGTGTGGCTATTGGTGTGAGAGAGGAAAACAAGCGAGTAGGAAGCCCCTCTTATTGTAAAACATCTCTTGCTGGAAAAAAGAGAAATAACCAAAACAAGAACTAGACTTAAAACAGGCTCTTTGGTAAGTCGGTCAGTTTCCCATATTCTGCTCTGGTCACTGAGAAGCTCCACTGCAGCACTTAAAGTGTAGCTGAAGCAAACCTCATCGATAGTTGCTGAGTGAAGGGAACAGAGTTACTAATCCACTCCCCAACAACAATAACTGCATTTGAATAAACATCTAAGCTGCATTTCTCTGATATATTTATTATGCTTGTCAAGTTGTCTGCTTACGAGAGAACTGGAAACACCTGTAAAGGTACCCCACAGCCTGCAGCGTAACACTGGAGCACAGGCACAAATTAAATGGATAAAAATACACAAAATCAAACTCATGAATTACATATTGAATGAATTACATATTCCTGCTTGTGCTTGTTTGTGTGCGCGCACTTGTATACCTGTATGCGTGTCTGCTTTATCAACTTTGCTTTGATGTCAAGGATGCAGTTTTGACAGTTGAGCATTAGGTGAGTGAGTGTGTGTGTGTGTGTGTGTGTGTGTGTGTGTGTGTACTTGTACTTGCTTGTGAGGACTGAAACACGTTTTTTGCCTACAGAGTGAGGACATTTTTGGAAAGTGAGGACATTTAGGCCAGTCATCACAACTTCAAAGGGCTGTTTGAAGGTGATGACTTGGTTTTAAGGGTGAGGTTATGAAATTAGGTTATGGTTAGGGTGAGGGTAAGGGTAAGGGGCTAGGGAATGCATTATGTCAATGATGGTCCTCACAAAGATAGAAGTACAAGGGTATGTGTGTGTGTACCTCTTTTAGGAAAGAGTAGGAGTGTGTGTGGATGAGATCTGGATGTGTGTGGAGAAAGTGTGTGATATGATGTATCCTTTTCCTCCCTAAAGCATGCTAGTTTCTATCTCTCTCTACACAGCAGCCTGTGAAACAATGACTCATTAACACCGCCCAGTGTCAAGTGCCACAAGGTTCAGTAAATAACGTCACACACTCGAATAAGTAAACATACACAAACACCAGTTTTGATCTCCCAGATTAGACAGTACCACGGTGTTCAAAGCAGTTCAAGCAACAACAGTTCAAAACTTTGCTGAGAAGCACAGATGACCAACTCTTAACAATATGTGTCAGTGTGAGACTTCAGAGGCTAGCAGGCTTGGCTGTGTGCAGCGGAAGATCATCTTTAAGCTGCTATTACTGAGGACTGTGGAGTCTCTGATGCCTACTAACAAAATCACAACATAACCATTACCCATTCACCTTATTCATTCTTATCTTCTTGTTTTCCCTGTATGCACCCTGGAAGGCTTTCAAGGTCAAAATGCTGCATTTGCATAAGTGGTGCATTTCAATCCTAAGAGAAAAACAATAAAGCAAACTATTTAAAAAGTTGTCTTGGATCATCAGCTTCTCACGATGAATTTCTCTACGTTCCAGCAGTCCACCACTACAGAGAGCACTACAGCCTCTCAGCTCACCGTGGAGCTCATCGGAGAGCAAAGAGCCATCAGACACATAGCCTTCTGCTTGGCCTTTTGTACCTTCCACTGGGTCTTAATAGCCTCGCCATCAGGCCATTGACTTGTAATCGGCATCACACGGGTCCAATCAATGTGGGTGACCAGGCGCAAAATGCTAGGCAGTGAATTCCTCTGTTTTTATTATCCTATAAGACTGTCCAATTATTTCTACATAAACAAGTCATACAATAAACAATGCTCAGCAAGGACTGGTGAGACCAGTGGCTGCTAAACTGGGTACCACTGCATGCTAGTTGAGAAGCACTGTATGGGTCACTTCCTATTCCTTCACAAGTGCAAAATCCAATTGGTTAGCCATGGCTCATATTCCTGCATATATGCATTGACAGTGCTTTGTGGCTTTTGAATAAATGGGGTCTATTTCCTATGGGAAGCAGAATGTTAAGTGGTGAGACAGTTGGAGAGGGATGAAGAGAGTTCCCTGCTGTGTCTTATCTGAAGTGCACTGCAGGAATTGCCCTGTTCTCCCTCTGAGAGCTAGTACTTATGGAAGGAGAGGAGGAGGAGAGACATACTTTAGAGTGTACAGAGAGAGAGAGAGAGAGAGAGAGAGAGAGAGAGATTTAAAAGGAAGAGTGTTTTTTGGAGACTATTCAGACCCCTTGTTGTGTTATAGACCTAACTGAGAATTCATTAAAAGTTTGCCATTAATTTACTCGATACTTCATAATAATAACGCAATATATGTTTTTGCAAACTTATTAATTCTGAAATACAAAAGTACCCTGTACCTAATTTACCCAAGTATTTAGACCCTTGGCTATTACACTGCCAGTTGAGTTTTGTTGCTTATGATCCGTTTTTATTTGATCGTCATTGAAATGTGTCCAGAACTTGATTAAAGGCCACCTGCAGTAAATTCAGTAGATTGGACATGAATTACAACAAGGTCCCATAGTTCACAGTACATACAGTACCAAAGCAAGAAAGCCCTGAAGTCCAAGGAACTCTCAGCAGAGGTCCAAGATGGCTTTGAAAATAGTCATGATATGGTAGTGCGTGTAGTTTGATTGAGAGGAAGTAATATTTAAATTAAAAATACAATGAAGGAGTCTGATTTCTTTCCAAACCCAGTGCAGGCACATAAGGTAGAACATGAATGTCAGAAATGAGAGAGAAAATGACAGACTACAAGTTGTAAAGAGATTGAGAAAAACAAAAACTGAGAGGAAGACAGACAGTGAGAGAATAGTATGGAAGCGAGGGCACAGATATGAGCATACGAAAGTGAAAGCCTGTCACTAACAGCCATGAGACATCGCTAATAAAGAAGGGAGTCCCTGTTCGCTTTTAACTGCGCCTCCGCTGTATAACATTGTGGTGTTTGCACTGCTGTCTCTACAGTCTCTACTGCCAGCAGCGGAGTGCTCATCTCCTGTAGGCCAAATTTCAGGTTCAACATGACAGGGAGACTTCTGGGGCCCTGGAGACTCAAGTCTGGCCAGACCTCAGGACTACACGGCCCAGCTTCTCTCTGGGACCTTGAGGGATGACAGGGGCTGAAGTCCACTGAGGGCTGGGGCTTTAAGTGTAATGGATTCCAGTGGTTAAATGACAGCTCTCTCCTCTAGGGAGTCCTTGAGGGAGTAGTCGCCATAGTGTGTGATGATGCTCTGCCCAACAACAACTTAGTTTAATTCATTTATACGTCACTCTAGTGATGGAAGAACTGAAGCCAAATTCACTCAGACTGCAGTGTAAAAGCAAATTATGCTCTTCAGGTGCACAAGCTAAAAGCCCCAAATTAGTGTATGATTTGTTCAAAAAATTATGCAAATCTCCCAACACGTGCAATGGAGAAGTACAGTGCTATTGAAAGCATAGTGAGAGGAGACAGCAAGATGAAAAAAATTGAAATTTTTAGCATCCTACCTAAGAAAGAATAGTCATTATCAGCCTGAATGTGAAAGATCAAGGGTTTATAAGGACATTATAAACTTCTTGCATTAGTAGCATGTCACTGTTACTCATTAAAAAAGACTGCAAAAGTAACACTTCTACTCTGCACTTTCCCTTCTCTCTAAGGAAATGTAGATCAGCTATGGAATTTATGCCATAATGCCTGTATTTTTTTAACAGTGTGGAGGATAAACACGCTTCCATCACAGCTGGTTAGTATTCCTCTGTTTACCTGCTAAGTGCATATTGGATGCATTCATTCACCATTTTTGACAATCAAACTCTGACAAAGTTAATTCATCACCCAAAAAAATGACCAAAAACAACCCTAAGTCTGATTTCGGATCCATGCCAGCATCCCTCTCCATGCTTAAGTACTTAATTTGCTCAGGATTTTCTTATCTATGATATTCTTAACAACACAGACACTGCATTGATTTTGTGCTCAGAAAATGTGATGTATTCAACCTGAGATTTTCTAACCAAATGGTCAACCGATCATTGATGATAAGCAAAATAATGCTGCTCTGCTAAATACTGTAATGTTCTATTGATTGTGCCTGTGACAGATTGAGCTTCTTTACCAATAAATGCAAATTAAACATATGTAGTTGGCAAAAGCATAACGGTTAGCACAATAGACTTATTTGTAAAGGTATGCTGGATCAAATCCCTCCTACAAATATGTGGACATGGAATGTGAATGAACACTCGTCCCTCATGCAACAACTGTAAAACTGGCCTTCAGTTGTCTCAGTGTTCAGGCTTGAATGCTTATTTTGTGAATATGTGACTGTGGGAGGGCTTTATGAATGTTATCCAAGTAGATCACCAGAATAACTCACTCCCACCACATTTCTACAAGTGATTCAAAATCCCATCATGTCTGAGGGAAGTCCAAGAGTTTGGTATGAAAAATATCCACTGAGAAGTGATTTATCCTAACGGACAGAAACCAGAACAGTTTGGGCTGTGATTTAGATAATGATGTGACTCACCATGTCTCAAAAAAACTCAATTGGACAGGTGGATTGAACGCCTGACCAACTAACTGACCAACTGATCAATTGACCCACTGAATGAAATTCCTATCTTTAGTAGGCTACTAGTTGGCCAAAAATCCAGGTATGTTCTGCCCTGCCCACTGTTGATTCAGTAAAAAATGGCAGTCAAAAGTCAGTCTTTGGCATGCTATTTCTGCTATTTGAAGTCAAGTTGACTTTTTTGTTCTACCTGGTAAAGGCCATGGCAAACCCACAGACTTTTGAGTACAATGTTCTGCTCTTTTTTTGTGAGAAATGTTAAAGACATGGTGATTTGCAGGGGCAGCGCCTGGGCTTTGGCCCCCTGCTGCTCACAGCTCCAAAGTCCCAGCATTTCACTACAATAGAGCCATGATTACACCTACACTGCTCACAAGGTTCTCAGTTCCTCCCCGGCTGTCTGCTCTCTGCTTCCAACCCAGCATGTGATTGTACCAGCTCTGTTCACCCTTTCACTGCCTGCCTCTCACAACCACTGTCCCTCCATCACTGCCTCCCACATGTGTCTGGCATTATTCTTGCCTATGTGAAAGAATATATTGCAAATGAGGAGAAAAGCAAAATAATTAAGTGAGAGGTAAGGGAAGAAAAAGATGTTAACTAGAAAGGCGTTATACATGCGTGAAAAATGTTAGTGGTTTTTGATTAGCTGGCGACTGTTAACATGATGTAACAGGGCATCTAAACCAAAAGGCCAGTCAACAGTTTAACAGCTGATCTAAATCAGCATGCAAGGTGTGTAGTTAATAGAAACAGTGCTAGTGCCAGCTACCTGTCACTGGTGAATCAGACCTAACCATGGGTTTAAATGATAAAATAAACGTTGCTAAATTTTAACTCAGCTTTTTGGCTGTGGCAAATTGCTATTTTATACTGTGAGAAAGGCAATACACTCTAGCTGATATACAGTAGAAAACACAAACTCAGCGAAGAAACAGCTTTCCACTTAGCCTTGTGGAATTCTTTTAATGCCACCTCATTTTTGTATGTTACCTTGTTGTGTCATGGTTTTGGGTTTTTGTCCTGTTATTTCCTGTTTTATTTTAGAATATTCTCCCGCTCTCTTGTGTCTGGTAGTTTTGCTTCCTGTCTTTGATTGCTGTGATTGTTTGCACCTGCGTCAATTGGTGTCTCGTGTTCGCCCCTAACTGAGTGTATTTAAGTCTGTCTGTTTCCGTCGTTCAGTGTCAGATCTACATTGATCCCGGTGTCTCGCGTCCTTTGTTCCTCGCGCATCTTTGGATTTATATGTCTGTTTGAACTGCTCACCTGGTTTGCTGATCCCTGCCTGCCTGACTTCCCCTGTAAGCTTGTGAACTTTGTTAAACTGTTTGTCTGCACCTGCTCTGCCTACTTAGTCTGCATTTTAGGGCCTATTTCCTATTACCCTCCTGCTTGACACCAGAAACTTAACAGTCGTGTATTATCGCTTACATGTGTCAATGAAGGACAAAAAGAACGCAAAGAGCTGACAAAAGCCCTTATTAATAGCAAAGACATGTTTTGACCAGACCTTACCATGACCATCATATCATGAAGTTGAAACTATATAACTGAGGGATGTGGAATACACTATCGAAATCTACAAGTTTTACACTTCAAAGCAGTCCAACAAACCGAACAATAAAATATTTTGTATACAATTATATTTAAATTGGAAATCAACCTCCCAAATAACTTTGAATTAAATACCATTTACTTGCAGTACTTTAATATAAGTAAAGTTTTCCTTTCTAAAGCAAGTGTCACAAAGGGTTTAACAAGTTAATAAGAGAGTGAGACCCATAAACAAGAATTTAAGAAAACACAGCAAATGCAGCAAAATGCACAGAAAATCAAACAAAGGCCCATCTGTAGAAAAGGGTTTTCAGATGCCAATTAAAACAATCCATACCAAGTACCATACAATACATACAATCCAATCCTGACCTAATATGGGCAGACTGTTTCAAAGCCATTTGGGAATAGCATTTGGAGCATTAAGTAAGATTGTCAAAAGACATAAATGACTTGTTCCTAGTATAATGCACAACACCTTTTTAATTTTATACTTCTTAAAGCAGACTATACAGCCCTTTCAGGTAAAATTTAACATTCTGCTTCACCACCTCACTGGGTGCCATTTAGTACCACAATCTTAAGAGAGGAAAACATGCCATATGGATGAGCCAATGGAGAACCCATAGGTTTTAAATCATAAGTGTTACCATGCCCCCTTCAAAAAAAAAATAAAACAATAAAAAAAACAAAACCAAACAAAACCTTTTCTTTCATCAGTTCTATGCCCTAATGGATCACTTTCAGTGCTTAAGCGCGACTTGAGTCACAGCCCCCAAAATGATGCTCTGATCAGCCCAAGCATCTCCCAAGTGCCCCTACTGTATGGCTAGGCACTCTGATGTGACCTTAGGGCAAAATAAACCATAACACAACTAAAAAAAACATAACCATAACCCTCTTTGAGAGTCGCTGCATGCTTCTGCCTACAGGTTTAAGTAAGGACTAGCATTGATCCTGAAAAGAACAGTGTTGATCACAAATATACTGCTAGAAGTCAAAAAGACTTACCCCAGGATCATATAAATCAATATATAGTGTATATATATTCATAAAGTATATGAACTACACAACTACTTGATGGATATATAACAGACTAGTATATAAATAGGTCAGGGCACTGGTAATGATTTCACAGTGTGCAGCCTTGGCAGATGCTGAAGCAGGTGAATCATGAGAACACTTAAATTAATCATAGAGGTGACACACAAAGCCATATTTCACATTTGAAATTAGCTACTCAATAATTCACTAGTATTGAAACAAGACTAAGTGTCCTTCATCTGCAAGGCTCCAACAGTAAATGGGTTAAATTATACAAAAATGATTTATGCTCTGCTGAAAAGCCAGAGTGTGGTTTAGCATACCATGAAACAGTTTGAATTCTCCAAATAAACATGCATATAGTATGTGTAGAATTTGTGTATAATATGAGGGCTTCAATATGCATATTATTTCAATTCATGCTTGCAGTACAACAGCATTAGGACATGCCAGAGATAAGATGTTGTCAAATTATTGAGCTGTTCAGTGCTTTCTAATGGTGCCAAACAGATTAGAGAAGACCCAGGAAATACCGGCAAAGGAATGAGATTCACAGAGACCTCACCCCCTGAACTGTGTGTGCAATCATAATCTCAGTAACATCTAGACAGCTGAACCACTCCAATGTACTGTATATGGAGAAGCCCAGCTTGTGGCTTAACATACATTTCTTGCAAAGACACCTCATGGAATCAGCTCCCTGATGTAGCCATCATCCCTGGTAAAATGGCACAAGGGGGGGTAGTAACAACTTTAAATCATGTCGTAGCGATAACATCCACAAACCAATGAGACAGCCCTACTCATAAAAAGACATCTGTCATTACAATTCCACTCATGGCAACAGTTGTGACAGGGGTTCCTTTTAAAGCCCATGCTTTTCCCAGCGGCACCGAGCAGCAGTCCTGTCTGTGCCTGGGATTTCGCAATGGACACTGTGCTTGGGGCTGAGGTGGAGGTATGAAACCCACCTCATAAAGCCCTTCAATCTTAGCAGCCCCAGCGGTAAAACCTAGGTGGCTGATGCCATCCTTGTAGCCTGAGTGTTGAGTGGTATCTGGAGCTCAGTTTGAGCTAAGAGACAGACTATCTGAGTGACAACATGCAATCTGCTGATAGGTGTGCCTATGAGTAGTTTAACTCCAATTCCTGGAATGCTGCTTTCTTGGCTGTTAGGGAGCTTTGCTCTGAAACTGAGGGATGGCATCTGTGCAAGCACCCACTGTGTGACCCATTGAATTTGTAATAAGCCAGTTGTCTATTTATGTCTAAGTGTGAGTCGTCCAGTTAAAGTGGAAATACTAATTATAGCGAATTGAGGTCAATTAATGAAACTTCAAGACAGATAGTAATAGAAGATAGAACTTGCAAGGGCTAACTGTAAGATACATGGAGAAACCCTGTATTTTTTTTTTTTTGGTCCCTACTTGTCTAAGTGCATCTATTCTCAAACAACCTTATTAAGTCTACCCTCAAAATGAGTTAATTTCCAGCAAAGTTCACTAAAATGGATGACAAAGTGTTAATACCAGTTATAAAGTTTCATGACATCCATATTTCTTGACTCCTTGACTAGTTGACCCCTTCTCTGAGGTCAACTAGTCTGAGACTCAGACGGCAGTCTGAGACAGCCTTGGGAAAAGCTTTCAGTGGTGCTGCAGCGGGGGCATCAGTAACAAAAAGACACCCAGTTCTGCAAACCCCGATTTTTGGTTTTCTTTTTCTTCCTCCATCTGAGGATCTGTGGTGATGGCAACAAAGCAGTTAAAGAATGACCAGGGCTGCCCACGCTTTAAGGAGACTAATAGAAATGCCCCTACAAATGACAGTAAGTAAGAGTAAGTTAGAACCAT
Source organism: Siniperca chuatsi (assembly GCF_020085105.1). Taxonomy (NCBI): domain Eukaryota; kingdom Metazoa; phylum Chordata; class Actinopteri; order Centrarchiformes; family Sinipercidae; genus Siniperca; species Siniperca chuatsi. The sequence continues at coordinate 8,733,180 of NC_058052.1, forward strand.
CCGTATTTCCAATCTGATGTCTGGTGTTTTGTCCTAACAACTCTAGCTCTTTTTATTGGATTATGATTGGTCTTGTCACAAAATCAATTGCTCCACTGACTGGATTGGCAATACTGTTTGTATGCACTTCCCTCACATAGCAGCCATTCATTTTCTTCTTACCTTTTCTAACAGCAGTAAGCCTTTTCATTTGACCTCCTGTACCCAATCAATTTCTGTTCAACTGGTCAGGAAGACATAATACAACACATAATATGGAGCAAGTCTTTGTGTACTATACAGAAACTGATGGCAAAAATGTCACATTAGAACCTCCTTGCATTCCATCTTGCCCTTGCACTGCCTTCCTCTCTGTCCACTCTGTGGCCTGGCTGCGCGATGGGCGATTTTCTAGAGAAGCACTCAGCCGAACAAAATGATTCCACGCCAACAGACAGTGAGAGGAGGCACTTTTGAAAGGCAAGGACAGTCTATGAATTTGTGTGTGTGTGTGTGCATGCATGCATGTGATGTGTTCCTGTACTGTCAGTTTTAGCTTCATAGATTTAAGAGTGGCCATTTTGTCTGGTACTCAATTCTTTAATGGCCTTAAGGCTTGGAGTTAAAACATTAAAACATTTAGAATGACTTTGGTTACAATTAGGATTTAGGTTAGGGTAAAATTTGAGGTAGTGGTGATGGTTAAAGTAAGGGGCTAGGAGATAGGGAAGCAATGTAGCCAATGGAGGGTCCTCATGAGGTCAAGTACAAGGATGTGTGTGTGTGTGTGTTTGTCTATATTGACAGAGCATTTTATCAGTAGAGAAAAGAAACAAATAACGTCTTTATCTCCTGATCAGTCTCCCCCAACTGCCTAACCCCAACCTCCCTGTCAGAGCTCATGGCTGACTGCCTCCAAAGAGCTGAAGTTAAACGTGAACAATTTGTTTTCAACCTTTATTTAAAGGTGGGACCTGTAGCTATGTTGGAACTTGAGGAACAGTGTTCTCATGCTGTTCTGTGCCATTAAACATCCTCCTTTCAGAATATTTACTACACAAAAAAGTGAAAGACTTTAAAATCAAATGAAACAGAATGGAAGATGCATGTAGAGGCCAGTGGAGTTCAGGAATTCAATCTAGTAAATGCTCTACAGTGCAAGCATTTTGCTCACACATGCAAGTGAAAATTAGTGTGCAAATTAAACTGAATTTGTGGCACACCGGTAAGAATTTAGGTCTAGTGTTGAAATCTGTTCCTGCCTGAATAGTGTTTCCCTCCCCTTCCCATACCATTGCCCTCCACGGTTGGGTTAGGTTATGGTTTAGTGTCATGGAGATCACTGGTTAGGGTAAGGTCAGCTGATCAGGTCAGAACCTCCCAGTTAAAATTTCATTCTTATCACATCAATAAATCAGCTTTTCTGAATAAGGGCCATCAGGATTTGGAGAAAGTAGCTTGTGGAAAAGGTGTGGCAAAGTCAGCAGGCTACTGTTATATATAAAATTTTTTTTTTTTTTTAAATAAACATTTGACATCTTCTGCCATGTATGTATAACATCTTTAGCACAAACATTTGTGTTGTGTTTCAAGTTGTAGCTACAGGTTGTGAACATTAATTAGGCTGCCACTCAAAAGGGTTTGTCTTCTCAACCTACAAATTTCAACTAAATCTTTAGTTATTCATAATAATATTAGCGAATTTTAAAAAGTTGAACACTAAACGTAAATAGCTTCACTAAGAGGTTTGAAAGGAGTCAAACTAAAATGCTAAAACTCTAGCATTTCAAAAGTCTAAAAACAACTAGTGGATTCCATGCTGTTTGAAAAGGGCATATGCATTCGTGAAGCACAATGAATCCCTGTCCCCTAAAAATAAATATAAGCATAGAGTCCTACTAGGACTCTCCTGTCCAAGGCTGCCTTTCAAAACATTATGCTAGAGAGGCAGATCTAACAGGGCAGAATGAATTACCCCATGTCCAGGGATTGGATTTGATTAAAAGAAAGCTAACTGGGAATTATAGGTATACATATGAACATACAGTAAAACATACTGTACATGTATGTTCTCATTATGAACTGGGTGGCCCTAGAGGAAAAGTCACATTGACATAAACCAAAGAAAATGAACTACCTGATGAATGACAGTGAAAGGTAAATGATAACAAAGCCTGTTTGCTTTTCCTCCTACAGAATATCTCATTCTCATACATGATTTTTCCTATTCTTCTCTACTTCTCTTTTTTAAGTCATTTTAAAAAAAATAGAATTAAATGCAAATTAGAATAGAGCTGATTATCATATAAACGGCTGTTGCCTAGAGGGGCAAGGCACTCTGGCTTTATTTATTTATTTTTCACAGTTCCCCATATAACTCTGACTTTAATCAGTCCACATTCTTTTAAAGACATAGGGGAATCAGGGACCAGTTGAGGCAATGCGTGTTTGTGTATGTGTGTATGAGAGAGATGTGACCAAGAGCAGCATCTGCAGCATCCATAGACCTGTACAGCTTCATTAGCATCATGTAAACTCGTGCTGTACATTGTTCAATTAGCGGGGCGCTGCGTGTTCTTGTTGCTCCATGTTCATAGTCTTTTACTATTCACTGAGGGCAATCACCTTTAAAGGTACACATCTGGAACAGCATTACAAAGCTCCATAATCCAATACTGAGTGGTAACTTGCAACAAAGCAGTGGAGAGGCTTTTATGGCAGCTGGATTATGTTTGCAGTCACTCACCAGTTCAAGTGGTCTGATTTAAATTCTCTGGGAGTGAGGGAAACATTGTTCAGGCAATTACCCAGAACCAACATGGAGGGGAGAGATGTAGTGGCAAGAGATTTAGACTAAGACAAAGCAGAGAGTCTGAGCAACACGCAAGGAAATCAGCATAAGAATTGAAACTTTGTGCTTGATGGATGAAGGGTTGATTATCTTTTTATTAACCTGTAAGACAGTCACTGTAGCCAAAGCAGCTAGTCTGTGCTAAAAACACGCTCAAAATGTGACTTCAGACAGTACTTGACATACAGGTTTCGTCAGATGTACTATTTCTGACATCAAGGCTTTTCTGTCCATCAGTGGACAGTCATTGATGCACTCTTTTCTTTCCATCTCAACTACTGTAATCTGCAATGTCCCTGAACAGTTTGGCCAGAACACAGGGGCCAGACTCCCCAGATCCCAGAAGAGACCATATTGCTCCTTTTTGGTGTCTTTAAAACTGCCTTGCAGTTTACGCATTACAAAACCCATCTGAACATATCTATTTACATATTTGGTGCTCATGAGGTTTATATGATGTCTCAGTTCACACTGTTGTCTCACAGCAAGAAGGTTTGAAAGTGCCAGTCTAAAGAGTTTGCATGTTCTAATCGTGTCTCTCTGGGTTTCCTCTGGGTGATCAGGCATCCTGTCACATCACATCAAAAGAATTCAATGCATTGAGAAAAATTAATTAATTGGCCTTTCACAGTGTCTGCTGTGGTATTTTTTCCTAATGTATTGCCTGTATTTCTTGCTTTTACCCAGAATGTTATTTCCCTTACGTCTCAGTTTTTCTGGTTGGAGCTCCATGGTCTGCCTCGGTTCTTTCTACTGTTCTTTAACAAGGGAAACACTTTGGTTTTAAAGCAATATCTAAACAAACATGATTTGACTTTCGAGGGTCTAAGGACAAAGGGTATCAAATGCTATACAGATTGTAAAGCCCCCTGAGGCAAATTTATGATATTGGGCTATGTATATAAAATTGACTTGACTGTGCTAAATATGGCACTTCCTTATGTAACAGCAAGTTGTTGTAACAAGTGCTTGGGGCCGATGACCAAGAGAAGCTGCACTTTAAATGGCACATTCTCAAACGAACTATGCTCCCCAAGTTGCTGTTGAGGCCATCTCATCTCAGCAACATCACATGGGATTCAATGCACTCTGCTGTTTTCAATAGATACCCTGCTATCTTTCCCGCACTGCTTTTCTCTCCTCTCTCTCTCCTTGTATTCCTGTGTGCTTGTTTTCAAGCCTTTTGTGTGTTTTCACTTCATTGTGAACTCTGTACCCCTGAATATCTCCGATCTGCAGTCTGGTCCTATAGGTACACTGCACTCTATATCAACATCTCTTTCTATCTGTAGCCTCGGGCATAGGGTATCATGAGGGCAGATGGGGCTCTATTTCCATGAGTCTTAATGTCTCTGGTGTGTCTCCGTACACACACACACACACACACACACACACACACACACACACACACACACACACACACACACACACACACACACACACACACACACACACACAATTCACAGATTTCAAGCAATTGCAGACACATCTGAGTACATATATCCAAGGCTGCTTTGCACTATGACCCCAGGTGCCTATAATTTCCCATGCATTATTCCAGTGCTTGAAGAATGCCAGTAGTTACTCCCAAAAAAGGCAGTGTGTGTGTGTGGTTAAACTCATCACTCCTATCTCTGACTTTCAGCAGGGACCACACAACCAGAGCATTAAAATACTTCCGTCTAGCTAAGGAACTCTAATAGGACCGGGGTGTTTGATGGGCAAAATAACATGGAACACTGAAATATGCATTAGTATGCAGGATTTTTATTTTCAATAACTGTAAGAGAGAGAGAGAGAGATAATGAGAGGGAGAGGTGATAGGCAAACAGATCAGGCTGGTAGAAATTATGAGTAATTAGAATTAAGAAAAAAAGGCTAATTTCAATCCCCACATAACAATCTGCCAAAAATGTTTGAATCTACTCTTCAGTTAGTATTACTTTACAGCATTTAAGTCTTTACTATCTTTTCTGGTCAGAGAGTCAATAACATTACCTCAACTGTTATGATGCTTTGGCAACACAGAAAACATTGCCAGTAAAACATATTTGTATAACACATTTGCCTCATCTATACTGTACTACATAAAATTGTAACACTAATGCAAGAAAATCCTCATTAGTTTCAGCTGTACAATTATGTCCAAAGTATTGATGCCAGTCTGGCAAGTGATGGATCTAAGAGACAGCTAACTACTATGTACTGTTTTCAGTGGAAAGTTAAAGAGATATGTCTGTATTTGTCTATTCATGCATGTGTGAATTGAGACATGGTATGTGGTGAGTGGAATTTCTATGGGATAGTTATATTACATAACTTTATCACTGGGGCTACAGTAGTTTTCTAGTGTAGTTCTTGTGAATATGAAGAATAAGAAGTATTGTCATAAGTCAGTAAGTAAACAGAGCAGCAAACTTGCAAGCACCCCACCCTGTTGATCGCACTGAATAGAATAGAACTGAACTGATCTGACATGAACTGAAACTAAATGTGAAAGTCACATACAGAAAGACAAACAGATCTGAACAGACAGAGCCTTTACAGAGAAACCGCGGCACTACTGGGGTCCGTTTGCAATCACTTCATGTAGCTCTGCAGCAGAGAAGAGTGGGGACAGAGAGATATGCAAGCAAAGTACTGCATGTAGAAAGAAGATGGACATGTACAAGACAAAAACACTTGCACTTTCAGTGTATTATACCAAATGTGCCCAAGGTTTACAATGTTTAGGCTGGTTACATATTGTATGATCTCTAAAAAACACTGGAAGTACCAATGACACTAATACAAAATGGCAATGTGTATAATCATCCCCTGTATAAAATGATCATTACATGGCAATTGGTACTTCCTACAACAAAGCATATATCCCAACCTGTTATTTCCATCATTTCATTCCTCTTTCATCTCTCTCTCATCTCAATTAGTAGAATGTGAAGTTGTCAAATTAAATTACATCTTGTTGATGAGACATGACACCAGTTATGGAGCTCTCAACAAGAAGTGTTGAGGACGGACTCTGTCTTCGATTGTCTCAATCCCCTTTGCACATGAAACAACGTTTTGTAATAGCATTTTATTGATTCATTTGTAGCGACGCCTAAGGTTTGTATTAGTAGTGACTCTTAGCTGCCTCACACTTTTCTTATAAAGTAGCTGTATTACAATCCAAGAGCCTCTCTCCTGCCAAAATCTCTTATATAAGCAATGTCTCAATTTCCTTTCCTCTCTTGATTCCTTCTTTTTTTCTCCTCTCCCCTTTTAACCTACCTTCTCTATAAGCTGGGTCCTGGGGGGGGGGGCTAGAGGAAAAGAGTGGAAGAAAGGGGGAGAGGAGTGGTCGAGCGCACAACTCAATTATACATCAAAGCACTTATGTTGTGGACACCACGGAAGGGGAAGCCAAGAAGGAGATGGAGAGGAAGACCGTTAAAGATGAAAAATATGGTACATTTGAAGGATAAACATGTGTATGGTTTTCTACTTAAATATCCTGACATGCCTGCCTTCACCTCAGCTAAAAAGGAGGAGCTGCTCAACGTAACTGGTCAAAGCAATATAATGGCGTAGAAAATAACATAAAATAGCAAATTTCTACACTTAAAATGCTTCAAAACCAACTACAAAATAGGCTCTATGGAAAAGAGTAGATCCTGAGGTGCATTTATGCTGAATTTACAGATTTTTACTCCTTGTGGAGTTTATCCTGTCAACCCAATGTTTTCTTATTTTGGTGTCAGCCAAGGTGCACTGAGGCTATTTACTTGCCTGCGCCGGTTTGGTATCTTGGTGACTTGTCATGCATCAACATGATGCAACATGATGTGATAGAGATTGCTCAGGTTCAGTTTTATTGTGGTGTTCCCAGAAACAGAAAAGAAAGTGTTTATTTTTTAAATCCTAATTTATTTGTGGGCCATTACCAGGATCATGTTTATGTTGCAAAATTAAAGAGGAAACTATTTTGTTTCCAGATTGTAAGCAATGACTTTTTGCAAGTAAAATAGTCAAATTTTACTGAATTAAACAATAAAATTAAAAAATAATTTAAGGAAAAACACAACATTCAAAAACCTAGATCACATTTGAATTTCACTTTCATTTTATTAAAGGCACTACGGTGTCATTTAACTGCAGATGGTTATTGTATGGATCACTGTGATGCATTAGACTGTGATCTGACCGCGCTGCTGGATTCACAAAAATAGAACCCTTGGTGTCATCTTGTGAGCAGCAACTAATCAACCATCGACTTGTGGAGGAAAGGATATAAAACCAAACACTACACAGAGAAAGTACCGACAGGTGCTGATTCTTAGGACAGACAAGATGGACATTTACAGTATCTGAACATGACTCATCATCAATAACATGTTGAATAAAACACTACCAACAAAGTGGTAACAAACCCATACATGTTAAGCTTGTATGTTTATGATATTTTTTTCTTGTTTCAACCGAGTCATCAGCAGCTGAGCTTGCTGCAGGTTTAAATATCCTCCATCATACTGTTTATCCTGCTTACATATTATATCCATGCAAATTTCAGATTTAACTATAGAAAATGTACTACATCTCTCAAAGTTCCTGCGCCCACGTTAGTTGTTGACTACAGGGACATCAAACCTTGCTTACTTAAGAGAAAGCGCTGAGAAGAAATATTGACCTTTCTGTTTCTTTCTGACACCTCTCCAATAATATCCAGAAGACTACAACACGCCAAAGAATCTCATCTCCCCAAAGACTAAGTCTGCTCAACAAAGTTAAAAACCTACCAAAAACCTGTAGTGGAACATTGAATTATATACTTTCTATGCTCTGCTGTACTCCCTGCTGAAAGGAGAGGCTACTACCAGGGCATTCACGACTGCTGCATTTTAGTAGTCATCAACTACTCCCAAAAAGTAGTTGAGGAGTCGATTAATCGCAGGAGATTTATCATATTTTTTTCATCCAATAACAATGAGCAATTCTCGACAAATAGGTCTCAAATACAACCAGTAAAGGGTTAACAAAGGTAGAGTCCTCGATTGGCTCTGCGAGGCTGTTTACAAATGAGCCGTGTCGAAGCCTATAGGGGACTATATTAAGATGATTAAAGTAAAATGAAAATGTAATTCTGCAATAGCATTCTAATTTTTCCATATATGTATGTTTTATTTGAGTAAATATTAAAAATTAATTCCACATACTCATATAGGCGTTCTATGACCATTTTAAAATGAAAATGGAAAAATCCGTTAGTCCTCTCATCTCTTTAGTTAGGACGTTACTTGCATGAACATCTGCATTGCAGATGTGTGTAGTCCACTTGTGGCAGAAAGGCTGACTACTGTAGAAACAACAACTTTATAACTTTATTCACTGATTTTGGTGAAATTAGAGATATGGGGCACTGAATTTGATGAATTGACTGTTTGACCACAAAAGAGACAAGAATTAGCAAGGTGGCCAAAGATTGTGAAAAGTGTTTGTATGAGCACTGTGAGTAAGTGAATTTAAAAATTTCAGATTTAGGGTCTGTGCCAAATGTATTATAAAACCTAGTGGGTTTATGAATTATCACTTATGTTGACATGACCTTGTTTGATTTATCTTGTAATAAAAATTATTTTAAATGTTTCTTTCGCTCAAAAAAAAGACGCCGATGTGGAATGTTTGGACGCGGGAAGTAGGGGTGCTGAGGGGTCTGTAGTATCCCGTAAAACCAGGCATTATAAAACCATCAATTAATAAAAAAGTGCGCAGTGAAGCAGACTAGCAGCAGAGAGAGAGAGAGCAAGAGAGCTCATGTGGGCGAGCGAGAGAGCGTGTGACTATGGGCAGAAGTGTCGATGCAATATAAACTTCTTTTGATCATGAAGCCTAACGTTACTCTGCAATTCTGTGGCTTATCAGTGAAGTGTATGAACTACACTGCAGACTTCAGTCTCTGACAAACAGACAGATCTGCGTTACACACACTCGTCTCCTATATGAAACATCTGTACCCTCACTGCGCTGCATTATTATAAACTATGATGAACTGGTCGTGGGTCACATCTCTGACCCACGTCCAGGCGCTGTCTCTCCCTCTTCATCTTCTCTTTAAGGGCGGTTGTGGTTTAGTGGTAGAGCGGGTCGTCCACCAATCGGAAGGTCGGCGGCTGGATTTAAATATTGCTTGCATGAATGGAAAAATCAGGTTACATTGTATTTAAAAATTTTAATCAACATTTGAATATTGTCTACTGTATGCTTCCACAGGGATCTGATTGGACTAAACCCCCAAGAAGCTTGTCTGAGCTGGAGATACTCTTTGACTGCAGTCACAACGCGACTGCTTTCTTGCAGGTATAACAGGAGTCTTTCCTTCTCTAAATACCTTAAATTCTATTTATTTAACATGGCATAATGATTGTTCAAACAAATCTATGTTCAACAACAACCAAAGTTATGTCAACCTTCGGTCGTTAGAAGGCCAAACCTCTGAGTCTGTCTGACAAATGTCCACAGGTTGCATAAAGTTACGAATGTATTGGTTTATTGAAATAAACATTATTAATAGTGACTGACACATTAACACAGCGGGATGAGCTGCCACACTTCTCCTCGCTAACGTTGTCACTGCTAGCGTTAGCCATAAGTGGGTGTAACTTTAAACGGCTATGCATAGCCCAGGTACTGTTGTGGTACTTCAGGGTAGCCTTACATACATTGCAGCTGACTGTTTTAATTTCCTATTATCTGTTTTCTTACTTTTGTTAGTTTAGTTTCTTACTAGTATCCGAACATTGATTACCAACATTGAGTCTGACTTTGCTGGGTTTCTTACTGTAAGCATTAGAATGAAATTCATTCTTAAACTTGTGCACACTAAATGCTGATATATAAAAACTGCACACCACCATAGTGAATTGTAACGGAAAACAAGATGTACATGTAGTTTAAATGAAAGTTGTGAAGAAATTTTGTAACAGGACAGAAAAGATGTCAAAACACATCACATTGTAGTGTAATTCATATCTGAAAAAATACATAAATCGTCAAATCATCAAATGTCATTACATTGTCAAAAATAAGAAAATATCACATTATATTTTGTACACTGCTTCTTCCAGGAAGACAGAGAATCAGATCTCAAAGTCCTTACAATGAAAGAAGATTCCTGTACACACATCGCCTCTGTACTTTGTACTGTCTATTCAAAGATTCAGTGAAAAATACTAAAGACAGAACGATACTGAAAGTTAAAAGCCCTGCTTGCAGCTGCTATGGTGCTGGACCATACAGTCAGTTTATGATATATGATGAATTGCTTTTCTAGCCTTAGCACTAGTGGGGTCAAAATGTAAAATTTGATGGTGGTGCTATAAAAATCAAACTGGTTCAGCCCATGAGGAGCATAAATGCACAGGGTGAATCTCTTTGCATCAGACTGTTAAACTATGAGATATGTGTCTTGTGCAAAGCTGACATGTTGGATTTAGAGCCACACTAGAGGAATAAAATCAAAGTGTCTAAAATGCAAAGGGTTAAACTTCTGGGGGGCATGACTGCCTCAATAAACATCTGCCCATTCAATTTCGACTCTTGTGTATGGGCTTGAGGTGGCACTAGAGAAAAGTTCCGAAAAGCAGCCAATAGTTGTGATGTCTTCCTGGGAACCGTAGCGTTAGACAGACTGACCAATATTCTTGCCCCCTTCTTGCCCCCTCAGGTGGTGGGGCAAGAAAGCTGGTTTGTTCTATAAGAGGAAGTGCCAAACAAGACACTGCTAGACTACATCAGACTGACTAGAATGACAACCTGAAAATGCAGCAGGGATTTGACAAAGATGGGCTGTAAGTTGGAGCTTAAACATCTGTTTGTCACCTTAATTAGTTTGCGAGGCGTTTGTTGTGGTTGTCACGTATGCACCACTGTAACAAAGCTCTGGAAAGCCTGGGATCTGAGGTGTAAATTGAACAGTAAAAGTAGTGTCAGTCATGCTTTCATAAAAGTGAGTACAAGGTATGAATCAAGGTAATCATATTTTACTCTACAACAAGCTTTTGTATATGTAAGGCTCACTGTATATGGTTAAAAAAAACAGAGCCCTAATACTATGATATTATTATACTGGGCTGCACTTAGAAAAATACCAACAAGAAAGAGGGTAAACTGTAGGTAGCAACTGTTCCTTTCCTCTTCACCTTTCTTCCATACTTCTGCGTAATGCATCATTTTTCTTCAGTGCTTCTCTCCCTACCACCTCAATTATGGACGTGACAGCCAAAACAGATTTGTGCAAATTGGAAAGGCTATAAAGCACTATTAAGGAAAATCTAGCCACGGTCGGAGGAACAGTGTAGGGAAAAACAGACGGATGGAGAGGGAGGTGCATATTGAGACACAGAAGAGTACAGAGGGAAGAAATCGAGAAAAGAATCGTTGAGGAATTTGCATAATGCCAAATGGAGCCTTGGTGAGGTTGAAGGCACGACTTGTAGCTGAACAAATTATTCCCACACATTAATTTCTTCCGTCTTTAAGCAGAGCATTCTTCCCATAACCACGATATAATACACACCACAAAAAGCCATGAGCTAGTCTGTCTTTCTGTCTCCCACACCCACAAAAACATAAACACAACTAGCTGGAAAATATGGAGGGACGGACAAGATGCACAACTGTCTTCCATGTTAGCAAAACCTTGTCAGAATTCACAATTCTGCCAAGTGAGTGTTAGAGGGAAGGAGAGCGCCAAAGGCAGGGTGGGGGTGGAGGGTGGGACCCACACACTTGAAAGAAAGGGAGAGAGGGAACGACAGGTTGATTTATTCAAAGAGTGAGGAGTGGGTGAATCAAACTTTAATGGCTTTTGGGAGTGCAAGCCGTTCTCTCTCTCCGCCTTCAATCTTGCCCCTCAAACTCAGTTTTTCCTTGTGTGCTCCCACCTTACTACCCCCACCCCCCACCCCCCGTTTCCCTCAGAAATACACTTTTCGATGGTCACTCACAAACACGAGCCTTCCCTTTTTTGACAGACAAATCTGCATCCATTTCAGCGTGGCACGCAAATCAAGGTGCTCTTCATGCTCAGCGGGATAAAGTAAATGACAGAAAGATAAAGAGGAAGAGGAGGTAATTTACCTTCACGAGTGGCAGCGTATGTGATGCCCAGGCAGTATTTGTTGCGTTAACCCCTGGACTGGAAAGGATGCACAGAAAAATGGTTCCACAGGCACAACATCCTCTGACAACTCATTTAAGCAACCATTTGCCCTGAAAGGCTTACTGAAGTCTACAAATGAATCATCATTCATGAAAGTGAATGACTGCACTCACTCTTTTAAGAATGTGCTATCCCCACATAAACAAAGACTTACATATAGTGAATATCTGCAGATGGAAAATACCCCCCCCTCCCACACACACACACACACACACAAACCTCATCAGTGAAATGCAGAAACTGAAATTAGGGTAAATGAAATATGTGAACAAACATCTGGTGAAACATCCTCGGCCTATAGATAAACTGGCCATATGTACTGTATTTGCATCATACACAGAATGGAGGAGATAGTGTAGGAGTTAAATTAGTTTGTAGAGGATGATCATGTGCTATGGTCTAATCAGTTCTGTTAGACATAATCATACGGGCAGATGGAGAAAGATCTAAAACAATTAACAAAAAGCAGACCTACCAAAAGTTTACTGATTTAACACTTCCTGAAACACTTTCTTGTATGTATTCATGATTTCATTATTCACTATAATGGATATGATGCAGAGGAACAGCTTCTCATATGCCATAGAAAACTGGAGAAAATGTCTGTGACAAATTCTTCAAGGATACTTTCTGAGAAACCACAACTTTTGCTTAGAATTGGGTCCTAAGCACCAAATCTATGTAGGAGAAAGTTATAAAAGGAGCCTGAGGTGAGTAAAATATTGACTGCTTCCCATTTAACCTTCTCACTTTATCCATTTTTTCTCTCTTTCTCCCTAAATCCCTCCATTCCTCCCTACGGGGCTCAGGGTCTTAGTGTCAGGCAGAATTCTCTTTGAGGCCTGCGCCTGTCAACCAGCCACCACTCAGCTCAGTAACCACTAGATTCAATTACACTACAGGAGAGACCAGGAGCGATGATACTGAAATCATTATGGGCTAAATCCAACTTCTAGAAGACGGCGTGTGTGTTTGTGTTTGTGTGTGTTGTGAAAAGAAGGTGTGTATTTGTTGGCTTGTGTGCATTCTGTGCAGGATGACTGTGTAGAAGTTAAGCGACAAATATTTTATGAATTTCAAAATATGTATTCCACTGCAAATAAGACTTGTTTCTTTTAAGTTCCCATATAAACTTGCAACTTTAAAGATATTCGTCATTCAAATACTGTAGGTTCTGCTTTAGAGCTGAAATATTTGTTTGTAACCTGGTAAACAAATTACCTTTTGGATGCTGTAACCCGCTTAGATACAGGGCAGAAGGCAATAAAAGATTAGGAATTGAATTTCAGCTTTCAGAAGTGAACAAAGACAAAGAAGAAAGGAATATAATAGATTCATCTATGTTCTACCTGACAGCGACAGAGGGCACATCAAATAGCAGGTGCCTCTGTTTTGCTGCCAGAGCCCACATCAAGCACTAAACAGCTCATTCACAGGCGTAATAGGAGCTCTCAAACACCCTCTGCCAATATGATCTAAAGTATCAGTGCATTTGTGTGTGTTTGTGTGTTTAGTGTGGGAAATGCTGTCACGATATTCAACTCTAAATTGTTTAGAGGAAGTAGTAGCCAAAAGTTGGTGGCTAAAATGATGCTGGTTTGAATTCCTCTCTTCTACACAACTGTTATCATAGTGCCTTTGTTCTGGGCAGTATGCCACAAAACAAATCATTTAATTGAACATTAGATACTTTTAATTGTCTTAGGAACAAATAACCTCAGGTTTCTGATGAGGATTCCTGTTACAGAAACTTATTTATCAGACCAGACTGAAGGGCTTTAATTTTCTTTAGATGTCTGACTTTCACCTGAGGGGTTTGCACCTTGGGCAGCTCTGTTCTATAACATCAGCCGTAGTTCATCAGAGCTTACTGTAGGTTAGAGAGGGATATTGAGATATGGCTGATAGAAAATAGAGGCTGAGGAGGGATTTGCTCACCTGCCTGACACACCTGAGAGACAGTAAACAGATAAAGTTTGGATATTTATCACTTGGAGCCTCTTGCCTGTCTGCCTGTTTGCCAATACATTTAATCCATCTATGTGCTGCATTATAGCGCTGGTCTGAAGTCAGCTATACAATCTTGTGTGCATTATTGCTGCGTTATCGAAGGCAGGATTGGACTGCGCTGTGTATCTACTGTAGGTAGGGATGAATGCGAGTATTGGCAAGAGGATAAAAAAAGAGATGGTATTTAAATTCTGCAGTGCTATAAGTGGAGGGGCTCAAACAATGGAGTAATATTAGAAGAAAACATTAGGAGAAAAAGCGTGAGTTTGTTAATTTAGTCTATAATGGAGACATGAAAGCAGATAGAAATTCTTTAGTATGTGTTGAGTAAAGTGAACTGGGAACGGGAAGAAAAGCCCTCTAGAAATCAAAAGACCAGTTTATTCAGGTAGTATACTCAATGCAACTAAAACGTAACGTGTAGTGTGTCATCAGATTTGCCTATGCATTATTCCACATTTAGCATATAGCAATAAGACAATAGAAAGAGGTTTGTGCCGTAAATCGCATTTTTCCAGGAAGAATCGTGCCGGCTGGCAGACAGAAGAGCATAGTGAAAGCTAGGCTTATAGGGAACCAATCTAAATGATGTTGTCATTTTTCAAAGCAAAAAATGTGTCTATTTCCACTTTAAGGCAGGAAAGACAGCAGAGGAAGAGAGGCAGAAGAATGCAGGTGACGAAAAGAACAAGAGATAACGGTGTTTGTGGTCAGGGGCAGCTTATGGAACCGCAGGAGATGGCACACACTGGGCACAGTAAGAGAAGTTGTTAGTGTTGGCATTTGATATTATCACAGTGGCATTGACAGAGAGGCCGACTCCCAGTGGGGGAGTGTGAGGGTCAGGTAGCTGGGGGGGAGGTGTGTTTTGGGGGTGGGGGGTGTTCTTTAAGCCATGGATGGTTCCACAGCAGCTCTGTGAACACTTGGCACAGCATTTTGAGTTTGTCAATAGAGGGCTTGCTATATAGAGGACTACCTGTCGTGCTTAGGGAATGTGAAAAGCACTTCTCAGTATGTTGTGGGCTCACTCCATCATCTCATCCAATAATGGATTTGGGTTGTGGCCCATCTGCTGTTCTATCAAAACATTATTTCTGGTGATAGTCGTCGCTCCTTTTATCCAGTCTCAACTGCTGGCTGCCTGAGTGTGTGGATGCTGTAAATCTGGCCAGCTCATTAGCACTGACAGAGGGAATGCTAGCGGCCCACCTGCTCCCTTTCACCCTCTTTATGGCTCTACAAATTAAAACGACATTTACACACACTCTCCCCCGCTCTCCCTACTGCACTGCTCACCTTGCCACTCACATTGCTTCATCTGCTCACCATTGAGCTGCGTCATGCCCACCTCAATATACCGCCTCCCTT
The DNA here is from genome assembly GCF_020085105.1 of Siniperca chuatsi. Classification (NCBI taxonomy): domain Eukaryota; kingdom Metazoa; phylum Chordata; class Actinopteri; order Centrarchiformes; family Sinipercidae; genus Siniperca; species Siniperca chuatsi. The sequence continues at coordinate 8,748,590 of NC_058052.1, forward strand.
AACCATTCTTCTGTTTCAACAACCCTAAAGCACTTTGTCTTGTTTTCTTTTGACTTCTGTCAGTCTGTTTCATATTCTGTGTCACTTTTCTTGTGTTGAAGCTCGTCATTTGAATCCTTTGTCTTTCTGTCATCACTCCTCGTTTACTTTTACTACTCTGTCATCCCTCACATCCATCACCCTTTCCCACCTTTTTCTCTGTGTGCTATCTAGTACTGCTGATGGTACGCTAACCCCCGATTACTCTGGCATGTCCAGTGAGTGACAGCATGATGGAGTGATGTCGCAGCATGCTTGCCTTTCCCGCTAGAGGTCACTTAGGGTCACAGAGGTAATGAAGCCATAAAAATGCAGGTAACGAAAGTTATGGGAAAACAAGATACGGTGGAGAAAAGGATAGAGAAAGGGGAAATAGGGTACAATGAGGAAAAAAACTCCTGAATGAACACAGTTCCCAAAACTCTCACTTCCAGGTGGAAAAAGTAGAAGGTTTTAATGAAGAGCTGGACTGTGTGCTGCATTGTTATTGCAGCATTATTATGACGATTTTTATGACTGGACAGTCATAAAAAATGAATGATTTGCTGTGTCTCATTTATGAAGCAAGGCACACAACCAAATAAGTTAATTGTGATAAAACACATCCCACTTGCATTAGTCTCACACTGTACTCAGATACACAAGGTTCAAATCTTTCCCCCTACTAAGTTGTGTCTCATTGTTAGAGGCTTCAGTTATTTTCTATGTAAAGAAATGCTGGTGAATTAGACTCAGTGCTGTGTCTAGTGTTTGAAGGAATCTAATCAATTACCTCATCCCATTGCCTCAAATAAAAAATCTTAAGTTTTGTGAGCACTAGGAGGGCAGGACTGACATAAGCAGTAATTAATTGAGTGATGCAAGGGAACTAACAATATGTGAGCAACTGAGGGTCAAACACAGCTCTGTTTAATGACTTTCTGGAGGCTAAACTGAAGCCAATTGTTTGCATAGCTTGGAAAGTCTGTATGTGGACTATAAGTGAGTCCCACACAACTGAGCAGTGGTTGCATTGGTCTGAGAGAACCTTCCCTGGTGGGTGGTCTATACAGTCTAGTCTAAACAGTCCTTCTTTCTCCCATTTATTTGCCTGACTTTATGGATTGGGGAGAGAAAAAGCCAGTGGCTTTGAAGATTTGGTGAAGACTCAGAAAGGGGTATGTGCTCAATATCAACACAACAAGATATGTGGATGTGTGTGTGGATTTCAGCCCCTGTTTGAAGTCCTCCACTTCACTCTGGCAATTACTTCTATCAAGGATTAGATGAGGGAGAGGGCAAAGAGTTGAGAGAAAGATGGGAAGAAGTGAGAGCTGAGAAGGGAGGTAGCAGATTTAGAGAGGACAGAGAAGCGAGAGAAATGGAGAGGAGAAAAGAGATTGGGGTCTCCACTGCAGTGAGTGTTTTTCTTCCCTATAAAGGCGGCTGTGCGCACTCTCTAAACATGAGCTACAGGACAACTCCTGAAATCGTGGGAAGATCACAGTGCAGCAAAACGCAGCTATTTCCAGGACAGCAGAGAACGAAAAGCACTATGAATAGTTGATGATCACCATGAGTTGGATGTAGCCACCATGCAGTTACTACCTGTTACAAAAAGTCCTAACACTGAGGTGAATTTCATACATATTTTCTTTCCTTTTCTTTCCAGAAGGAAACCTTTGTTGGCCAAAGTCCCTTGTAGTAGATATTTGTGAGGAAACTGTTCTTTGGATGGTCAAGTTTTTCTGCTGGCATCATTGTGTTCATAAAACAGCAAATTATATAGCAATTGTCCTACATACATTTTCATTTTATTTAAATCCTCTGCAGGAAAGGGTTGGGCCATAAAAGTACACCAGAAACCTCTGATTCATCCCTTATTTTACTACTACCTTGGATGCAATAAGTTAAATACATTCCTGTCAGCCTTACCTCTGGGATATGGACGGTGTAAGGCTGCCCATGGAAGATTGGTGCATTATCATTCACGTCTCCAATCTGGATGTTTACTGTGTCTTTGACCACCTGAGGGAGAAAACACCTTGATAAAACGGTTCCAAAGCCACCTCCACATGTTACTTGTCAGAGACTTGTAGTCACTGAAAATGTGTATTAGCCACACCAAGCCAAGATTCAAAGTGAAATAAATCAGGACAAGTGTGTGATAGATTACCCGCGGGGGAGAGTAGGTTGAACGTCAGTATGTTTCAGCAACTAAACTGCGTTGAGTGAGACAGGTGTCAGAATGATTACATGTGAGAAAGAGAGAAATAAGGGTGAGAATGAAAGCAAGAGACTGAAAGGGAGACAGATTGAGAGAGAAGGTTTCTATGTGACATGTGGTCAGGCTATATCCAGGTGTCAGCGTGAGATGGGAGGTGTCATAACTGTGATCACAGTGCAAATCTGTCTCTTACCTCTTGAATGTCACTCACGTAGAATTCGACCTGCATCTCTGACTTGGTCTGGTGGAGACAGAGACAAGACATCAGCATAAACTTTGCATGGACACTGCAAAAGAGCAGTGCAGAAAAGCATAACAAGACACAGAAACGCCACTCTGAACTCAAAACCCTTTCTTTTTCATCCCTCACCGCTGAAGAGTATTGCACTTTTCACTGCTCTTTCATCATTTGATAATTTACATTCCATCTCCTATTTTCAAAATTGTCCTGAGTGTCTTTTCTTGTACATAGTGCTTTTGCTTTGGTAATGTGTAAGCATGTGTGCAGCAGTTAGTGTGCGTGCTGGTGTGGTGTTCATACCTCACGGTCGAGCTGCTGTCGGAGCCAGACCACACCAGTGTCTTTGTTCACAGAAAAATACCTCATGGCCTCTTCTCCTGAAACACCATACATGAGGGGTTCTCCCTCAGGATCAATTGCCTTCAGCTGGGCCACTGATGAACCTGCCAGAGAGAGAGTCAAAGGTCAGAGGTCATTGTGTCTAACAAGATTTTTAATATGTTATGTGATCTTGTATTTGCTAATTTAAAGAGCAGTAGAGTGGAGCTCTAACACAACCATTGAGAAAACACTCCCATTCAGTATTTTACCTAGATGTCCCATTATCTACTGAGCCACATAAAAGAATATGTTACGCGTACAGTACCCTGATGCGTTTGTCACTGTTAGATTGTTTGTGCCAGTGCTTTTAACTTTTCTTCTTCTTATTTACCCACTAAATACATACAAAAAAGGAAGAAAAGAACTTGACCTGCAGGGTCAAGATTGATGAGTTAGCCAACTTGCTCCTCAAAGAAGAACTAAAGTCATGTGGGTACAGAAAGCTGCATTTTTGTGTTAAGGATAAAGATAGCAATAACAACACACAAACACACACAGAGCACATACAAACGCACTATCATGCGTAAAGGTAGAAGAGCAAAGGATTTTTAATTGAGGCTGTAGCGGTTCACAGGCTTCATTCATCACAGACACTGGAGCTCAGACAGGCAAGCTAATCAAACCCAGAGGTGGAGCGCCATCAGGCTGGCTAATCCACCATGCTGGAAAGACGTGACAAGAAGGGCGGGGCTGAAGTTAGGAGGGGCATGGAGGACAGCATCAAGACCCCTCGACCCAGAGGGACAAGGCTCATTACTGTCCGGGGTAAAACTGCTTGGGCAGGGTATCGTAATGAGCTGAAGGGGAGGGTATGCTGATATCAGTCACTCACAATGGACCCCAGTGGTTATGAATATGTATTATGTTCTCTTTCCATTCAGAGGACACAAACACCCACACACAACATATACACAGCTCAAATGTAGACACACATTTACAAGTACATCCAAGTAGAGATAAACTGTAGTTCTGAGGACCTTCAAGTGACCTGCATTCTTCCCCAAACCCTGAGCCATTGTAGTGGAATCAGACAGAACCAGATGTTCTTGCAGTTAGCTTTACATTATTCACAGATTTCCAAAAAAGAGAAAACAGGCGCCGCCAGTAGGGATCACATGTTGTCCATGGTGCTGAACTGAAGTCCTGTAGAGGTGGGTTCAAAAAACTTACAACTAAATACCTTCACTTGCTCCAAGGAAACTCTGTCATACCCTCAATTCTCTCTTGTTCCATTAATTCTCTCTATGAACCCAAACGTCAGTAACAACAAAATGTTTGTCTTTGGTTTGCCCTGCGATGCCGACCTCATGCAATGCATGATGGGATAGGCTTCAGCTCCACCTTTTGGAATACGAGTGCATGGATGGGAGTCTAAATAAACAGATCATACACACATGCAATGAGCACACGCACATGTGTGCACGCACACACACGCACACGTCCTCTCTCCCTCCCTGCAGGTACTCGGTCAGACAATAGAGGTGAAGCCAAACTAAATCAAGCCTGTCACTTGTGCACCAAAATGCTTAACACAACAACCAATTAGGCTTCACAATCACAAACCCCTCTCGTTTTATTAATACACCCCATTTTCCTATGAAAGGGTGGCAAAAATGACTAATTAATATAACGATTTATGAACCCCTCTCATTGCGTCTAATGAGATTTATGCAAATTCAGCTGCTTTCAATATGAGTTATAATTTGGTTGAAGACAGTGCAAATTAAGCATTTTACCTCATAGTCATCAATAATAACAGATTTTTTTTTCTCTTGACTGTGGATGAATTGTCTGCTCCATGTGGGCAGACATACACAAGGATAACAAATGAATGATAACAAATCATTTGAGACTAAGACTATGTATGAGAGCCACAGTCTTGTGGAAGATTAACTCCTACTCTGGAAAAAAAGAGGCAAACTAAGACCAACCCATAAAGCATATGGGTTAGATTCTCAGATTAATTATGCAATTATGAAGAGCTGAGGAAAATCTAACATTTTGTTGCCTCTTACTGGGATTTATTTGGGGTTATGGCTTAATTGAATTTTACAATGGAAGTTAGGATTAGGTTTGGTTGAGGTACATTTTAGTTTAAGGGTTAGAATTAAGGTTATAGGTTAAGGGAAGATTTAGGATTAGAATAAAGGAGAGGGCACAAAGTGTTCAGGATCAAGGTTTGGTTAGAGCATTGCTGTAATCACAAACATCCCTCAGAAGTATACTATAAAGTGTGTGTGTGTGTGTGTAGTGTAGGTATCCTTCTAGTGCTTATCTGTAACACTGTAGCACCAAGCCCTTTTCCTGACAAATGATGCTATTTAGCAGCAAGTGATGCCAGTATTACTGTTATGAATGATACAGTGCACATTAACATTGCCCCTCCCCTCCTCCTCTACAACACTGCTCCCATGACAAGAGCGATGGGCTGGAGGAATCATCTCTCTACCTCACCTTTCTCTCTCCCATTGTCCCCTGAACCTCGTACTCTCTCCGCAAACTCAAATACTGAAAACACAATTTTCCTTCTGTATTCAGACAGTAAGGTCAAACCAGAACAACCAAAGCAGAGCTGAATGCAACAAAGACGTCTGGGGACCGAACCAGAACACTTGCCTAACATACTGACCTGGTAGAATTAGAGATGTGTGTGTCCTCCTGTGAGGGAAAGCCTACAAGACTCGCTCTGTGGTAAGTAGGATACCAGAATACATGCACAGTTTTATTAAGCCTCTTAAAACCCCAGACTCAAGTTGTGCTGGTGAATGAATGAATTGAATGCATGTAAAACAATGCATGAGTACATTTTGCAACTGATGTATTTATGTAGCTCTAATAAATGTGATCTTAAAGTTAGAAAACTCCCAAAGTTAGAGTAGGACTTCTGCATTAAGACAAAGCATCGTTGCTTCACTGTGGTAGGGCTGAAAAACACATTGCCATAAAACATACAAAATGACAAAGCCTGGAGAGGCGGGAGACTGAAAGTGTGGAGGAGGAGGAGAAGAAGAAAAGTGGGAAGACTTGCTAACTTATACACAACAGCAGCCCCATATTTTACTCAGCCCAACCTTTTAGGAAAGGCAAGGGGGCCAGTGGGGGCTCTAAATCAGCCACTGGAGGACATCAATCCCTGCTAGATCAATAGGAGTTGCGCGTGTTAGACGGGGACTAGGCTCGGCCCTGCCCTGGGGCCTCAGGCTTGAGAAAGAAAAGGGGCTATAGGCCAAAGCCCTGTTTATTATGTTGGTGACATCTCTAGACCTCTCGTTCATCTGAGCGCTGATTCAGTGGGACAGGCACTGTCAGGACTGCAATTTCAGGCATGTTGTGAATTATAGCTTTGAATTTTATGCTTCACAGAGGCTTAATGGGTATATGTTCAGTAGGCTATCTACCAAAGCAGCGGAAAACAAAAGAAAAGATGAAACCGCCTCAAGATCAAATGGAGATGACAGACTGTGGTGGACAGAGCAGAGAGGATCTTGATCTACCTGCTTTGTATAAATACTTGATGATCTGTCTTGAGGCAGGGCCAGTGAGCCTCAGGGTTGAAGTCATACAATCAGTAGGCGGATGAGTCAGTGTGATGCCACTCATGTTACCACACCGTCTATCCACTGACAAAGAGAGCCTTCAAACACATCAGCAACACCAAGTTGAAGCCACGCTGCCTCACATCAATCATTCCCATCAAAAATTCACGCAGGCAAATACTGTCTTCAGCTAACTGGCAGCATGAGCTCACTCAGTAAACTCAGTCTGTGTTTTGTTCCCTACTTTATAGTGCAGCATTTGTGACTTTATGGATCACCATGTGAAGAGATATTGAACAGTATACTCTGTGGAGCGAAGCAGTAATGGAAAGCATTCACATCTGTCACATAGATGAGTTGTGATTATGAGATTGTGACTCTAAGCTACAATGTTGCATACTTTTCAGCATCAGATCCATCAGGTCTGGGGTAACAGGGAGAGTGCTAAAGAGGGAGCACGCAAAACCATGTCCTGCTAATTGACGATGTGCCATTATAATGAAATGGGCCTGTTTCTTGCACACCACTATTACAGAAAGTGAGTGCGTGTCAACCTCTGTTTGAATCCCTGCACTGAAAGATCTATACTGTCATGAACTGGTAGAGAATGAGGCACACTCATGCAGAAATACCATTTTACTTTAGTTAAAATGAGAAACAGGAATATAGCTGTTAACTGTGGTCATTACAGCAATCACCAAAATGCGAGCACTGCATTTAACTGTTAAGACACAAGGTGGGTGTTAATGACTGAAGAGTGGAACTATATGCTGCATGCCCCCAACTGTTTCAGTCAATCTGGCTCATATGAAGCACCTTGAGGGTAATTTACAAGTCAGATTCCATCAGGGTATTTAAGTCACTGTTTCGGGCTCATCCTTTTAAAAGACCTCTTGGGGGCACATGCATTAACTTGCACCTTCACCTCCAGTCAAACACTTGATAAATTAAACTCTCTTCTTTTTCTTCAGAAATAAGATGGAAATGAGTTGAAATGAACTCATCACCGCTTTCTCTGCCCAAGGTGCTGTGTGCTGTGTTAATGTCTACAGATTTAGGCTCCTTCTGGGAAGCCAGTTGGATGTGGAAATAAACTAAGCAGATCTACCTGGAATGACAATAGTGCGGTGGCCAGAAACTGAGTGCTTGGACCTTTATTTCCATACAAAGAGAGGTGTATGTGTTCAGGGGGCATCTTTAATAGCAGAAAAGAGGATGCATGCAGATAGCTTATTTCCCTGTAGGATGAAGACAGCCATGGAGAGTGACAGTAAAGCCATTTCCCCAGGGAGGTCAATTAGACAGCTAGCAATAAAAAAAGATCGAAAGAAAGAAAAAACTCACTGATTATGTTTGCAAGCCCTTGTGCCATGAAGAAACAAATGCAACACATTCTCAAACTGATACAACTGCTGCAAATGAGTACAATTTACTTATTAAATAATGGGTTTGAATTACAACTGGAGTTCTTAGAAGGAGGTTATATCGGTCTTTTGGAAAAAGCTAATTTATCACAAAATCCTTACATTTGAATAACTCCTTTTGAAACAAGACATTTACCAAATTTTATCTCATTTTCCTCTCATTTACCCTCTATTTTTCACCGGCCTTCTCTCCTTTGTGTGTGTGTGTGTGTGTGTGTGTGTGTGTGCCAGCGCATGTGTGTGTTTGTGACATCAATAACCGTGATGGGGAAGAGAGCCGAAGACAAATAGTGCCTGGAGTCCGGCTTTAAGTGACTCCTGTGTTTCAACAACACACACCACGAGAGTCCTTGGGAGGCTGTGTATTAATCCAACAGATTTATGACTAAATCTGTTACGGATGGGACGAGAACACCCTCTGCTTTTCCTTTAGCCATTCCTGAGAGAAATACACACCACCCAGAGCACACATCCTAAATGTGTGCGTATACACAGCTTTTAAGTGAACAGACTATATATACTCAGAAACATACATACATTTATAAGGTGTGAAAAACACTGATACATGCAGGCAAACATAGACACACACACTTGTATGTAGATGTAATCACATGAGCATACACAAACATTTCCTGAAGATCAAGGTATAAATGTTAAGTTAAAGCATCTTGGGACAAGCACATCTTTTGTACAGTGAGCTTTTGTTAATGTGAGTGAGAGTGCGAGTATAGGAAAATATATGTACTGTATGTGTGTATGGCTGTCTTCAATAAAAACTAGGCAATTGCTCATAGTAAATGGTTTATGTATCTGCAGCTTAAAAACCTCACTGTGCTTTAACCTTGTGGAAAAAAAAGAACAAAGCAAAGATTTCAGTCTGTTTTGTTTTGTTCTCCTAAGCTTGCAGAACGGAGGCATTGAGGGATTTCTACAATGATGTACGTCATCAGAAACTATACTATGAATACCTTAAGTAAAGGTATATTTTAAAGGCAAAGTAAAACAATTCACATAAAGTAAGACTATTGGGCAGTTGTGCAAATATTGCAGAATAAATGATAGTTTTGCACTGCGTGAAATACATCAGTACATCAGAATATATTTGAAGTTGACTCTGCTGTCCAGATATGAATGATTCATTTGCCCTGCATACAATGAGAGTGATTGAGCTCAGCCGAAAGTGAACTGAGGAGGACGAGGCGTATGATTGGACGTCCAGGATTGGCTGTCTAATACACCCAAATGGTGAAATGATGAAAACACTGAGTGACAAGGCTGTGACTAACAAATCACATTGCAAAAGTCGGAGGACAGCGAAGGACATTAGTGGACAGTCATCCCACGCATTGGTGAGGAGAGGCAGACCTGTCACTGCAAATTCACACGCAGCTCCGTTCACTCTCCGATCACACAGGAAAGCGCTTTGCTCTTGCTATTTTCTATTCCATCCCATCACAGTCTTGCTGTTCCCCAACTCTCCCTCTTTCGTTTTTGTCATCCTCTCGTCACGCTCAGTCCTGCTTGTGGAGGCCAGACAGAGGGACACAGGCAGCGCTGATAAGAGTGGACAGGTGGCTGTGTGCTACTGAGGCTTCTGGAGTGACGGCTGAGCCAGTCTGGCCTGTCGTTGTCACAAAAGCAAATGCCCGCCCCAAACACACTCGCATCCACCCCAAACCGCACCACTCCTGCCAGCATGCCAAAATGTCCATCAACACTGGCACTTCGTAACGCCTGCCCAATTCTTTTTTCCGTCTTGCTCTTTTCATCCAGTTTTGCTGCTCACCTCAGTTTTTAATCCCATTCTTATTCTGTTATTTATCTCTCTTTCACCCTCCCAACAGTCCATCTCTCCTACACTGGCCCTCTGCTGACCTCACCAGGGTAGACTATTATCTGAGAGTGAGCTAAATCATGGTCGGGTAATGGAACATGCCACCTTCATTGCAAAGTCACACACACACACACACACACACTAACACTGAAACAAAAGCCTCTCCTTTTTGGCCTTTCCCCTTTTCTCTCCCGTTTACATCATTTGGCCGGTGTTACTGAAATATAGGGCTGATGTTGTTCTGTCAGCCCTGAGGATGTAGATGGGGATGTTGGGGAATGGCAGGAGCTGGGTTCAAGAATGAGGTTTTGGCAACTCAGAGTTGACCTCCAGCCCTGGCTGTCATTGGAAGGGAGAGTGTGGAGTATTGCCTCAGAAAACAAGGGCTCCTTTCCTTGACAAATATAGCTATAACAAATACGTGAAAGCTCGGAGAATCAGCACTGGTTTCCCTCTTTCGGATAAAGACTCCATAATGAAGAAAAGGGTAGGGATGTATCTGCAAGCCACAGGTGCAATTTAATGTGACTATACCTTCAGATTTATCTTCTATTTAATTGTTCATCAGGTTTGTTATTACGATCACCAATTTTAGTACAATTTATTGGCTAGCATTGTTTCAGACCAACCTCTTGTCAGCTACCAGTAGGTTTACATCAAAAATAAATTCAATGTTAGCCACACTACTCAAGCACTGAGTAGGCTGTATGTACAGTACAATTTCATTTTCAATGATAATACTACAGCTCCCAATCAGAAAATATTTGTCACCCTCACTGAATACCAGACAGAGGACACAACAGTTACATTTATTAGACAAGGATTATAGCTAGTGGGCCCTTTTCATTGCTTCTACATTTTAATATACCTATAAAAACAAAGTACAGACTAGTCTGTACACTGAAAATAAGAGAACAAAGAAATTAATATGTAGCATTTGAATAATTATAAAACATCAATGCAAAAGAAGAAAAATTATGGAAATGTTAGAGTTGTGTCTGCCAAGTGAAATCTCTGGTCTTCCAAAACCACTCTGATGGCTCTGTTCAGGTGTGTCTGTACTGGCACATGTACATTTAATGCAGTCGTTATTGATGTTATTAGTTCCAACTGTGTTTGACAAGGCAAAATGTCCACTGTGAGAAAGGTTTACATTCTATGTGACCTTTTCTGGGTTCTTAGCACTACATGCCTAATGCCAGCAGTAGTAGTAGGGCTTGTCACCATATGCTAATGAGCTGAAAAACTTAAAATACTAGAATTTTATGAAGTCAACTAATAATTAGGAGGCGGGGAGAATAATTAACTTAACATAACCTTTAGTAAGTCTGCTACAATAACTATTTCAGAACTTATTACTCGTTCAATATTTCAAGTCACAATATTTCAAGTCAGATAAACTCATTACTGAAAGTTCACTAAACTCTGAACTCTCTCTCTCTCTGGGTTTTGGGATATTTGGGTTAAATTTTTTCAGAAAGCCTTCTTTCTTCTAGTTTGATGAAAAGTTGCTTGATGGAGACTTTTTATATTTGTTGAGATAAGACATGGTTGTTTTCTCTGGTAATATTGAAAACAGTGCAAATATGATCAAGTGTCCACTTCAGTCAATATCAACTGGTGATAGGGTGGACTGAATTTAACAAACACAAGAAGTAGCATGAAGTGTACTACCTTGCCTAGGCACTAGTTCTGCAGCAAAAATGGCCACAATAGCAATGGCAAGATCAGGCCTTCCTATATAGTTATTATCGTTAAAAGCAGCTATAGGCTGAATTTGCATTATCAGCATGGTTAAAAAGTAAAAAAAAGAGAGAAAAGAAGTCATTTTTTAAATCTCTCACTCTCATTGTTCTTCAGCAGCGCTTTGTTCCTGTGATGCTTGTGTTCAGGTTCGTTTTTTCAACTCTGCTTTTCAGGCAAGCGGAAAAACGAAACAAAAAACAAAACACTGACCGGCTTTGATTTATTTGAATTGACAGGGAAAACCCTGTTGTTGCAGCAGCCAGCTCTCAAGCAGCAGATGTTGCAGCTTCAAACCGGCACACGAACGGCTCATACAACACCACATGGTTGGTACAATCTCATTTCTGTGGCAAAATGTTTAGTCATGATACCTTGTTAAATTTTCCTCAAATGTTATTCAGAGTTAGCATTAAAACTGACTTGGCACCTTGGCCAAGTGAGAAGCAAAGATCAACAGCAAGATCCACTTGCCACTGACAAGTGGATGTAGACTAGCATCAAGCCATTGCTGCTATTTTATTCCCTGTTCCCTTTTTATAGATAACTCAGTGGTGGCATGCATGCTTGGTGATCTCCACTGGAATATATCTGTAATAGTGTTTTCTCACCAGTTTATAGGGCATAACAGTTGTAAAATTGCACTGTGCTCCAGATGCCACACTAGCATGTCTGATCCTGGTCTGGTCCAGATCAGCTCAGTATAGCTGACTGACTGGCCAGGCCAGGCCAAGGCCAGCTGGACTTTGTCTATATGGGTAGAGTCACTAGTGCATCTCTATCTTCCTCATCTCTCTCTCGCTCTCTTATGTCCATCTGCTGTGAAGCCCCTCTCACCCTCATCTCCCTCTCTGCCAATATCTATTCCCATCTCTCCATGTGTGCATCACTTCCACATCCACAGTTTCTGCCAGCTCCCCATCCATTTATCCTGCTTCTTTCCTTGCATCCATCCTTCTGTCCCGCTCTCCTTCACCCTTTTTTCCTGCTATATTCACTTCACCCCTTCCTCCTACCTTTTCTACCTTGTTTCTTTCATTTCTCCCTCTTCCCATTCCTTATCCCATCTCCTTCCCTTTCTTTTGCATTCTCACTACTTGTCTCTTTCCTCTGACGTTATCAGAGGTGATGCACTGTTTTCCATGAGACAGACGGATGGCGGCGGGGGGGGAGAAAGAAAGAGAGAGAGAAAGAAAGAAAGAAAGAAAGAAAGGACAGACAAAGATGCACGAAGAAGAACGGGGGTAGGATGGTGTCCGAAAAGCTCAGCTGAAAATGTACTCAAGCTGAACAGGAGAGAACTGCAATGCAGACATGCCAGAGTCTAAAGTGTGTGTGTGAGAGAGAGAGAGAGAGAGAGAGAGAGAGAGAGAGAGAGAGAGAGAGAGAGAGAGAGAGAGAGAGAGAGAGAGAGAGAGAGAGAGAGAGAGAGAGAGAGAGAGAGAGAGAGAGAGAGAGAGAGAGAGAGAGAGAGAGAGAGAGAGAGAGGATGGTGTGTGCGTGTGCCCAGATTGTTTGCTATGCTGCTGCCTAAATCTGATGTCCGGCTGCCGCCATTACACCTTTTTTCATCCCGTAACATGCCACACTTGTTTTATGGATTATAAATGAACTCATTATCTGTAGCGCTCATTAGATTCAGGTCCTAATTAGCCAAAATTAATATTGTTTCCTGACAAAGACATTGGCACTGGCAAATTGGCAATTGACCTCCTTGGTCAATCTGGAGAAGGGACAGAGTGAAGGGGGGGAGCATAAAAAATAGGGGAGTAGTAAGTGAGTAGGGGAGCTGGGCAATGACAGCTGCTCTGGTTGATCAGTTTTAGACTCATCTCTCCCTCCCTCTTTCACCCACTTTTGCACTGTCTTGCACAAATTCTCTCTCTCCTCCCACCAAAAAGCAGCTCCTTCAGCAGACATGCTGCACTCTCATCACTATTGCGAAAGAACCATGACAGGTTTGGGTTAGAAATGAACAGCCTAGGTATAGTACAAGCAACTAGGTATTTTGTATGTTAAGTGTGTGAGTTTGGGTGGGTGTGAATGCAGGAATCAGTGGAAAATGAACAGCTAGAAAAACTGCAGTATCTCACACGCACAATGGCTGACGGCAGAAAAGCCCTGGATTTGTTAGCAACTGGAACTTCTCACTGGAGACAAACTACCGCAGAGAGAAACAAATAGGAGAGAGAAAGAGACAAAGAACAAGAATGTGTGCTAGGCAGAGAGAGTGAGTGAGGCAGAGACGACAGAGAAGCCTGCCTTATTCCTTAAAAAAAAAAAAGAGAGAAAGACCCGTGCTTCTAAGGAGGCCTGTTAAATGTCAAACACCTTCTCGGCTGTGAGATAAAAGAGAGGGGTTCAATTACACCACACTCTCTCAATCCCACTAGTGTGCAAAACCACACACATAAACACATATGAATGTACACACAACACACATGCCTTCACGGCTATCACTGTGCGTACAGCTAAGATGCACAGATTTAGAAGACTGACACATACTTAGGTATCAAAAGACAGTAAGTGCAAACACCAAATTGACAACATATGTATCTGTGGTGAAAAGGCTATAGCTACATCACCTCACAGTGCATGGCGACATACCCAGAGCAGTAACCAGAGTGAGAGAGAGTAAATAAGTGAGTGAGATCATTCTCCACCAGGAGGAGGAGGGATCCAGACTCCAGTAAACAAAAGCAAGAAGATTTGAGCCAGAGACTGGTCTGTAAATGGGGGACACAGAGTGCAGGCACCCCACTTGTCAATTAATCCTATCTGGCAGAGGCACGCTGGCCTTTATGAGAACAAATGTCAGCTTTCAAGACAAGGACGATATAACCTTTCTTCATAGAATGCACACCAACCTCAGGCCACCAACGTTGAAATGACACTGCAGGCGTCTAATATAGGCTGACCCAGCATAATTCAAAGGGTTTAGCAAATTTGCTGTTCTGGACCTGATCAGGCTTTGTGGAAAGTAAGACTAGAATACTAGAATTTAGAAACACTGTAGTGTTACTGCCACAAGTTGCATCCCATCACTTGCTAATGCAAAGGAAAACAAGAACTTATTCAGCTAGTCTGGCCAGTAGTCTTATAAAAATCAGAAAATGGGTTGCGTGTAGAGCGACAATGGCTGGCAACAATGGGGCTGTGCGAAATATGGTGATTAAAGTGCTCTAAACACAGGTTCTTTCTCTCAGTAGGAAATCATTTTCCAAGTAATATTCAGAACATTATGCACGCCCCAGTAAGAGTTTTTTTTTAGCTCTGAAATCATCTCTAGTGGTCTTTGAGAACTGTAACCTTCTGATTTTCAAAGACCATTAGGAGTTTTCCATGACATTTCATTTTCTCACATTTTTTTCTAATTTCTTACATCTTCTCTGTAACTGGGAAAGGGGTATTTTTTTGTATGCATAAAAACACCTTTTGAGGAATCGAAACCTGTGTAACATACAAACAGCAACAATATATTTGCAACTGCCGCATACGTGTAAATCTTCAAAAGGGGCACAGAGAAACAGAAAAAATACATTCACACAGACACACATGCAAGAAACATACACAGACAGACAGAGACAAACATAAGCATTTCCCCTCCTCACTCGTACAGCTTTCCTGGAATGGAGCAGGGAGAGGTGGTCGCTGATGTGAAACATCAATTTCCAGGTTAGCTGCTCTGCGTGGCTCAGGCAGGTATCAGCCGTGACCCACCTGGGCCAGATAAGCAGCTGCAAGAAGCTGATCTGCCACCCAGCAATGCCACCTCTCAGTACTTGAGAATGGAGTAACGCGTGCACACACACACACACACACACACACACACACACACACACACATGCAAACATAAGTAAACAAATACTAAAACCTGAAACAATTAATTAAATGTGAGGGAAAAATGGAAAAACAGCAATACAAAAACGGCCATATTACATTTCCAGTAAATAAATGCTGTGGTGTTTAAAAATCACTAATTTCTCCAAATGAGGGGGAAAAATATACATCCCTGTGTAAACACACACATACACAAAGCATTAGCACTGCTCAGGTAGAGGGTTCACTCTCTTGATAATTTGATAATTTGACTCGCTGGGACTGGGATAAAACTGGGTTTAAACCTGAGGCGTTCCAGATACAAGTCCTACACGCAAATACACACACACAAACACACACTAATGTGTAAACAAACTGAACTCTGTGACGATGCTGATAATTTGAGTTAATGAAAAAAAAAATCACCATCAAAAGAATTGTGGTGTTCTCTTTGATGATTCTGCATGTCTGATCTCTCTTTCTCTCTCTCTCTCTCTCTCTCTCTCTCTCTCTCTCGCTCACACACACACACACACACACAGAGCGAACCAGAGCAATTATGGTTAAGTGTCTTGCCCAGTGACACAGGATAGTGGGTCTAAATACAACACACTATAGACACATATTTAGAGCCCACACCTTGGCTGGTCAGGTAATCTAGCCACTGCCACCATCGCAGTGACGCCTGTCAGCTCAGTGCTAGGCGCCTTGGCAGCGCTGCTTAACCTGGTGTCGCGCCACATTCCCACAGACAATTTCAATTAACTTTCACAAGCCAGTGTAATATCACACACAGCCTGCAGCTATTCAACACGCTTTCCACATCTTCGCCACTGTCTCTCAGTATTCTCACTCTCTGTCTGGTCATAACACAGTAAAACTTAAAACAAGTGTTACATAAGATGTTGGACACTGATATATCACCACCTTGAGGTGCTGCTTTAAAGGTGGACCTACAATGACTACGACCACCCAAAAATGACTACTATAAACAGTAAATTGATCCGTGTTAGGTTTTGAGAGAGAGAGAGAGAGAGGTTTTGAGAGAGGTTTTTTTTTTTTAATGTCAAGATGCGAGGTCAGGGTTGTGTGTGCCCTGCCCTTTTTCGTCTTACCTGTAATTCACACCAGAAGTGACACATCAGAGGCGTACAAGCACTACTTAAGTGTCCATTTGTGTAACCCATACCAAATCTGATCTCTGTCACAGGTGTCACCTTTTGGCTCCTGAGGTGCAGAAAGGACAGCAGCTGGCCTAACGGTCTTCAATAGCGTGAGTATTTCAAACGCCAAAACTATTGGTCTGTTCAAAGGACAGAAATAGTAAGCACTTTCAAGTATGCTTCATGAGAAGTTTACAGAAGTATACATTTATTTTATCCCCCATACACACGTTTATATGCCTATAGTGAAAAGGGAAACTTAAAGGGGAAGTTCACCCCAGAATCAAAAATACATATTTTTCAACTTACCTGTAGTGCTATTTATTTATCTAGATTGTTTTGGTGTGAGTTGCTGAGTTTTGGAGATATCGGCCGTAGAGAGGTCTGCATTTTTTTAATATAAAGGGACTATACAGTACTCGGCTTGTGGTGCTCAAAGTGCCAAAAAACTACATTTGAAAAGCTCAACAGGAACGTTTCTTTCCCGAAATCATGACCCGGTTACTCATGATAATCCACAGATTTGTTGTGAGCAATTTCATGTAACTTTGCTCACAACAAAGTCTGTGGACTATCTAAAATGAACCATCTTAAATCATTAGTCTCGTTGTTTGTCAATTACAAAACATGTAATGTCGTTTTCCTGTTAGCAGTTGAGTGACCTGACTTGTTCTGCCTATTTTGTTTAGAAAATTCTTTAAACATGTGCAGCTGCATTGGAAACATGCGTAATTTTGTGTATATAATTTAAGACTGCGTATAGGACAAATTTGTTAAAACGTTTTCTGCAGTGCTGGCAGAAAAGCAAGACTGAAAGTCACATAGCTAGAAAAAAAAACAAGATCAGGAAAAGTGAGGAAATTAAAATTATCTATGTGTATAAGCAGGATGCTTAGCATTCGTGGAAACTCAGAAGCAATTTTGCAATGAGAGGCCAGAGTGTTGTGAATGTTTGCATGGGCCATAATAACACTTACACATCACGTGCTGGGTAAGTGCAGACAATATAGCGCAGCACAGCGTAATGATGGATGGTGTGTTTGCAGACACCGCTGAACCGTGGACCCCATTATTTCCTGGGGGAGGAAGGGGGGAGCAAGGCACCACAGGGGAAAGATAAGGGATGATTGACTAAACCAAAACAGAGGTCCCTCATGGATAGCAGTGCTGGCATTATTGTGAAGCCATTGTGGGAGTCAATGCAACAGCTCAATGACAGCAGAGAGCTGCCACATGAAGTAAGAAGATCAAGTGTATCCCCTTCCTAAAGTGAGGTAGGGGAGGACTCTTCATGTGGAGAGAAAAACTTCCAGTCATTAAGAATATCTCCCGGACATGTTGTGACTCATCTCCTGCTGAGTTCAGGTGGTACAAACCTCAACAGGGAGGAATACTTCACTTCTGCAGCTGGTAGATAGGATTTAGAAAACTAAGACACATGCACAAACAGAGCCACAGTCACTCTCACTCTCGTGCACATACCGCATCCGCCAACTCAAACTCACAAACAGTGACAGATACAACGGCAGTTGCCAGAGATGCAGAAAGGACACACACATCACTTTCCAATTTGGCTAAATGAGGGCTGAAAGCGGGAGCATCAACAGACCTCTGCGCTGCCCTGCTCGCAGTCAGACAGTAACAAATATCTAGAGCATGTGTCCTGTGTAGAGGCAGCCCAGGATACCACAATACCAGAATTTTAAACTTTGATACAATACTAGTAAAAAAAAAAAACAATACTCAATACGCTAACCCACAGCCTAGTTAACATTAGATATATTACTTGCTGTGTCATTGTTCGCTCTATATCATGGTATTTGTCATGGTATTGGATTTCTCCAGAATCGCATACCCCACCTTTAAATGTTTTCCCTACCTTGTAGGCCTACACATTCTTTATGTCATTATTATTGCTTTTAGCATTATTTCTTTTTTTCTCTAATGTTGCTTCACTTGCCGTGAGGCTCCCCTGCATAAATACCTACAGTAGACAGTGGTCGGCACTTCCCCAGTTAGGAAAAGCAGACAGGAGTTCTTTATAGCTTGGGTACTTTCGATACTACTGAATGTATAATTAAGGGAGATCGTATCGTTTAAAACATGTGGTATCAAAAGTATCAAAGTATCGATACTTTTGACAACCTTACAGCCAACATCACAAAAACACTGAATGAACTCTCAGAGGAACTGCCCCCTTCTTCTTCTCCTGACAATACCTTGATTACTCTTTCATTTGACCACCGCTCATCTTTCTTTATTTCTCCTTTTATGCTGCTGTTTCTGCTCTAGGTTATGTGGTCTGTAGAGGCAAAGGACATGCAAAATATTCTTGGATGTCTTCTAGACTTCTGCAAAACAGTCTGCCAGCGTAATGAGGTAATTTCAGGTATGTAAAATGTCAAAAAAGAAATTAAGGGTTCCTAGAATGTTTCCTGATGAAGAAAACATGAAACATTTAAGGGAAGGATAGAGACATTTCAGCTTTAAGCCCTTGGAAGCACATCAATTCTCCTCCTCCCCTCAATGTTTTATGTTTGTTTTTCTTAGAGAGTTACATTGGTAAAGTAAAACTGACACAATGAAAACAAGAGCAACAATCAACCAAGATTTTTTAAGAGATTATTTCTGATGAATTGTTTAAAATTAATTAAAATAATGGCCATGTAGTTTAAATTCATATATTTACTTTATTTTCTGTTACAACATCATGTGTTGTTAATCATGTTCATTGTTGCTTTTCCAAAAATACCAAATGTTGTATATTTCCTGACCCTGCCCATATAAATAACATTGCATATGAATGTTACAAATGCTGTTAGTGTGTACAATAGGGCGACTGGCACTAATGTCAGAGCATTTGAGTGAATTCGTGTTGAATCTGTCATGTCAAGGAACTTGTGGACTTCATTGTCTTCATGTTGGTTGATTATGCTGGTTGGTAAACCATCTTATACTGTAGGTGCATTACTGCAAACAATTGAACTGGGGCTTGTACTACGAAGCAGGATTCGGGGTTAGCGAGATAACTTCAGGTTTAACCCTGGGTTTTCAGTCTTACAAAAGTGGTTCACTTCTTACCGGGGTAGATCGCCATGGTAAGAGATTGACGTGTATAAAGCACCGCCTACATAGGCTACTGACCAATCAATTCTCTTGGAAAATGGCATCACCATTCATAGAAGATCCTGTGGAGCTCTGTGCGCAGAATAAAAAAAGATTAAAATCAAAAAAGCTTGGTGCGCGGCTCGTAAGAGGGGCTCTTAGGGGGGCAAGAGTGTTCAGAGACCGACACAACCCTTCTGCTTTTGTATACTTATGTCATCCTACAACAGAGGCTGATTGAAGCACTAAAACCTTGTACTTGTTGTACTTATAAGATATGAAAGTGAGCCTACTTACCGCTTTGAAGTGTGTTTTTTTATTTATTTTTTATTAGATCCTAAGTCTGTTTCACACCGCTCGGGTTGCAGCTGAAAAAATAAGGTTAAAATTATCATACACGCCATTAGAATAGGTACATCTAAGCAACACATTCATTTAATGGAATACACAAATCGTCGTACCTTCTTAGAATTTTTAGGTCTATTTTACTTTATTTACCTATTAGTTAGTTAGAGTACACATCATACTTATATTCTTGACGCTGCACTTAAGTCTTCCACTGCTCTATTTTAATTCACCCATTGTCTTTACATTTTATCCTTGGAGTTTTATTTATGGTTTTTAGTCGTCCATTGTTTTTCAAGTTTTATTCCTCTTTTATTTCCTATGCCTGTTTATTCATACATTACTGTGTATTTTATTGTGGTGTTTTATGTGTAAAGCACTTTGTAACGCTGGTTTTGAATGAATAAACTTTTTAAAAATAACAATAATAAATAAATAAGTATCATTATTATTATTAATTATTATTATTATTATTGTTATAAATGTGATTATAGTCAGATCTACTCGTGCCCTAATGATGGGGCAGTGATATTATAAGCCTAGTAATTTACGCATTCGCACAGTCTGCGATTTTTTGCCAGCTGTATTATATTTCTATAATATTATAGCTTGCTCTTCATTTGTAAAATATGCCATTCTGCTGCCAGTAGACTTCTTCATGTTTGCGATAGGTCATATGCTGCAAAATAACCAGCATCGTGTGACCGCTTAGCTTGATTGCGTTTGTTAGGTTTAGTGAAGCCAGATAACAGAAAGATATCCTGGGTATGTTGAACTTGCTTCATAATACAGGCCCCTGGTGTGGTGAACTAGACAGTGATGAATTGTGAGGTTTTTTTTTTACACTGATTTATTCAGGATTTGTTTACTGCACATGGATGTTCTTTTGCAGGAACAGCCTGTTCCTCTCGCCTGTTCACATTCACATAGTTACACACAATCACACCTGGAAACCCAGTACAAGTCTGATCTGTTGGTCATTGAACTGCACCACTGGATCAAATGGGGGTTAAGTGCCTACCATCACGTGCGAACTGGTAGCATGTGTGCACGCACTCAAGACAGAGAGTGTGGACACTGGGATGGATGCTTAGTCTGAGCACTGTAATGATTTTCAAATCCAGAAAGCATTTACTTCACTTACCTAATCTTAAAAAACAGTAATGTCTACTTCCAATGTGTTTTTCACTGGTGTCAAAATACTAACAGTTCATGGCACAATACATACACATATTATTAAATTAGCAAAGGCATGGGAAATCCTGAACCATATAATTTTGAGGTTCACTCAAAATTTTTAAATATCCCAGAGAGCAAAGGCAACCCTAAAGGGATGGTTAAAAAGCAACTTTGGACTTTGACTTATCTTCCAAACAAACTTTACCAAAAGATATTAACCATGTATACTTTATCCACAATGCAGTTCCATATTTAGTCAAAGGATGACTTTGAATTTGTTGATTAATATCATAACATCATTAAGAAATTTGAGAAGTCTGTGAATAATATATAACATAAAAATCTGCTTTCAGATGTTTGATACAGCTTCTGTCGAGATCAAGATCAAGGAGCATTCATACCAGAACACCAGAAGTTATGAATACTGCTTTGTGCATGAGTGCAGCTAAAATAGTCAACGTACTGACTCAGAAAGCTGAGAAAGAGAGACAGTGTCCGGAGGAGGGAGTGTTGACAAGCCATAGTTAATGTAGAGTGTGCTAGGCAGCTGACAGTGGGGAATTGGCTGGGGAGAGAGTACACAGACATTATCAACACGTTTAGGGGAAGGCTTTAATAAGTCGTTCCTTGGGGCTACTTCCTTCTCCTTAATTATTATTGAATTAGGAATGCCACGGAGCTAATTAAAAGTGCAAGGTATTTACAGTGGCAGTAGAAGAATGTGAGGGAGCAGAGGAGAGCGAGTGAAAAAGAAAAGGAGAGCGAAGAAGTTCAGACAGAAGGTGGATATTTTAATTGTTTTGTCTGCATCTTAGTACTAGTGCATACAACTACAGTTCTACATCTTTGATGCACAGGACTAAAACAAAAAAATTGCTGAAGAGCCCTGCTTCTGGAGCCGTGTTCCCTGCAGGCGTTATAAGAGAAAAGAAAATATACAATCAAGTATACTGTAAGATACTGTAACTGTAAATATACTGTAAGAAAAAAGGGCCATTTTGGGCTGCCTCCTTGTGCTGAAACTGGTAGGTATGCTGCTTTGGATGTCTGTCCACTGTGTGATGTAGAGGAAAAAAGAAGTATCATTTTGTTTTTTTTACAGTCCTTTTCTTTTAAAGATTTTATTTGGGGCATTTTTGCCTTTATTGGACAGTGACAGCTGTAGAGAGAGACAGGAAATGCGGGAGAGAGAGGGGATGACATGCAGCAAAGGGCCCTGGGTTGGAATCGAACCGAGGCCACTGCGGTACTGGGTGAGTCCCTTTGTATTGGAACAGAGGATATAAGTGTGCTGATGGATAGGATGGACTCACAATGACTGAAATTGTTGTTTGAAAAAGAGACCTTCAATTCACTTGACTTACTCATGTAATGAATACTGCCAGAAGTTTCTATTCCTCCCTTCTGAGGCTTCTTACTTCCTCCGTAAAAACAATTGAATTTGAATGAATTTATACAGTAACTTATTCCGTATAAATGAACATGTGTTTTAATAATGTTAGCCTAAGCCAAACTTTAAAAATGTAATCAGACAGCGAGGCCTTATGCGCAATTGGCATAAACTACACGACATGCACAAATCATCCCAGTAGACTGTAGGAAGTTTCTCATTTTGAACAAATGTTGTGTTCTTTCCACAAGTTAATTACTCAGCAGAGAGCTTAATCTGCCGAATCAGGGCAAAGTGGATTAGGAGATGAGAGCGTTTAATCAAAGTGTTCTCTAAGTCTAATTACACATCCCATTTCCTGACACAACACACACTGTTATCTGCCACTGCATTTAAACATCAGCTCCTCTGTTTAGCTGCCCCCCCTAAGAGTGAATGATCCCACTGCCTGGATGTGACAAAAAAAAAAGCATGAAATGGAAACACATGCATGCATACTCACACTAAATGCACACACATGTGCACAGAGAACACACAGACATGCAGAGAATGAGCATGAATTAGAGTGAGGATTTTGTTCTAAACACCATGGAATATTCCTCTTGTAAATATTGAAATAAATTGTCAGAGGCATAGCTCTATCACTGCAGTGTACAGCAAACCACTAATGCAGCTTAATCACGCTTCACAGGCATCGTTGGTACCAGTGGGAACAAGATCCCTCTTGGGTTCAGTCTCATCCACCTATTAAACTGAGGGTGTTGCAATGAAAACTGTGGTAAAGGACAGTATATATGTCAGAGGTGTGAGTTCACACTGAGTGAGGGCCTTCTACCGTTGTCTTACACGCCTCTACAGCACACATCTGTGCAGCAGCTTTGAAATACTTTTTGCCGGTTCCTGAACCAAACCCCTGGCTGGTGAGAGGGGGAGAGGAGCCAGTGGAGTCTCAGATCAAATATCCATGGTGTTTGGATGTGTTCCCTCATCCCTGTGATAAATAATCATGTGCTCCTGCCTGCACTACAGAGCTGAGGCTACTGGCTCAGTGGCCATGAGCTGAAATCACTGATCTGCTGCCTCGACAGGGCCAGATAGTGTTGTGAGTGTGTGCACATGCATGCAGACCAGTTTTAACTGAAGAAAGTCTGCTTCGCTCATCTCTATAATACAGTATCAATGGTCCTGTTGTGCATGTGTTAGTCATTTGGTTCTTGGTGTCACCTCACACAACCTGCTCACATGAACCCTAAGCTGCTGCATCATCACCAACACTATACCTGACAACCTACATGGTAACTGAATACGACCAATCAGAGTAGCTGTGGAAACCTGATCACTGGACTCAAGTCATGCAGTTCTTCAGTCAGACAGGTGCTCATTTATGTTCATCAAATTTGTAGGAAGATAATGGCTTAATGAAGTATAGAGGAACGTATTAAGTTTTGAATATGATTAAACTGCCTCCATTCTGCCCTGAAAGCCCAATTTAACATTTCTTTATTCTTTGCACAATCTTTGCATTGAACCTTGAGATGAGAAAATACATGTATTTTCAATCTACCCTTTATTCAAATCAGGAGTTAGAGCGATGTCAGCATTGAAATTGCTGCCAGGCTACTTTTATTAAGTCAGTGTGCTGGATGATAAGTAACCTTGAGCTTGTGTGTGAAGAAATGTGGGTGTTTGAGTGTGCCTTATGTGAGTAGAGGATGCGACATAGTGGAGAATAGCATAAGATCCTTTTCACACACACACACACACACACACACATTTATGAATTGGAAGGGAGGGCCTCCTAGATGAGGACATCTGCTGAGCTAATAAACAATAATCTTGACAAATTGTCACTGTCCAATCACTCAGCCCGCCCTCACAATCACAACACTGAAGAAGCCATCAAAGGCCGAGCCAGGGACATGACTGACAGCTCTCTGGACCAGCGGATGGCGTTGCTGGACCGAAGCCCAGCTGCCTGAGGAGAGGACACAATGATTCATGGCCAGAGGGCAACCTGGACAGAGTGGTTAGGGAAATTAGCCACGCCACCCACCAACACATCCATGCCCTTCACTGGTTAGAACACAAGCTGACTGAGCGAAAAGGTGGCATTCTGCCAAAAACTGCTTAGTACCATTGGACAAAGATGCCAAAACTATGAGGACAATGGTGTTTGGGGTCATGATAATGATGATTTACTGTAGGCTCAGTGGGAAATTGTAACTATTCCTGGATGCAGTGCAAAACATGGAACTAAGATGAAAATGATGGAGATGATAAATAAGGCGATTTTGACTGGGATAGTGATGATGAGGGAGGTTTGGTGGCGTATTAGATCTTTCATGACCCCAAGAAAAAAAGGGGGAAAAGGAAGAAATTATAGGTTGTCTGTGCCTGCGACATGTAACCATTCACATACAGAAACTCTGGGGGTGCAGACATGGATAAGCAAATGCTCCATGACTCAGACTAGGAGTGTTGACAGACTGGCAGAGTGTAAAGGTCATGTGATAAAAAAAAAAAAAACTTCCAGAAAATCAATACAATATAAAGGATTTGAATTCCAAGCCAGTGACATCCTCAGAGATGATGAAAAGCCAGACATCTCAAAATTGCCCTGTCAATCACTGCAACCAAAAATAAAAAAAAAGACAAAAAATAAATAAGAAAGGGAATAATAGATCCAGGAGAAATCGGACTCAACTGTGTCTGGTGTTCATAGCGTTAGCCCCAACCGCCCCCAACGGCAGTGGGACACAACTTATAAGCAAGCTTAAAATAACATGGAGATATCAAATCTGGACAAACTCTTTCATCCAGACATCAACACCAGGACGTGAAATATCCGAAGCAACCCAGGTTTCTTTTGTGCCAGCTATATATTATAGAGAATCACTCAAACAGGCTCTGGAGTTTCCTTCTCATCACACAGACAAACACACCACACCGCACACATAGAATTGCTATCACTGTCAGCGTCTTTCATGACATCTCTCTTTACTTGTTGTTTTCTCTCTCAGTTTATATTCAATAGTTAGAGAGGACAGACCATTTCTGTGCAGTAAACAAGTTGACAAAGCAATCCTCAAAGACCACTTTACTGTACTTCCTTCAGACAATGTAGATACATCAAATACAACATGCTGGCACTCCACAGAGACTCACCGACGGGCATATCTTCATAGATGAGAAGGTAGGTCGAGAAGAAGTAGTTCAGGAAGCGTGGTGGCTGATTGGAGCCTGTGATAAAGACAGAAGGAAGAATGGTAATTCAAATTATGTCCAACAACTATCTATTGATTAGTGTTTTGATTATGTTGTTAAAGTGATAAACTGTTACATTTTCACAGAATGAATCTTCATTATACCAAATTCTGTAAATTGATTTAAAGTACAGCCTGATAGCTTACTTACTACAAGCTCACTAGTTGACTTACTAATTACAGTCCTACTAGCCTAAAAGCTTTTACAAATGTTCTTGGTGTCTGGCAGGTCTTTCACGCCCTTTTGTGCACAGGAAATGATGCATTTAACATTCCCAGCAGAAGCAACAGCAGTTTATTTGAAATTGTACAGTAGAGCTGTGTTCTTGAGCAGCATTTATCAAGTGATCTTTAGGACATATAGGTGTAAAAACATATAAAGTGAAAAATTTGGCATCAAATTGGTGCAACTGATCCCAGTGCACACACCCTTGTTCTACCGTTTTGTAGTTTAATTCATACATTAAACTGACTTCACACTGCTTCTCAAACAAAGCATGGCTCCTCCCTCCACAAGGGGGCTGTAGCAAATATATTCAGTGTTTGACACTGTACGAGTGTCTGGAGGCAAATGCATTCAGTATAAAACGGTGTATGACATTTGGGGACTTGTACTGACGTTTTGAGGAGACCATAGCTGCTTTTGTTAAAAATTAACCGGCAGCATGCTTGGAAGTTTTCAAAGGCAACACAGGCAACTCTTTAATTCTACTACTGTCAGCTGTTCAAGCTGCTGCATAGCTAGTGCAGCCTGTATACTTCTGAATGTAATACAGGTATTGTAATGTAAAATGGGTCAATGGGTCGAAAGAAGCTGATTGTTCTCTTCTCTAAGTCACATATAAAATCCATCCCAACTTAATCAGTTGGTTTGGAAGCCTTAGTGTCAAATATAAAAATGGCACAAATGGGAAGAACCACCAGTAAGAGTAGTAAGATTATAGGATCAAGCGGAGCAGCCTGTCCAATACACACCTACTCACATCAGGTGGTGATGATGGGGATCACCTCCTTCCCCTCACGATTAAACTACTGCCCCCTCTTACAAGTTTTTGACGTTCTCCACCATTCGCTAAAAACATTCCATGATTTACCGAGGGTTATTGTTTTTGTACAGCAGCCTTTTAATTGATGGTCAGTTTTTAGGCTGGTGTCTTTTACTGTTCGTCTATTCTGTAATTGTTTCTCTTGTTCGATCTATATGTTTTCTATCTATTTTAGATTTTTGGCTGTTTTCATCAGCTCACTGCTGTATTTGTATTGACTTTCAGACATACCTCTGCAGCAAATCAATCACTCAGCAGAGCAGAGGGACAAACACATACATCTGACCTGAACAACAACCCTAACAACAACCCCTGCAAGTCTATTCTGGTCAAATTCAGCTATGGAACAGTTAACATCTTACACAGTGCCTCTTATTTATTCATTTAAAAAAGATTAACAGATAACCATTTTCAAAAGCACTTAGCAGTCAATGTCAAGCAGTGTAAGCAGAGAACATCAGTTACACACAAAGCGTTATACTGCTGTCAGTTTTGGTCATTTTCAATGCTTTAACTTGAATAACATGTTTACATGGTCTGTCTGCAGGTAGAGTCATTCATGCCTCCAGGGTCCATGAAAACCATTCAACACCATGGTCAATTTTTAACACTGCACAGGCACAGCCATCAGTCTGAAAATGAATGTTTATGCGTTTTTATTATTTGTGAAAAGCCCACTTTCCATTAATTAAAGTTTTAAATCTGAGTGGTGTCATAAAAACAACTTTAAAAATGTTGAATACTCATTACCTGCATATTTTCTGAAGCAGGAGTGTATTTTCAATCATAATAACTATGTAAGTACACAGTATATTCAGGCCAAAATTACATTTTGACTTCTCTGTGTAGGAGGAAATATCCTTCCATTACAACACTTTTTACATTCCAACACTTTTAGGGCCTGTTTAAGGGTTAATAGTCTGCCATGTTTGAGCAGGGTTCTGCGGTGTCAGAAGGCAGTGTGACACAAGCTGTTTTGTTGGGAAGATCAGGGAACAAAGCGGAAGGT
The DNA here is from genome assembly GCF_020085105.1 of Siniperca chuatsi. Taxonomy (NCBI): domain Eukaryota; kingdom Metazoa; phylum Chordata; class Actinopteri; order Centrarchiformes; family Sinipercidae; genus Siniperca; species Siniperca chuatsi. The sequence continues at coordinate 8,776,313 of NC_058052.1, forward strand.
CTTTGATCAGCTGAGCTGGGCGGCAGACCACAGAGACACTGATGCGAGAAGGGGAGGCCAGCCTGTTTGAAGTGAGAGCGCTTGATAAGAGTCAATCGGTGCTTTGAAAGTGGCAGCTTCTCGTTCAGTCATGTGCCCGACTGTGCGGAAGAAGACCCTTATCTCTGGCGTGCCAGCGTGGCTCTTAGTGGGTGCCAAGAACATGGAGCGAAATTCACAGAATGCGGGGGGGGAGGGGGTTAACAAGCTCCTGTCCACACCTGTGGCTTAATTACTACGAGGCACTGCATCAGGCTTGGATAGTGGAATACAGATAGATCACAGCCTCATAATAATCAAAGCAATGATCATCAATCCTATTTGCTGGATGGGAGGTAATGCTCAGGAGGAGCCCAGGGTCAGTGTGCTAATGGGTTAGTTAGTTTGTTAGTAAGCAAGAAAGAGGAGAGAGGAAGAAAGAGGTGAAAGCAAACGTAAGGTCCTCCAGCCTCTTGAGGTGAGTGTGAGAGGCGAGAGGACTCCAGAGATTAAAAAAAAAAAAAAAGAAGCCCTGATAAACTCATTGGGCTTGATGGAAAGAGGTTGTGGCATTCACTTAATAACTTTCCCCGCTGCTTCAGCTCTGTGTGTGACTGGAGGTGTCTCCTGCCTGTCACTGTGAGACAGTTACCGTGACTTTCCACAACATTGAAGCTCTCTCTCACTATATCTTTCTCTCTCGTGCTCGCACAAAGACACACTCAGCAAGGAGGCAAATATTTTAAAGTAGTTCTTAGGGCAAACAATAATGTGAGACATTATGCAAGACAGATGTGTGTGTGTGTGGGGGGGGGAGCAATGACAGTGGAGTAACAGAATACATCATGTGTAGAAGGTAAGCAACAGAAAATCCTTTCAGGCAGTTAATAACGAAGAACTGAGAAGAGGGTACTGTAAAACTCTTTAAACTTCTGCTATCAAATCTTCTCTTCTCTTACTGTAGCCTGGAGGGTTATATTTTACCAAATCACTGAGATAAAGACATGGACAAGATATTTATTCTTGTATTCGACTAATAATGGTAGATTTATGGTTAAATGTTGATGCCACTGTGATTTTGTTAAGCCTTAATCCCTTTGTTCAGGAAAGCTTGACTGACTGAACATACTCCTTTTAAATTATTCAGCTTCAAATTCACACTGTAGCCACATATTCACAAAAATAGCTGCCAAGTAAAACCACTGGTCTAAATTAAATTGAAATGCACTGTACCAGGAATTTATGGTCATTGTCTAATTGATGCATCATAAATGGCTTCACAATCACCACTCACAAAATAAGTCTTTGTGGATTTACACATATTCATTCTTTATAGTCAAGAGGACTCACCTTCACAGAAAGAGTGGAGAATGAGGAAGGGAAGGAGGAGCTTGGCAAATGTCATCCTGCCGCCTAAATCCACACTCCACGACATCACCTGCACCTGATGAAGCACACACAAACACAGAATAGTGGACTGTCACAATTACTTGGTTAGCTGAGTATCCATATTGCAGTTTAGCCACATAATGTCCAAAGACATTTCAGGTCTTTTATGTTAGGTGATTACAGTGTGAGAAGATGTTATCAGTACAATTAGTCGACAGAAAAAAGATTCGCTGCACAGCATGCTTCAAGCAGGTGTTTTCTTGTGTGTGTGTGTGTGTGTGTCTGCTTGAGGGTGTTGATGAAGGCAAATTCACAGCAACAGCTCATTTACAGTACACACTGTTTAAATAGCCATAATCTCACCGTTAATTGTCTGATTAAAAAAAAAACACTGTCTTGTGAGAAAGGGAAAATGTCAATGCTGCTGGATCGAGAGCAGCAAAGACACACCTCTAATTAAAAGCAGAATGAGTTTGTTGGTTGCGGTTTTTATTTTCTGAATGTTTCAGGGCGGTTTCGTTCTAAAGCAAAGTTAAGCATGCCGACACCTCCTCCTGTGTCAAGCCAGGCTTCATTCTGTCCACTCTGTGGCCTCTCTGCTCAGCCCCGCCCTCGGTCAAACGGACACACAGCCCTGCACACAGACAGAGCAGAGGAGAGACGGAGACAGCGATGTCGCAACGTTTTTATAGAGTTCTGACCTCACAGCCTGTGCGCTGTTGTTGGCTAGGGGCCACACACCATTTCTCAAAGGTTGACGCCCAAAAATGTCCCGACCACAGCAAACTAATAAGAAACTAAGAAAACGCAGCTTTATCAGGGACTGTCTTTACCTTAAACTTACAGATTCTGTTAAAGGTAAACACTCAGTGTTTGCTTAAATAAGCGTCCTCCGAGCCAACATGTTGCAAATCGTGTATTGGTCCTCTGTTGCGTGAGGCTTCCTGTCAAGCGGCAGATCAGGCAATGTAGAAGCCCTCACCATCTTCCCTGATTTCAGTTTTTCCCTCCTTCTCCCTCCCTCATCTGCCTCTCTTTGCCCTCCCTCTCATTTGTTCCCTCTCTTTATACTGTCATCCCTTGTCCCAGCAAGGCCTCACTGGTCATTCAGTGACGATTTCATTTTGAAAGGTTATCTTTCTAAATTCTCCTTCTCCCCAAAGCCCACTGTGTTCCAGCTCACAGTAAAAACCTGTGTTCAGAGACAGTGCTGCATGTCATTCAGGTATCTGATGGCAAAAAAAAGCTAACTACAGAAACCAGTGTGAGAAGCAAAAAAAAAAATACAATACACACGCTGCCTTGTGTTGCTGCTTGCTGTTCTGTCACTGTGGTGATATACATTATGTGGTGGATTCAATTCAGACAAAGCAACAAAAATTTACAGGTGAGTGAGAAAGAGACACAAGCTAAAAAATAGGCTGTCATTGCTTATTGTATATACTGTATATGTGACTGTATGTGTGACTGTGTGCGTGCTTACATTAGCTGTGCATGTGTGTCAGTTTGAATAGGCACATTTGTTTTCATTTAGATTCCTGTTTCCTCAGCATTATTGCATTTCACTTTCTGTAACAATGCAACCTGCATAGCCACTTTTTCTTTTTTACTCCATTCCTTCCTCATTTCCTTTGCCCTTCCTTCTTTGCTTATACACAGTCATTTGTTTCTCTTGCTTGGTCCTGAAGACCTTGCCTCCCCTCTCACACACCCTTTCCTCCCTCCTTGTCCTCTCCAACGGTTGTGGTCCACTAGTAGAGGGTATTATCTCCACTCAGTGGGAAGCTCAGATAGAAAGCTGACGACAACAGCCTAAACAGATTACATATTTCCACAACTTGTCCTTTTTGGACAGAAAATGTCCTTTTCTCGAATATCACTTCCTAGTGTTTGTATCATAAACACACCTGAGGTAGCATGACTTGGACACCCTGGAGCACTTAAACGTAGCCAAATGAACTGACATACACAGTTTATCAAACCAAGTAACTACAACACAGCAAGCTACAAGACCTAAGGGCAAAATCTCAGTGTTTCTTGTGTTCCGTCCAGATGAGGACAATCAATAAAGTCCATTCCCAGCTCTCCACAGTGAAAAACAATCTTAAAAATCTGAATGAAAACACATTTCATTGAAAAAATTGTTTTCTCTGTATCATTTCTACATGCTATCTGCTTTTCCAAATAGAATTAGACCATGCTCTATTGATTTTCTTAATAAAAACAGAAATACCCACAAACTGATAGAAACTGTCAGATGAGGTTGTAAAAATCCATCATTGTGAAAGATCTGATACAATCAGATGTCTTTAAATCGATAGTGGTACCAAAAATCTGTTGTATTCTATACTACTATTTTTCATTTCCCTGTTCTAGTATATAATGTAGAAAAGTGGTTGATGTATGCATGGTCTTTCCTTTGGTGTTGCCATACAACTGATCTCTTTTTCTCTCTACTTCATCTCCCCCCACATGCCTTATCCAGCCTCTTCACTAATCCTTCCTCCAAATGCTAAAGGACATTTCTGAGATGACGAATGGGTGAAAATGAGTGATGGATACTGGCTGAGACAGACATGTTGGGTTTGAGAGCGCTGAGGCAGCCATGGAAAATACAAGCAGACCTCCTGCAGCAGCATCCGACTCTCTGCTCTCACCAGGATGCAGCAGGATTCAATATTTAACATTCTCACAAAGAAAGCGCCCCCACAAAGTTACAGATGCACTGTACTATAGCTAGAGTGCTAGGTGGTCACACTAACCTACCTATCTTTTGTCTGTATGTGTAACCTGGATTGTGCCTGGCACTTTAGTAATGCCATCTGTATATAATGTCCATAGTACCACTTGTAAAATATTTTCAAAATACTGCTCTATCCTGCATTTATGCACACACTTTATATCCTGCACTTGCTTATTGCACTTCTGGTTAGACCTAAACTGCATTTCGTTGCCTTGTACTTGTACATGTGTAATGACAATAAAGATGAATCTAATCTAAACTAATCTTTAGGCTCCTGGCACAGCCTGCCAGTGAGGCATGAGCAAAGTAAGCAGCTACTAAGGACCCTGCTCTGAGCAAATTACAAACGTGAAGGGTATTGATAATAACTTAAGTATTAATGTGGTTAATATTTGATGCATTTTATATTGTTTTATTATTTGTTCTCAGCACCAAAAACTGTACTGTATATAATTTCAGTTGTAACAGGTTAATTTATTGTGTTCCTTGTCTTTCTTTTGATCTCTCTTTGTCATTCTGCACACTTGCAAATCACAAAGTGAATTTTAAAACTGCTGACCAGTTGTTTTTTGGGGGAGAAACACTAAAGTGCTTACCTAACTTTTAGGGTCAGTTCAGCCAAATCAGAAACAGTCATTTTCTTACTTACCCCTGGGTATTTTACCATGCAGATACATTTAGTTTTGCCCAGGTTTTGAGATATTTCTGCCACCACACCAATACAATTTAGGTTAACTGAATTTAATTTGGGATGCTCAATACATAGAAAATTTACTTTTGAAAGATTCAAACAACAATAACAACAACAACAACAACAATCTTTCCAGAAAGACTGCTCATAATTATTAGTCAGAAGTTTTTATTGGAAACTATTTTGTATTGAAGGTTAAAATGTAATGAACACTGTCCACAGCGGGTCTGTGGATTATCTAGAGTAAACAGGACATTGTTTTCTAAATGTCATTTCTCAATAATCTGAGCTCCATTTAACTCACTTGTCTTGGTGTATGGTCGCAGAAATCACTGCTGAGGGCTAAGAAAAATATGTTCTTTGTGACTGACTCTGACTGACTGTGAACTGACTCTTCAAATGCTTGGTATGCCAGTTTGTTGTTGCTCTTAAGCAGAAAATATTCCTAATTCCACTATTGTTGTGTTTTAGTACCACTTAAAATACAATTATTGAAAATGGTATGTTAATACTTATTTGTTGTGATCATCATTCACTCGCAGATATTTCACAAGACCGGTCGGATGCTTCAGCTCGATGTGTCGTTTCAAAAATATGTGACCCATCAGATTCTGTGACCCAAAACACAGTGCGTGAGCGTCGTTCACGTTCAGTTCACCGTTCACCAAAAACATGGACATGTTCATTGAACTCTGAGCGCATTCATGCACTACACTGCATACTTAAACTGCAAAGATTTGCTGTATTCAAGTCATTTTTGACCACATAAAGTAGATTCAAACATGTAACTGAAGACACGCAAATTAAATATGAGCATTATACGTGGCGCTCAAATGATCACAATTGAAAATGCAGGCCTGTTTAACGACTTTAGAAACTTCACTGATGTAAACAAACTTTTGTAGCATCAATAAACATACTCTAACACTTGTTTCGTCTAGTGTTAGTTCATCAATAAAAAGAACTGTCAATCTATTTTGGAGTGATAGCAGGTTTGAAATCTGACACTTAGCTCATAGACTGTGCCTTTAAGAAATGGTGGAGGGATGCCATCAAGCACAGAGCAGATGAATGAAATTAAATGAAAGCAGGCGCCCTTGAGGTGGAGGTAAGTCAGTAATTAGTGCAAAAGCATGATCTAGCTTTAGATTTAGCAGAGTACCATTAGGACAGGATGAGATGTTCCAATCAGTCAGTTATGCATGGGGCAATTAAAGTGCAGAGGACAGGGCTAAGCAGGGATGTGGTCCTCGATGCAAGCTGGGCCCCGCTGCAGCACTGTCCCAATCCATTGGCTATATTGTCACCATCTATCAATCCCTCACTTTCTTCACCCCCTCCTTCACTCTGTCAGATTCGCTGCTCATCTTCTGCTCACCCCCCTCACCCGTAACAACATCTCGTACCAATCTCTCACCCTCCCCAAGCTTGCCTTTTTCTGTCTGTTTCCCTTTGTTTTTCACTCTTTTTAGTCACCTCTCTCTTTCTATTTTCTCTTCTTGGTCTAATCTACATTGACTTGTGTCTCTTCCTTTTTTGATTTACCACGCAACTTGGCTTGTCCAATTCTGTAGTCATTTTAAATAGTTTTTCCTCTGTGCTAAGCTTTGGCAGATAATTATGTCTCCTGTGTCCTGATGTAAAATGTCAACACAACAAATACATGTCTTCTGTGGGCCATGTATTTGTTGTGTTGTCATGTTAAGTGTAGGTCCAAGACAACCATTTCCCATTACCCAAAGAGTGATAAAAAGTACATCTTATCATTGAAACTATTTATCTTTAAAAAGGGTAGGATAATCTTTGACTGCTCTCGAGGCTTTTTTATTTTGTTACAAGCGTTATTATTCACCTGTGATTAAAGACTCTTCAATTTCTCACAGTTATGCAGCAGGCATTTGAAAACCGAAACTATTTTGAGTCCATTAAATTATGTCCAAAGTTTACACCTGTAATCTTGCCAACATGCCCGAGATCCCGCCCTGAATCCAGATTTAAGACTATTTTAAGGCCTAGAATGACTATTAGGAACACATACAGCTCCCACAGGGCAAAGCTTAGGGTGGCTGAGATCCAGGTCTATTTAATGAGTTGTGGTCCTATAGCTTATCTGACAGTAATGTGTGATTAAGGCACTATAAATTGAAGAGTAATATCTGTACCTGCTGTGCTCTCTCCAGAGAGAGCTGCCTGCCCACATGGCTGTATCTCCTGGTTTACAGCACTGGATATTATTGATTACATGGCAATTGTGTCTGACTTGCCTTAACCTCAAAGGCACCCTTCTCAGAGGGAGTGGTGGGCCTTAGGCAGCAGCCAAATCTGGATTATCACATCAAATCAATGGCAGATTTCTGCCCGCCCTCGGTCCTCATGAAAAAGCCATCACTCATTAGCACAGTGATCACAGACAGATTAGCAGCCATTTGGCCTTGTCAGGGAGGAGGGAGGGACACAGTGCTCTGACGAGCTGAGTAATGTCTTCCTTCCCGCCCTCCTGATCTCTTCATCTTCAACATGACATGACTTTCTGAAAGCCTTACTCAGCAAACCTCATTCACATCAAAAGAGCGCAATGTAAACGGAATGGCATTTGGACTGCAGAGTATGTAGTGCATCCTAAGTAAAAATGATAATCAAATTGTCGGCACACGGCACATTGATGCTGACATTGGTCGGGTCATATATGAAATTGTTGGTACTGATGTTCCACTTTCTTAACAAATTAGTAGCCAAGGTCTTTGGAAAACAAGTTAAGGACAACAGGCAAACAATGATATCTCCTGGACAACAACGCACAAGTCCAGCAACCATAGTGGCTAGCACATTTTATTTGGACCAACCTTTTCAGACAGAGGGCTACATGGCATATAGCACATAGCTCAGCATATTGTATAAGTACCAGTGGAGGTTTCGTCTACGTCAGTGACCAAACCTCAATTTTCTAAGAACCATGTGAGACGTCCTCCATCTTTACAAACGTTCTTGCAAACCTACCCAAAATCACTAAATGAGTCAGATGTTAATGAATTGTAAACATGACATGAACAGCTTCCATCTAAACAGAATTGAAGCAGGTCCCTTCTGATTGTCTCCTTCAGAATGCAGCTGGACTATTCTGTTCACACGACATCGATTGCGATATCTATGTCCGAATCGAGGGTCTAAGGATGGAGGGTGTCGTATGCTGTACAGATTGTAAAGCCCCTTGAGGCAAATTTGTGATTCATGATATTGGGCTATATAAATAAAACTGACTTGACTTGACTTGGCTGGAGCCTCCTCTCAATAAAAGATCACTAACTCCCTGCCAGGCAAACAGAAGACAGAGGACAGAAGACTTTAGAACAAGCCAAACTCCTGCCTGCAGCTTCTTTGATCCTGTACAGGCTGACAGTACAGCACTGTGGGAGAGACGGGGCCAGCTTACACAGGACCTAGGGAATCGGTAATTGTCAGGAATAGGATGGGAGCTCAGCAAGGCGCCACATTACAGCACCCTGTCACAAAACGCTTGAGCAGGCACAACTCACACACATCATGGTGTTGGTCAACACAGGACAGGGTGTGTATAAGAGTGTGTGTGTGAGTGTGTGTGTGTGAGTAGCATTGGGCCCTGGGGGGTTTTGGGGGAGGGTTGATTAGTGTTCACTTGGGGTAAATAGTGGGGGAGAAGTCTCCTCCTGTGGCGCACACTGGGACACAGCTGGGTGAGAGAGTGCATTTGTCGAGTGAATGCTGAGGAGCTGTGTCTGCAATGGGAACATTAAAAACTGAGTAAAGACTGATGGTGCAGTGCTGGAGGTTACATGTTGATGACACTCCATCTTGTAGACAAGTCAGCTACTGTACTCTACTGCAGTGTCTGTGAGACAGCATAAATTAAATTAAAATTCCCATTCAGACACTCAAAACTCCTATGATGTGCAAAGAAAGTCTTTAAAAGACGTCATAATGTACTTCAGACTTGGCCTTAAAGTAATTTGCACCATTCATAGCAGTTGTTCACTTGATCTCTATCTACACATTCAAAAAGCAATATGAACAAGATTAATGTGGTACTCATTACCGAACTGTCCTTATATCAATACAGTATATTGCAATATTCACTGAAGTACACAATCACATAATAAAACCCAAAATTCATGTCCATCACATTTGTTCAAATGATTGTAAGGTTTCAGACAACAAAAATCCAAAATTAAAACATTTTCTAATTCTCAATTATTTATTGTCCCATTATGTGACAGATGTCGGAGATAAGGATTGCGGGCCATGAAATCTCATTTTCAGGGTTGATTTACCGGTATATGAAATATTTGAATGATTTACATTATATATTTATATATGTTTTATATAAATTAGCTAAGTTAACTGAGAGAACAGATTACTACAGCTATATTCATTAAAATGAATACTAAATATAAAATGGTGTACAGAAACAACTCAAATTGACAAACTGTATAGCCAATTGTCTCATAAGATAAGAGAATCAAAAACTAAAGAAATGTGCTACAAAAAAGGTGTGTAGGAAGCAAGCAACCACATCTGATACTGCCACCTCCTTTTTGCCTGAGTGTAGACTGACATAACAATCTTAGCTCTCTGATTTTAGGCTTTTAGTGTTTTTGTGGACAAATTGTAGTGAGAACATAATGATACACTGCATGACTTTTTCCTCTCATCCTTCTACTGATGAAAACAGTATAGATCAAGCTGTCATGCCCCTCTTGTCCTCTGCTCTACTTTTATTTTACTGAATCACAATGTTTTCAGCTTTATCCCTGTTTCACCATGTAGACAGCCTATAAGTTTTTAATGAGACAATGAGATACTGTTAATGAGTTTCCCTTGTTTTATACTGTAATCACAGCATTTGCACGCTATTCATTGCCTCAGTTCTCCACTAGCCTGTGATTTTTCGTTGTTCCTCCCTCAAATGTTACGTCAGTAAACAAATTCAAAACCTCTATAATGTGAACTGATTGTCTCTCCCCCAAATTTTGATGTCAGTCTTAAAATGCCTGTTTCTTAGCCAGACTTTCTTTTCACTTGGTCATTATTCGATGCAATGAGCTTGGCAAAGCTGTTCCAGCAGAGGCCTGTGTGTATATCAGACAACATAAACACAGACAGCTGTGTCAGAGGGCAGCCGATAGCCTGTAGAGACTCATTCATCTCCTTTTGTCTCTCTCTTTGTTAGAGCGCAGTCATTCCACCCCGCCAACAGCTGACTGTTTCTATCCCGGTTGAAAGATCAAAACACACCATTTAGTAGCTCCTCTCCAGCACATATGACCTTTGCATTTCAACACTTCACCTCTCTCCTCATTCAGCCCTGCCTCCCATCGTACTTCACCCTCATTGTCTCGCCTCCCGTCCTGTCTCTCTGCGCCGTTTCAGCCCCGCTTCAGGGCAGTATTCCATGCGTAAATACCAACAACAAGGATTTGTCACACAACAAAGCTGCCATTAAATTGCTGTTTTGTTTGTTTTACATGGCATGGTTTACTTTACCAGGGGAGAATATGACTCGATATGGTAAATGCTACCGGCTTAGATATGAATCCCCAATGTTTTAACTGTGAGAAATGAAAGGCCTCCATTCCTTCCTTCAGGAAATTTCAATTTCCAGATTCCGTCATAATGCTTTCACACTTACGCAAGAATGAATCAATACAGGGATACAGGGATTAGTAGCAAAAGACTACAACAAGATTATTGTGGATGGTTGGGTTTACAACCAATTATTTAAGCAATCATCCTCTCTAAAAAAGGCAAAGTCAATGATCAGATCTACTGTGAGCCTTTTGCCCACCATTACAAATTTAGAAAAGGACAGCAACATGCAGGAACTGACAGTTCACCTGTAATACAACTGGCTGAGCAAAATCATCTTCTCAGCCCTCCCCTCCTCTCCAACCTGTTTTCTTCATTTCTGCCTGCCTGACTTGGCTGATTTAATGACCACACACAGCCGGACCAGGAGAGAGGCGGGTGTAGAAATGGGAAAAGTGAGAAGTGTACAATGATCATAATTGCAAGTACCAGGAATGTTGTGTTGACACCAAAGCAGCTGGGAAAGGTCTGTGAGTTCTGTGTTAAAAGCTGTCATATAAAGACCGCTGTGCTCAAACCACAACAGTGCATTATTCTGTCAGCAAAAACACACCGCTGTATAAATGGTTGCAATGAAAAACGAGTTCTGTACAGTCTGTGGTGGGTGGACGTTGGACCCTCTAGGGTTGAATGTGGAATGTGAATTTTACATAGGATCGTTAGGATTGTGTCTTTATCTTATCACTACTCTTACCGGTTCTTTTTCATCACTAAAAAAATGGTGTTTTTCTTTATTATTAAACTTTCTTTAAATAAAAAAAAAGAATACATTCAGAACAGGATTAGAATTGATTTATATTTTAAATATAACTAAATATGGTTTCTAGAGCAGCAACAGTTAAGTTTACAACAGTAAAGTCACTATATACACTAACAATAATCTCTCACTGGAAACAAATCTAAAATGTCAGTCAAATAAATCATATTCCTGACATCAAAATATGAAGAACACAGACAATATCAGTCTCCCTGTGCTGCTGGTTTGTCTCAGCCAGCAGCTACAGTACGTGTACAAGAATTTGCCAAATTTTAAGATTTGTGGCAAACTAAGAAACAGTTAGGCTGCATGCAGACAGCTTTCGTTTTAGCTTAACCTACCAAATCGCTGTTGGTTGTAACAACAACAACAACTGCGGACAAAGCAGGTGGAAATATCGCTTTTCTACTTTTTCCAAACATTACCTTCACATCACCTGCTGTCTCCACTGCGGCCTCTCTGCTCTGCCGTCAGCTGGGTGTGTGCGTGTGTGCGCGTGTGTGTGTGAGAGAAAGAGCATGCGCGTGTACAGCGGGAGGAAAAGGGGGCTGACTGACTGGGAGTGAGATGCTTCGCAAAACACAATGTTAGAAATCTTTTATGTTAATATGAGAAGGTTAAAAATATTTTCGGTTCATTATGAGACAATAGTCTAATTAATTAGGTAATTAACGGGAAACTGCAACTGTGTGAGTTCATTGTGCCAAAGCAAACTGATATCCTGAATATGTAAGTAAGCATATAAATAAATAAACACACACAAATAAATAAATAACTTCAAATATGACATTCATGAGTCATCCCCTAATAGTTGCTTTAAAGTTGGCATGTATTCAGATGCTTTCACACCTGGTAATCAATGCCAGCCCTTTCCCTAATGGTTCACAATTTCCGCAGATTGGCTAAACTACAAGAATTATATCAATATCGTGGGGGAAAAATTAGATGCTTCATTTTAATGTCTACCACTTCCCTTTCCTCTTCCACAAGTTTACCAGTCTTCAGTTTTCCAATACTTCCATCCTTTTCTCTGCTCTGTCTGAGACCTCATAGGATAGTCCAGCAGAGTCACCGTATCTGCAGTTCATTCCTCTATCATATATATATCACCATATTGGGTTTCATTTGAGGCTGTCAGTCGAGGTGTCTGTCAGATATGGACTCTCCAGTTAACTTTTTTTTTTCTTCCTTCTCATATTCTGAATGAATTCAGGGAGAGTGACAGACACTCAGAAAGGGAAACTGTCAGAGGCATGCTTTCCCCACATAATGCATGAAAAACAGCAGCCGTCTCTCTCCAGCTTATCACACACATAATATATCTGATTCTTTGATGGTATAGTAACAATCATTTTAAAATATTTGTCCAGTATATGTGCATTTTTATGGTATATGTTGACTTTGTAGGGGTGACAATAGCAGCACGTCAGTACTACACTGGGGGACCACAGTGAGGATGAGAGTGAACTTACAACCTGGATTACTGAGGCCAAAATGTCCATGTAACATATTTCAGCAGGGCTTGATACAGCATTTCCTCAGAGACAGAGCAAGCTTGGTCACTCCTTTTATGTCATAATTCAGACTCTGTATAACCCACCTGAAGCACATTATTGTGTGCACTGTATAATCTGAAAGGCTGGAGGCAACTTTACAGAGATAAGAATTGTGGGGCATGAAATCTCAATATAAGGGCTGATTTATATAATATGTGAATGATTTAATGTTCATTTGCATGTTAAAGTTTTAATAAAATTTAAAGCGCCTATCAGCAGTGGTCCAAATGCAATAAATCTGCCTTGCTGGGAAAATATCACAATCCACATAATATCATCCAGACTTACTGACATAGTAGCCTACTTTAAATAATAACCCTATTTTGCATTAAATCGTGATATGAGCACTTGTTTTGAACACAAACAAATTATAATTGGCTGAAAAGTATGAGCCAGGAGGTAAAAAAGAAACAACTTAAAAAAAATGACAAAAATCTGCACTGCATTACTCTGCACTCATTGATGCATCAGCTGTCTGTGAAGCAAGACTAAAGCGCAATTACATAAAATATTTAACAACTGGTACTGCTGTCTACGGTTACAAGAAGGAGCTATATATTGCGGGGAAATTAACTGACCCAGGCCGCAGGATTAATAGGTAGATTCTCAAATGGAGTGGTGTTCCCCTTTAACCTGGCGTTGCGTCGCTGCCGCGTTCAGGTGACACATGAATAAATAAGTGGGCACCAAGGCGCTTCCCAGCAGGCACCTCCGGAGTCGCCAGGGCTACCTGAGATAACGCTGTACACCTGACACCTCTGCGCAAGCATGCACACTACCTCACATTTACTGACTGCTTAATTGCTCTGATAAAATAACCCGCGATGAAACAACAGCAACAGTTGGAGTGGACCATTACAGAAGACAACAGAACTTGAATCAAGTGGTCGCAGATGCGATATCACATTGCTCTTAATCTAACCTGCCGACCACTAGACTGACAGTTCATCAAAACATTACTTAGATTATCAATTAGCCACTTCTAAAACTCTTCTTTGGTGCGCAAATTCTAAACTGCATAACCATATGCCAAAGTAAGACAACTATTATTGAGCGTAAAAGTCGTGAATTACGCACAGTATAAATGATGAAAAACATTATCCTTTATATGAAAACGTCTTCTCTGCCGCAGTCATCCCTCTAACACTGCTTCATGTCTATCAACTCATAGCAGGATTATCAAGTCATTATCATATTGTCCTACCTTCCTCGTCCGTGTCCGTTGCTGGCTGAGCGCCTTTAGATTCGATTGCCTGTCCTGCTGTGATGCGTTACCAAGTAGTATCTGCTACCCCTCTCTCTCCCCCTCCTTTCTCCCCCCCTCTCTCTCTATTTCTCCCGTTAGCTTTACTCTATCACCACCAACGCCCTGGTCATTGCAAATTTCACTTCCCAGTGTTCAGAACTACCACTGCAAAATCCACCAAGCGCAACATGAACCTTCACTTGTGTGGCGCTCCTAGATAATGTCCCGTGTTACCCCCACTCCTCCTACACCAGGGTTACACTCCAGCAGTTCCAGCACTTACAGGTACAGCCTCGTAGGTTTTCAATGTTGTTCCTAAGAAATATGCTCCTATTTTTCTCAATTAAACACACACTTTCTGTCCGTGCATGCAATCTAAAATGATTTCTATATTTTGCATTTGATGTGGATTGAATTTATTATAGCTCTTTTTGCAGATAGCAAATATAAGGCACGGCCCTGATGCGTTTATGTCAGTGAAAAATGTAAAATAATTACGCTTAGATGTGTCGACAAATCATTTGCAAGCTTCACGGAAGAGGGCTGAATTCACTGAGATTAAAGAGATCTATTTATGAGCTGCGTAAATAAACTCATGAGCTAATGTATTACACAGATTAAATTTGAAATCCATTATTAAACCACAGAGGTCATGGATCTGAAGAGCAATGACCAGTGTGATAGCACCACCTACTGTATAAAATAAGAATTTACAAATAAAAAGCAACGGCCACAGTATCCAAATGAGTATCCACATTTTTAAGACACGTGTAGGGGAAATAAATGCCCCTGCATGGGTCAGCTCTAATTTACACAACTTCAGTCTCTAAAATCCTAGTTTATAATCTCAGTAGGATAAAATGGCCACTTGAAAGTTAAACATAGGCAGTAGCCTACAACTACAAGCACAAACAAAAATATGCCATGGCTACAGAAGCAGCTTTCAGAAAACTGCACCACTTTGTTACAGAACTGTAGGCAATATACGCAGGTTCAAGTAACAGCAATATAATCTATTGTGATAAATGCAGGATATAGTATGTTAGTTATGCAATACTTAACTTACCACCAGCCTTTAGGCATTGATGATGCACATGGGTATGATGATGAGTCAAAGTGATAATTTGCTGCTCTCTGGTGGATATTTCACTCAACTGCAGTCTAGTGTTTTGCAAAGCTTTTTCATTTTAAGCTCCAAGAAAAGGGTCACAGAGGCACACAGTTTCAATTATAGTGTCAAGAATGTGTGAATGCAAAGAATGGCATATACAGTAATAGCCAATAGGATCAAGTTCTTATGACTTTTATCCTAGTGCTGTGCACCAACAATTGAATAACTTATGGATACTTACTGTGTGTAGTTTACATTTCAGCCTACATGATGTGTATTAATGTTAATCAATTTTTGGCTTAGCTGACCTTTTTGTTGCTTGGCAGCCATTAGGAAATGCGATATTATTTTCTCCTCCTACAAACATTTCTGGTGCAAGTTCCAAGCACTTGTTCAAAGTTTGTGTCTGGAGTTTTAAAAGAAAGAAAGCCCCTGGCCAAGTAATCGCTTAGACATTGGTATTCATCAAAACTGTGTCGATATCAATATATGAGTGTATTCCTTTTGTCAAATACACTCAGTGTATTTACACTGAGTGTATTTGACAATACATATATGTAAAAACCCTACTGATACCCTATGGTGAGACCCACAGGGCTGTGGTGGCTAACTTTGTCTCATGGTGTGAGCAGAACAATCTGCAGCTCAATGCAACAAAGTCTAAGGAGCTGGTTTTAGATCTATGAAGGGCCAAGGCACCAGTGGCCCCTGGTTTCCATCCAGGGGGTCAGTGTGGACATTGTAGAGGATTACGAGTACCTGAGAGTACACATGGACAATAAACTGGGCTAAGAACACTCAAGCTCATTACAGGAAGGGCCAGAGCCGCCTCTATTTCCTGAGGAGGCTGAGGTCCTTCAACATCTGCTGGACAATGCTGAGGATGTTTTATGAGTCTGTGGTGGCCAGTGCTATCCTGTATGCTGTTGCATGCTGGGGCAGCAGGCTGAGGGTAGCGGATGCTAACAGACTCAACAAACTGAACCGTAAGGCCAGTGACATTGTGGGGGTGGAGCTGGACTCTCCGTCGGTGGTGTCAGAGAGGAGGATGCTGGCCAAACTACACGACATCTTGGACAGTGTCTCCCACCCGCTCCATGACGTGCTGGTCAAACAAAGGAGCACCTTCAGCGAAAGACTCATCCCCCCAAAATGCACCACAGAGCGCCACAGGAAGTCATTCCTGCCTGTGGCCATCAAACTCTTCTCTCCTCCCTCTAAGTGTCAGTCTATATGACCCTAAGTCACAAAACTGGACATTGGATCATTAACATCACTGCAATACTTGAAATATTGTGCAATATTCTCTGTTTAATACTCCGGTGCAATATACTCTGTTTTCAGTTTAATATTCCCTGTTTATTGATACTTATTCATACTTCTATTACTGCTGTGCAATATCCACCGTCTCATAATCATCTTAATATGCTACACTTAACTTGACAGTACTCATTATTGCACTATTACTTATTACTTATATTATTACATTATATTATTATACCGTACATACTTATCAACCTGTAAATCCACTTTGGTACTTACACTTATTTTAGCTTTTATACTTTATATCCACTTTGTACTTAATTTATCTTAGCTGTATTATAGTGTATTATATTTTGATTTGCTTAGTACTTCTATACCTGTGTGCACTGACGTGATAATGAGCAGCTGTAACGATAGAGTTTCCCCTCGGGGATCAATAAAGTATTTCTGATTCTGATTAGGATTTTTTCAGACAGATTGATTGATAGAACATTCAGTAGGCCATACTTAGTGCTACTGTAAAACTACAACAACGACAACCTCAAAGTAGATAGGCTACTTTGTACTGTCATTATTAATATATATAAAAAGGTCACCATTTGGAGCTTTAAGTTTACTCCACTGTATTTAAAAAACATATTTATTCCTGTGTGGTGCCTGTGAGGTAAGTAATTTCACCTAAACTTCAATATGACATGTGTAACGTACAGTTGTTCTCTGGATGACCCCGTAAAAGCGGTGACATTTCACTTATAGATATTCCTGTAGCAACACAATACATTTAAATAGTCATTATGGTCACGAGCATGACTCACTTGAAATTGCACAAATCTGTAATGTGAAAACATTGCAGTAATATCTCAATGTGAAAGTATGTAAATATAAATCGCAACATTTTGTTTTGTGTCCTTGTAATATGTGTAATGTTTGTTTATGTCCACACTTGCATTGTGGATAAACAGTGCTCATTTGCTTTAAGACTTCTGGTTTCCATGTCTGCAATGCCTTTTTATGAAACTCAGTGGCAGTGCCAGAAACCTTGTATAATGCCACTTGGCAGTAGCCACACAAACCATGATGAAGATTTGTTCTAAATACCGGTGTATATCTGGGGGGACTTTGATTAGGTGTTTTGACTGTAAGGAAGATTTAATTTTGGGGTTAACTAATCCTTACTGATTAAGGTGTCTTCATATTAACAAATAGTATTTGACCTGTACCAAATCTTTAAAATTACTAGAAATTATTGCATCAGCCTTTAAATGGTTTAGTATTCCCCATTAAGATTAGAAGGCTTAGACTGGACGTGCAGAAATAACTCATCTTTCATATTGTTTAGAGGCAAATGTGTCCCCTGAAACCGGTTCTGACATCGAGCAGTTGCATCTTTACACACCGTGTGAGAGAGGTCCTTCTGTGTTTTGAGCAATGTGGTAGTTTGCTAATGACTTCCCAGCTGTCGTCTGGAAGAAGCTGGTGCCAAAATGGGCAGGAGGATGAAGAAAGCTCAGCCTATTACACTGGCACTGCCACAGCGGCTTCCCTTGGCAGTCATGAATACCTAGACAATTGCTGGCCTAGGTTAATGTGCACCCCTATTAATGACAGTTACCTAACACCTTTGGAAGGACTCACAACAGGACCGTGTCAAGCAGCACTGGGGGCCCATTATTCTTCTCTGCTGAAGGCAAGGTCTTCTGGCTGCTCTACAGAGCTGCTCATGCACAGTAGAGGCACTGCTGTGCTCTTTTCAGGCCACTGCTATGGATAGGATGAAGGGTTATTGGTAAGCGACAATGAAATTATTTGTGATGATACAGAGCATGAAAAAACAGCAGAAAAGAATGGAGGGATGGCTTGCGTGTTGACAGACAGAGAAGTCTACTGTATTATTCTTCAATCACACCCCAAGTTGGCGCGTGGGAATCAAATTCATGATGAAAAGGGGAAGAAAGAAAGATTGTGTTCAATGAGTATTTACATGGCTAGAATATTTATTTCAATATTATAGGCCTTTTTCAGTGAAGACATTTTGACATGACCCAGTAGGAAAAGCACAGGTTTAAATAATGAAATTAATGGTGGCTGAATTCCATTTAGCTGCTTCATCAGTTTCAGGGTCTTGGTATGACTGTGAGTAGAAGAGAGAGAAGAAGCTGCCTCTGGGTTTCACAGTCAGTGGCTGGGCAGACTGGGCTGCACAGTCGGATGGAGCTGGAAAACGTATTGTCTCAAAGACCGCTTCAGCAATGAACCATGAGAATGACCCTTGCAAACCAACCTGATACACAATGACACAATGGAAGCGTGTCATGTGGCATGACTGAGGCTGGGGAGACTTATAGTAAACTTAACATCGTGCCACCATTTCACTGTCTCTAAAGCCCTTCACAAGTCATATTCTCACAAGTCATGTATATATGGTAACTGAAACAGTGATGAATAATAAATACCTGATACAATATTGAGCTGTATTATTTTTACTTTATATTATTACACCACAATTTGTATCTCTAATTAGGCTAAAATATGTGTACAGCATTTAGATATTGGACAAGAATTTAACCAAAGGCAAATAATACCAAAGCGCTCTTTAATATGCAAAATTCAAAAGGCTCCTTTGCTGTGATGAGCAAAGCTGCCTTAATATGATGAAACGTACCTCAACCACTCTCACCCCTGATTCTAATGAGCCACTTTTTGGCAAGAGATTGTGAAAACTAGCAGGATGGTATGGCATGGATGCAGAAATGTATCCTCTAAACTTTTATTGTTGAAGAAAGGAATCTATATAAGAGTATGGACAGCTCATTTCTGACAGCAAAGGGTTTATAATAGAAATGAAATAATCAAAAGACTTCTTGCATTTTAGTGTTAATTGCACTTGTACTGTCCTATAAAGTCCTTTTAAGTATCTATAACATGATAATATGGTAATTGATGAGGCTTGTATGAACATAAAGGGCATGAATCATATTAAAAAGTATGAAGGGCAGTAACATGATGCTGTTTGCAATGGCTGCGTCTTTGAAACAGAAGCGGCTGCCACCATGCAGCGGAGAGAGTAATACATCTAGGTTGGTTTTTGACAGACTTAGCTGCGATAACAGATGGCAGGTTGAGTTCTCATGAATAACATAGAGCACGGTAGACCCTGGCATGTTTCTTAGAATCATATTAAAATGAAATTACTCAGAGCAGTTTGGCATGAAAAGAGAGAGGGTAATTTGCTCAGAAGGGATAGCTGTTTGTGTTTGATACTCATCCTGCTTCTCTTTTACTAAATTACACATGCTCAGGCATCCCATTCTTAACGGAGATTCACTTTCACAAGGGCATTCAAGTTAACGACACACTTCTGTAACAACTTTAATTGGACATCTCTGCAAAGATGACACTTTTTATTTGTTTGGCTCTTTCTTTTTCTTTTCCCCCTCTGTCCCTATGTATTCATTTGTTTGTTTATCAGTTTGGATTTTTGGTGCCTTCATTACACAGTCAAAAGCAGCAAGTAAGAGGAAATGTGAGGGAAAAGAGGGGGGGGGTGATGCAGCAGAGGTCCCTGATAAAACCAGGGGAATGAAGCAAAGCACAGCACTATTTATTCCTATCACACCATGCGGACATGTGTGACATGTGAGCTTACTTTATCTTCTTGATAAAGTTCACACTTGTTTCATTAGTTAGCCCATAGCATATGCTGTGTGTATGACTTAATACACAGATCCATGCAGATAACTATAGCATTTTAAGTCCCAGTGCAGAAAGTGTCAGACATTACTGCAAACAGATACATTCTGGAGCAATTAGGCCTTGGTGACTGGCTGAAGGTAAAAACAGTGTCATCAGTGTCCTTTAACTGTGTCATCGGTGACCTTTTACTGTGTCATCAGTGACCTTTAACTGTGTCATCAGTGACCTTTAACTGTGTCATCAGTGACCTTTACCTAAAAGTTGTACAATATCAGTGAAATACCACACTTAGAAATGCCAGTCAGGGAAACCCTGTCTCCTAGAAATTACCTTTAAATACTACAAATGTTTTGTTTTCCTAAATACGATTTCATTCAAAACATAGTTGCTGCCTTGATCACGTTCCCTGGCAATGTTTTTTGTAGTGTAGGAAGTGCCACATTCATGTACCTCACACAAATAGTAGGGAGGTTGTCAGGATAAATGGTGGGTGCACTAGCCCAGTCCAACAAAAGCACTGATAGGGAAAGATGGTAGTGGTTTCGGTTCAAATTTAATAAAGTAAACATGTTGTGTTTGGTGCTTTAAGTCACTATTGGCATTTTCAATATTTAACCAAGATCAAGATCTTTCCCTAACCATAACCAAGTGCTGTGAATGCCTAAACAAAACCATACAAATATTTTATCTTTAGTTGCTAAGCAGATATTGTATCGCAAGATATGTATTGTCAGACAACAAATGAAATATGTTGTCAGTGAACATTTTACTGATACATTCAGTATCAACGTTTTGCGATTTGGCGAATATGGTAATTAACAATAACTTATTCATATTGTTTCATTCAAAACATTTTTGCTGTTGCAAATTTTTAGTATACAATAGTAATTTCTAGGAGCAACCCTGTATCCTAAATTATGTTTATATAGAACGTAAATGTAGCGCTTCATACATAAATGTAGCACTTAATTCACTCAAAAAAGCATTGCCTTTGAACATACTCTAGGCAGCGATTACATTTATCACCACGATGTCATTGGGAAAACAATTAAGTAATATATAAATGCAATTTCCAGGAGACAGGGTTGGTCGGGGAGATGTCACACTCTTGAGCGCTAATCAGGTAAATGAAGTGGAAGCACCTGTGTGGGTGGATGATGACTGTGTAGGGGCTTCACAGGGAAGTATAATACTAGTTCACTCACAGGCACTTATGTCTAAGAATCGACCATTTATAGCAAATGGTTGTAAGATTTGGCAGAAAAGGCACTTCTCTCTGAGGAAGCTGAGCTCTCAAAAAATCAGAACAACAAAGAGGGTCCTGCTGTAAGAACTAACCCCCCTTAAAACATGGACATACATCTTAGTTAAATCAAATCAATAACAAATACATTGTACATAAGGCGAAGATTGGGGTAGTGGAGGGTGTTGACATGAGTGTATCAGCAGAGTCAGAGTGAAAAGTGTCAGGTTATAATGGCCACGCTGTACGCCTGCATGAATATGACAGTGATGGTGAAGCATAAAGCAGCTGCAGTTGTCACATTTGAAAAAAGCAACATATACAAGACAAATATGGTTGCGACAAGTCCCGTAGAGAGTAGCAGCTGGGTGAAATGGCCACAGAGTCGTGGAGAACAGATGTGGAATCATCAGCAAATAAGAGGCTGTGCACTCAACAACAAAGTACAGCCCTGGGTAAATCAATACATTTTCTAACTCAACACCAAAGTACATCTCAGGGGTAAATCAATATATTTTCTTTTGCCCTTGTTTAAAGAAATAATTTTGGGTCCACTCTAAAATCCCAATGATTTTTTACTTTGGGTGTTTAAGAGATTGATTAATGACAAGATTCTCATTCCAAGCAATTCTTGGTTTATCTGTAAAGCTGCTATATCTAAAAGAATAATAAGCAGAGAAGACTTGAGTAGTTCACAGTCACCTCTATATGTGTGCATATGGTATGCATGCTGTGTATAAATGTAGTCTGCAAATAACTGCATGGAACACTGAAAATATATATGTTATGGGTATTTTCAATATCATCTTGCACACACATAAACTGGCTCTCTGAAAGGTAGAGGCATTTCAGCCCTGATTCATTTTCTCTTTCCCTTAGTCCAACAATTTATCCACCCAAAAGCAAAGCCTTCTCTGCAATAGCTATCTAAGAACTTACATTACTATAAGGCAAATGAGGCAAATTGAGTTACAAATCAAACAAAACCACAGTAGGCCAGACAAAAAGAGCTGCGTGAATATTTCTATTCTTGTCGCACTTTAATATTTCATCAGTGTCATTTTCAAAGGCAGAACTAATTGCCGACATTAATTACTAATTTCACTGATGGCATTAGCACTGATATGTGTGATGATTATCGAATTAGTCAAGCTGTATTATGCTTAAAGACCCAGAGCAAGATCATGAGTATACAAAAATGAGGGACAGTGATACTGTAGCAAAGAGACTTTTCACTAAATTCCTTCTTTTCCCCAATCACAGCATCCGGGTTGTTCAATACAAACTTACAACCACAAACATTTACAGCTTCAGAGCCATTCACTCGTATTTAGATGTTTTCAAAGTAATACATTTAACCTAAATGAAGACAGTAATGGGAAAGTCTTATTTCAGAGTGGGCTTAGACATTCTATCCCTTGAATTATTATACATTTTATTAGTATTACTCACCACACACACTTCAGCAACACTGATTCAGGGCAACTGGAAAACTTGTTTCCTTGGTGACTCACCATAGTTGTGACTTACTCTCCTATAGTTGCTTTAGCAGTTAAGACTGGAACTATGTGCATGGCTAGATACCAGAAAGAGTAAGTGAGAAAGTTTTTTTGTGTGTGTGATTTGGGTGACCTGGCCCTTTATGCTGAAATCCACAACTCTCTGCATGTTGTCTCTCTCTCCAGCCACTAGAGGTAGGCCAAACTTATATGTTGTGCAGCAAAGATGGTACTGTTGTGGAAGCCTGCTGTTTTGTTTGAATCAAGCAATGCAAAACCTTTCTAAAGCGTTGCCTTAAACAACATGGGACGTACATCATCGGCTATGGTTTGAACAGACTTGGTTTAACCCCTAACCCTTCACCAGGACAGATGCAAACTGATCAGTACTACTTCATAAAGAAGTGTTGATAGTGTATGGTAAATGAATACAGCGGTTTTAGTGTTTTACTGGAGTAATTTAAAAAATAGAGGATTTTCTGTAGTAAATGAGAAAAAATTAAGCTTTTGTCATCTCAAAATTCTATATACAGCATTTTTTAAATGTCAGCATCATCTTTGCATCTCCAAATAAAAAAAAATAAAAAAAAAAACACATAAAAGAAGTCAATGATGAAGATGCACAAAAGAAACAAGACATATTCCCATATCCTCAATGTGATACCATCTGATAATTAACTACACATACTTGGCTGGATGATAACTGACATTTGGATTAATACTAATATATTGTCTTATGTATCCAGGTTATACAGAAAGTTACAGTAGGTCAACTATGTGATCCTGATTGGCAATAGCATCTAGAAAACACCTCCATGAAACATTCTCTTTTTTCACTAACAGCTAACAACCAACTAAATATATGGTCTAGTGTGCACTGAGCAGGAACCAGTCATGGATAAGACGACTTGATGATGTCAAGACCCCTACAGGTTTTTTGTCTAACTGCTGCCAATCAATTAACTTGAGTCTTGGACCCAGAGAAAAATCTGACCATGGCTTGCTTCAGTTTATGATAGCTCTGTCTGAATTTTGACAGCTGACATTTTAATTTCACCACAGTCTTGTCCACTGAAGCTGTTTCTCATCTTACACCACTTTGTCTCATTACAGGCTATCAAAGTTATGGTCAGACAAAAATATTTTAGCAGAACAAGTCACTACTTTCATTCTTATTTACAGATGTCGCAAGAAAGTAAAGAGTAACATGTGTCCAAAAAAATGTATGAGAATTTGTAAGCAAGATCAAAACCTGTTTCCAGCCACACTACTGTACCTGTGTGTGTTAAATAGAAATAAGTGTGATTATCATATGCTATCGATCCAATGTCTCTACCATAAACAGCAAAGTATGCTACTGAACGCTTGTGTCAGCCAGGATCCTAAAGCAATCATTCACCTAAAAATTAGAATTTTGCCCCAACCAAACTGTTAATATCAACAGTTCACAGGAAGAAAACTTGGACTCAAGTTGTTGTGAAGCAGTCCAATTCCAGTGAAATGGTCTATTGATCTCTCCCTTCTCTTTGCTTTGGGTGGTTAAAAACTTCCACTCACAGACCAGAGCTGGGTGCCAAAATAAATGGTATTTAACATACTGTATATTCTGGCTGAAATCAGCCGACCTCAAAACAACTTCAGTAGCTCAGCATTATTCCTTTAGAGCAGTGATTCCCAGTCTTCTAAGCTGTGATCCCTAAATATACAACGTCTACTTTTGACTCCTCGTCACAGAATGCTTGATGGTGAGTTGTGAGCAGGTCACCTGAGGATTGATTTCCTTCACTTAGTGTTTCTTTTAAATAGTTTTTAGAGGCCTCAAGAGGTAAAACTATACTGTATTTAACAACTTCATGCCCACTCAGATTAATCTCGTGATCTGGTTGTGAAGCACGGCAAAGAGGACCATAAAATCTCCCCAAAGAGTTTGAGAAGCGTAATTTTACATTTTCTGAAGCTAAACCGTTGCCCTTCATAGCCGTGTTTAGTGGTACTTCCCACTGACAATGTTTTCTGTGTATGTGACACTTACTGTAAGGTCTATGTCACAAACATAAATAGTGTGTTTCAAATGACTTACACACAAAGTGAGACTATGTAAGAAGAAGATATAACACAATTTTGATCTTACAAATGAAAAGTTGAATTCATGTATGCTTAATAGCTTATGGTGGCTAATATTAGCAAACATCGGCTAGTTAGCTAATTTTAGGTAATTATTGCTATATGATGGACGTTACTGAGTCAATTCACAGACTTTATGATTCTTTTCCACTTTGGTGCTTCTGTTACATTAACATAGTATTTTAGGTAAATGCTAAAATGTAGTTTAGCATTTAGCATTATCCCATAGCTGTGATTTGTAGCTGCAGTGATAGCTGGTCAGCAAAAGTTAGATAGTTTTGTTTGAACAGACTTTCACATTAGAAAAACGTGTAAAAGGTGCAGTTGTTTGCTACACAATATTTAAATTTAAAATAATTATACATTTATTTATAATGTGGAAACATGTACAGTACACATTATATGCAGAGAATGAACATGTGACTGGTAGGTGTAGGGACTTGTTCAAAAAGAATGGCTAAAAAATGTGTGCTAAATTCTGGTGCAAATATGATTCTTGAACCAGCATTTGCTTGGCTTTAAAACACTTAGATTATGCTGCTTTTTGTAATTTCATGGTATTTTCATGGTCAGTTTTTGCCTCATTATCTGAAGTTGCCAAGAACACAAAATACCAAGTTCATGAAGGTTAGATAACGACAAAACCAACAAAAAAATTCTGGATGACTAGTTCCTTTATTGGGGAATGCAACACTGATAGAGGATGCCAACCATTCTGAGTGGTGAAATATGTCTCTCTCTACTCTCGGGCGTAGCTGAATCAACTGACACAGTTGGCAATTTGAGCTCAAGAGCTAATTCAAATTTTTAGGGACTAGTTATAGAACTCCAAGAATAAAACATAAAAATGGGTTGCTTTCCCCTTTATGGCACCCTTTACTGGGTTCAAAAAAGTACTACAACTTCATTTTCCATGTTCTAACACGGCACTTTTTTTCAGATAGGAGCATGTTATCACATAGTAGCATTAAACAACAGTATCTAACTTTACACCCCCTTAGGTGGATCAGCATGTAAAAATGCTGCCCACATACTGACATAACTCTGTATATAAACCAAGAATGAGGGATGTTTTCCATTAAAACCTTGCCAAAGTGTGATGATGAGAGATTTCCAATAAAGCCTAGAACTCTGGGAGCAATGGACCAATCCCTATGTAGCATGATGAGTCACTCTGTCGCAGAGAATATCCTGAACAGTGGACAGAACATTCACCCATACCCATGGAGGTGATTAGGAGCACTTTGTAACGATGCATTCAACTTTGATTTATAGAAATACGACCTATTTTATATTCTGCCATATGTCTTACCTTGCAGTGTAACCACAACCTCTGGGAATGTGACTCATAGTCTACACTGCAGAGAAAGAAAAACAACTTAGAGGTGGGTCAAGGAAATAGAAATATTAAAATGTTGATTGCAATTGAACAGAAAAAAAGAAAAGAGATGAAAAGGAAAGATGTGCCTTTTCATGTGGCTCTTGCATGTTTGCTTTTGGACAAGAAAGAATAAGTCAGTGTGGTAATAACTGTAAAGAGGAAAGTAATATTTTTTTTTTGTCCTATAATTGAATGTTTATTTAGTCCTGTGCTGATGCTCGTAAAGGTCTTGAAAGCCTCCCTGACCGGAGTGAATCATCTGAATCATGAGTACTGTGATGCTGAGAGGTAAAACCATGTTGATGGCTTGTAATAAACATGCCACACTCTCTAAAAGCTGAAAAGTCTGACGGCTGCCTGAAAGCTTTGAAGTTAGATCTCACCTCCTAACCTACCACCATTTCACATCTCCTCTTGTTTTGTTTTGTTCTTATTAGGGAGCTGGCAAAGACTTCAGGCACATCACCTAGATCAAAACCTCCACTGAGTGTGCACGCGTGTGTTTGTGAGTGTGCATGTATACATTCATTTATCTTAGTCGTTCGTAGCTAACAGGATGCCTTGTTAACCAGCAAAAATGCACAATTTCTAGATTGCATGTGCAGAGTCAGTTTCCAGCTTGTCGAGCTTGTGACCTAGAAAGGCGGCGGAAAAGTTTTTGGGTCAGGGGCTTTTTCCACGATGGGCTCTCCCTCACTCACACATTCATATACACACACAGAGGCAAATCTTGGATCGGCAGGTAATGCAGGAAGGCCAGTTTTAGAAGGCATCAGATATGCATGTGTGTCTATGAAGTGCTGGCCGGGTCTCCTAGCCCACAGGTAGGCTGCTGCCCATGCTCCTTTATCACTGTATGGCTGCAAAGACCCTGAGGTACTAGAGTCTTCCTAGTGGTATGATTGGACAGTATGGGGAAGAGCCAACAGTGAGCTGGGCTCTCCTGAGCTGGCCTTCTTTTGTCACAGTAATGTAATATAAGTCAGGCCGAGTGTTGAGCCTAATGCCTTCCATAAGATGTTCCACTGTCAGTGCTCTGGTCATGAACACCTGCCCAGACTGCACCACTGGAGTGGTCCTCTACTTTGTTTATGTCATTTCCTGAAAGTGCTCCAATATTTATGTTTGTTCAGGAGCAATCTCTCTTGGCTTCAGACTAGACAAGAGAGAGAGAGAGAGAGAGAGAGAGAGACCCACTCTGTCTCTGCACACACTCGGCGAGGCTCAGAGTCTCTCTCTTTACTTTGCTCTCTCTCTCTCCCATCACTTTCCCCCACAGTGCTAACCCACAGCTCTAATGTTCCCATCCCGTATTTGCCGATGTCTTCTGCTCCCAAAACTCCAACCCAGTTTAAGTAATTGATGGAGTGGAGGAAGGAGACGTTGACTCAATAGAGGAGCAGCTGTCAGCAACAGAGTTGCAATAAAGAAAATCGCCCGAGGGGACTGGAACAGACGGAGATCAGCGGAGACAGGCGAAGGCGAGGAAAAGGGAAGACTGCTTCAGGTTACCGAGTCGCGATGGAGGCGCACGGCGTGTGCGATTAGGGAGCACCGCTTGTGGAAGCGCTCGCTTTGTTGAGGTGGATTACAAAGTGAGCAACATTCAGAACTGACCAGGGCCGCCTTTGTCTATTTCACTTGACGGATTAGAACCATGAACGTGTCGCCCCCAGACCGCAGGAAAAACATGCGAGAACTGGCTTTGGAGATTGGCATCCGAGTTCTGCTTTTCGGAGTTTTTGTGTAAGTAAAGCCTCAACCAGCTGAGTTTTCTGTTGTCTGAAAAATCTAGTCTGGCATTATGCTCCGCTGACATTCACTTTCATGACTGGCGTTATCGATGCTTAAGACAATGAACTGCTGTATCCAGGTTCATTTGCCGCGGTGTGGTGCTGGACAGACAGGTCCCTCCGCTGAGCCGCAGTTCATGGACAGACACATCGCTGCTAAACCACAGGACAGCAGACAGACGCTGCGTTAACAGGTTGCAAAAAAACAAGTTGTAGACCTAGCCCAGTATTTTACTTTATGTCATGAATCAGTGTGTCACCATTCTTTGACGACACTTGGGAAATATCATATTGGTATTTTTTCTGATTAGAGGTGGGTAGAGAGAGACAAGAGGCAGCTTCTATGACACTTTGCAAGAAGGTTGTGCCTCACAGGCGCAGCATTCAAAACGAACATAAATATGAATTATTAATTGTCTAGGTATTAAGCCTTGTTTGCATCATAATTGTGTCATTTATTGATTTTCTGCTTGATATGATCTGAAAAAAAAAGCCCCAGGTCCTGTTATCTGAAATGACTTTGCTGCTGCTTTCATTCCAAAGAAGTCCAAAATCAGCTCTCCTGATTTGGAGTGTGTATAGCTACACTGCCTGCATAGCCTGTGTACATTATCATTAATATCTGTCCTTGGGCTAAGTGGTGTACCTCTATGTGTGCTGTCACCCTAAAAGGATTATATAGCCAAGAAGAGCCTGATGCTGCATGTTCACGGTGTTTGACATGGGAAAACTCAACTGGAGGGATAGGACCAAAGAATGAAACATGTCAGAGGGGAGGCATCGTACTATTAGACTGTAGCCTCCCGATGTAGCCCTTTGTGTGTGTGTGTGGCTGATTTGTTTTTGTGTATCAGTGCTCGAGGCCACATACAAAGCAATTTCACACAATATCATCATCCTCATCATCAGCTAACTGCTGTATTCTGCCACAGAAACTACAGTCACAAAGTCCTTGATCACTGTAATGAACTGAGTTTTACTCCCCATTTTCTCTCTTCACTACACAGAAAGCAAGCTAAGGCATATAAACTGTTTGTTTGTGGGGCCCCATCAGTAAACCTGATCTGCTCTGTACTTACAGCAGTGCTCCTAAACTGAGTATAACACATCAAATTAATTTGGTTTCCCAGCCAGGTTTACTTCTTCTGCGTGACTATGCACAAGCACAGACGTGCAACATCAAATGCAATTGCCCAGTGCTTAAACACACGTGTCATCTTCCTACCTGCACTATATGTTGTGCAGCTTTTGAGTTGTGACATTTTAGCATCATGGGCACTTGTGATTGGATTGGATGCATTCCATTATTTAGTTAATTGTATTTTTGTTTAATTAAAGTTATAAAGATAGCAGACATAAGTATACTGTTGGGCTCTATGCTTAAAAGCGAGGGAGCTTTTGGTCTAATCCATTTCTTTGGGGGCAGTAATTGTCGTATTGAACTAGCTTTTTGCCTCGTAGATCACAGAGAGCAGCCCTTTCGCCCTGTAGAGCAGCAGTTCCCTGTTGTTGTTTCACCTCAAAGCCCGAGATGAAGGCAGGATAATTGGGGTCAACTAGAATCAGTTGTTTCACTGGAGGTGTCGCCTTGTGTGTCTGCTGTGTAGTGTAGGTGTAGTATACTGTAGTTTCATCTTGGGGAAGAAAATGGCAGCCTTTCCGTGTATCTTTACCAATAAGATTGAGCAGTCATGTATTTCCTTGCTTCATTCCTTAGTTAAAATATTGCTACTCCCATTAGAATAACATTTTATTGCTTTCTACCTCTGCAGCTCATTATTAAATTTGACTAACTGGAAGAAAAAAACAGAAAAACTGATTTTCTCATTTGCTGTTTATATTCTTTCATAATTGTGAACATGCACCAAGGGAGGCTGAAAATGAATTAATTAATCCTTTAGTTTGTGCTCATGAGAAGATATTAGTGCAGATATCAGAAAGGCATCTTTAATCAGACATCACACATGCAAGTTCTGTCATTCTTTTTGTCTTTGATTCTGATTAAATAATGCTGACTGTAACACCAAAATACATAGAACTTATTCTTTGTGCTTGACTGGTCACTCACACAAACTGTTTTTCTCCGCCACACAGTAAACCACATATCTGAGGCCTATTTGTGTATGAGGGGAAATTTTAAATCTAAGAGCCCTGAATTCTCCGCATTATTCACATCCAAATTTGATCAAATATGACCGGCCTTTAAGGGAATATTACTTTTTATTTGCCCTTGCTTGCCAAGCTGCCTGTCTTTTCCAGGCCTCAGGAGGTGCACTGACCTTAGCGACAAGCCAAGTGTGTGACGTTAGGTTGACCCTGTGCTATCAAACTGCTAATGCCGTGCAGTCATCATAGCTTGGTGGGCACCCCAGGAGTCACACATCCCCTGAGGGTAAAGCAAAAAGTTCAATCTAAATGGAAATGGATCTTTGACATTTAACAAAGTGGAAAAAACAAAAGCTGAAAACTGAATCAGAAAAAGATAAAGTTCCTTTTTTACCTGCGGTTAGCTACTCAACAAAGAAAGAGAGGATAATGACATTGGTGCTATTTTACCTTCCTTGTAATCCAGAGCAAAACAAGCAAGAGCCTAGACAAATACAAATAAGTCATTTCTTCCTTGAGTGGTTGTGTGGCAGACCTCATGTCCGCTCAGAGTTAAAGTTTCTATGTGGTTGCTCCTCAGCTCAGAGATGGACACTTGAATAAGCAGATAGATTCCAGTAAATATCAGAGTACCGTCTCAAAGCAGAACAGGAGACAAAGCAAGAAGGACGCAGAAACAAAAAGAGACAGAGGTGGAAGATAAGATGGAGGACATGGAGTTAGGAGGAGCAAGATTGTTTTGAGATTTTACAGATTAAGACCTGAGGCACAGCAAATAGAGAGGCACCAAAATGACTCTGAGATCTCCTATCAGTGCAATCTAAAAGCTTCTTGATGGAGCGATTGGCCAGAGAAGAGGGCAGCTGTTTTATGGGCTGATGTACACAAAAAAAATAAATTAATTAGTTTGTTCCACGGGCAACAACTTGGACTTAAGCTGAATTGATTCTTTTATTGCAGAGAATTATGGTGATTGAGGAGGAATTTTGTTTATTGCATGTATTTGCATTGAAGCATGCCAGAATGTCCAATATGAGACGAGCTAAATACCCTCTGACATTGATATGATCTTGGAATTTTAAGGATTAATATAGTTGTTGTCAAATGAGGTTAACACCATGTGCTCTCAAGACAGTGTTCGGCACTGCATATCAGCCTCTCCTGTCAGAGGAAGGCTTAGGAGCAACCCCGGGATGCAGCCCAGAGCCTTGGCAGGTCTCAGAAAGCCTTGTGAGATGTTGGGGAAGAGTAGAATGTCAGGCTTTAGACTTTTTAAGAATAAGCGGATTGTTTAGCTTGCATGTTAAGGATTGGGGCACTTACGCTCTGGTTATGAGGAGAAAATCTCTTTGTAGAGGATTGGTTACAGTGTCATCAGGGCACATTGTCTCTGTAGTTGATATGAACAAAAAAGTATTTCTAATCTAGGAAAATGTTATGGTTATTTCTCGTATGGTTATTGGATTAGTGATGAAAAACTTAATGTTGTAATCCTTAAGATTTCAGTCCTGGTTGATTTGGCAACATCCGTGGTTACCGAGGGAACAGCATTTGCAATTTAATAGTACAACAAACAATTGTTGGGCTGCTACTTTGTCAGAAATACAACAGAAGAGTAACTGGTGTATCCGTTTACAGTGCAGCCAAACAAATTCATGTTGTTTTAATAAAGATGTCAGCCCAAAATAATTGCAGCTGCGATCTGATTTCATGCTGCACACGGTGCTAGTAGTTTTCTACTCAAGGGGGCACGGTGGACTTGGTTACATTGCTGAGGAGCTGGAGGTGTGCAGCCTGTCGCCTGCAGCTCTTCATCTACCAGCTCACTGTGGCTGCTCCTTCTTGTTCTATTAGCTACACAAAAATTACAAATAATCTGCTGACGAAAAAAATGCTGAAATCTGTTTATTAGATGCATTTCTGAAAACTGATCGTGGTCAATGCTAACCACAGTGACAAAATACATTTTTCTGTAACTGCTTCATAATGAAAGCCACCCTGTGTTTTGCCAGTTGAATGCTTTTAATGTGAAGTAGCATCAGGATGTTGTGTTTGCATTAGCAGTAACTTAATACAGTTCTGATAGGGTGTAAAGAGAGTGAATAGTGAAGTTGTTATCAACGAGATAAAATTATGCTGGATTACATGCATGCATAGTTAAATAAATCACGAGTGCTTAGGTAGGCAACCTGAATTCAGCGCTGGAATGGCGGACTCCGCCACTATCAATAATATACTGTATTTATACCGAGAAGTTATTACAGAATGTGAATACACTGAATTGGCTACTGTAGAAAAATATGCAGACCATAAATAGAATCAACAATGGAGTTTAATTTCCGAAGGATTATACATTATCCCAAAATCCACTCACAGACATTTTGAAAATAGTCAAGTAATTTTAATATAGGATGTAAGTAAAGAGATTTCCTGATAGAAAATATTCAGCCACGTGTGAGTGCCACTTTAAAGCTCTATTAAAGGGTGTTTAATAATAATCCCTGTAATCTGAAAGGGTTGCTATTACTGCTGTTCCTGATCCCCCCAAATAGGCACTCCAATCTGCAGCTCTTTGTTTTATTTCGCCGTCTACATGGTTTAGTCCAAACGCTCATCCCATGGGCAAAATCTCCAAGCAAACAAGCTCACTCAAGCTGATTTTACGATACCTGCACAGTGGGTAATGGCAGAGAGATGAAGTAAAAGAGTTGCTGATGAAGACAGTCCAACATCTAACATTTAGAATCAGGCTTTTTTTCTCAGAAGCTGGTTGACAAAAAAGGCAAGTTAACACTGGAATTATATATTATATTATATCAGGTAGTGAGAAAACCTCCAATGGGAGACCTGTGTTGCTCTGTTTCTGACAAAACACTAAGGTAATTCTTTGCCCATATACACAGCTTTGTCACTTTTGAGTTTGTTTTGCAATCTTTCTGTTCTACTGTGGTCAGAAATCACTTTCAAGAATGTTACACATCTCTAGCTAGAGTAGTCTGTAGTTTGTTTACTTTCTACTGCCTGCATTATTATTACACTGTATTCTCTTGCTGCATTTCTTAATTTTGACATCCAACATCTGAGGCACTGAATCATAGGTCATCCAATCTGAAACCCTCATTATCTTGGAGATGAAGGAAAAAATTATATTTGCAGGCTTGACAACTGACTGTGGCTGGAGGGACATGGAAACACTTCCCGACTAGATGCTGTTGACACAAATTGACCAGAGACAGAGGGAAAACAATGACTGCAAAGAGTGTGACCTCTAGGGATGTTCATTAATTGATCTTTGTCTGAAATAGCACAGAGAGAACACCCATTGTTGTACTTGATTATGTAAAATCAACCTGATTAATTACTTGGTTCTTAAACGAGTTTTTGAAGAACTGTAAGAACTTTTGAAAAGTGGCAGTCTATTCAGGGACATCCAATTAAACCAAACAAAAGAAAGATAATTCGACAAGTACAGGTGAAAGCATAAGTGAAATTACAATTACAATGCCAGTAGTATGAGGTTTTTTAAAGGATTTGTATGTTGAATGCCAAATTTTATTAGTGAAATCAGTGGTGAAATCATAATAATGGAGGAATGGAGGATATAATGGTGGATAGATGGATGGGAAAAACAGAAAAGGCCTAGGCAGACAGAAGAAGATTTATGTAATGAAAAGAAGGATAGAGAATTGAGCTGTTTGTGTTTTGCAGAAGGAAAGAGGAGGGGAGACAGAAAAGGGGGAAAAGTGTGGAGCAGCAAACTCTGCAGGTGCTGTGACAGAAATAACGTGATTCCAATGAGAGCATATGCAGCTGACTATCACAGCAAGACCAGGGATTCCCTGACAGCTCAGTCTGTCACCGCTCTAAGCTACTCTGGCATTTTATTCTCCACAATCGTTTGATCAGATCATTATGCGCGCTGTCCCTGCTGTAATCTATCCAACCTCATCTCTATATCCTTCCATGGGCATCAGATCCCACAGTTAATTTCTGTGTGTCCTTTTCACCGTTTCCTCTTAAAGGAATATACCAAGTTTTTGCGGAGATCGCCCTGTGGGCCAACTTAACCGTTAGATGAAGAAAATGTACCGTGATATGATAGGATAGGAGAAGCAAAAAGTGAAATAGCTCATCTCATCATTGATTGCCATGAAATTTTGTACAGACATTCATGGTTCCCAGACAATGAATCCTTCTGACTTTGGTGATTTCCTGACTTTTCCTCTAGCACCACCATGATGTTGACATTTGTGTTTTTTAGCGACATTCATGTCCTTGTGGTAATTTTTCATCTAGCACCATCATCAGGTCAAAATGCTAATTTGTGCAATACTTTGGTTCATGAGTAAAATACCTGCAACACTAATGTACCTACTACCTAACTACAGCCTCACTGTAGACTCTTTAGTCTAGTTGCAACTACGCTCAATTGCTAGTTTATTAGGTACACCTAGCTAAAACTAATGTAGTCCAACACATTGTCCCAGCAATAAATCATTCCTAGTTATTTTTTGTCCACCCCATATTATCAATGAGGATAGATTACATACTGTATTAGACATAATGTTCAGTTTAACGCAACAACTCAACAACATCACAGCCTCTACAATTACTATGAAGTTGAATCAACACCTCTCTAAAAATGTTTCAGCAAAAACTGAACTTTATAACCTTCATGACGGCATAGCTGTTGTTGTAGACTGCGTTAGTGTTACCATAGGTGGACGTAATAAACTGGCAACTGAGTGTATAGAAGCACAGAAAATAACCCATTTGGTCAGTAGATGCTCTCTTGTTTCTACTTTTTTTTTTAAGACAGATTCAGGTCAACATGAAATTAATCAAAGCAGACATTTTTGCATTATTTTGCCATTTCATCATATCTGAAAAAGATGTAAGTGCTTTGTCTTCTGTTACATCCAGTCTGCACTTATATCACAAAGAGTTCTGGGAGAAATCATAACCACTTTTCTCAACTTAATGGTGAAGTCATTAGTGACATGTATTTAAAAACATGTAATAATTTATTTAGATTTTGTGGAGTTGCAGTCTTCATCCCAAATCTGCCTTAACTCCCAACCCTCCCCTATAGCTCTCATTACAAAGTGAAATTAAGAAAATTAATCAGATGCTACCATGCTTACAGGGGGAATTTAGTCAAAAATCCTGTCATTAAGACTACAGTCACAGTAAGGATTGTGCTTATGCTGGTGGGCATTTCCAAAGTGGCATTTTCAGCTGGAAATTTATATGCTGGAATTAAACTGCTACTATAATACAATTAAATTTGACATTGCTGATCCTTAGGAAGAAGTTCTTACTGCAACATGGTATTCTGTGAAAAGGTATATTTGTTTATTTATTATTTTACCCCCTAAAGGTACAATGTACAATGTTGATGAAAATGAAAATCATGTCAAATGTTTCTGGCTGTGCAGTCCACTACTTAATAACTAGCAGTGCATAAACTAAATGATACTTTAACCTTGATTGTCTGTTTTAGATGTTTCAGACAAGCTTGAAATTATACAGTAAGGTGCTAAGAGAACTGTTGAGTGATGATGAGATTTGTCATTTCAACTTGCAAAACTGTAAAGTCAAAGCTCAATTAATTTGAAAGAAACACGTATGAAATAAAATTTCAGCGATTAAGAAAATGTAGTATGCACTTTAACAACTCAAAGCCGAGGAGTTGTGAATGATGGCAATGATATTATAGCTATATACTGTGTGATATTATATGCATGGTATGTGCTGTAGTCATTCTGTTTTGTAAAAATGACGGTTTCCCCATTTGTCTAGTAGATGATGAAATATTTGAACTATGAGTGGTGCTCAGTAGGTGGAGGCTGAGCTGAAGAGGAATGCTGTAGACCTCGGGGGTGTGGATGGAGTGTGGAAGTGACAGTTCCTGTCGGAGCAGAGAGAAAGTTCCCTGCACTGCTTTACACTTCCTCCCATCATGATATTTCTATTCTTATCCCTTCTCTGGCTTTCTCACCTTCTCTCTCTGTCACTTTGTCCCTCCATTGCCCCTTTCTCAGGTATTTTCTTAGATCTGCTCCATTACTGTCATTTCCAGCTTCATAGTCTTATCTGTACAAAGACAGATGAGGGGCTGAGGAGATGAAAGAGACCTCCTCCAACACACACTCACACATGCAGCAGTCTCCTGGCCCAAATCTCAAATATAACAAGAAAGCCCCTCTCCTTCTGGAGAAGCCTTCATCGCATCTGTGTGTGTTGTGTGTGGGTGAGTGTGTGTGTGTGTGTCCCTCAGGTCTCTGGGTTTTGCTGTCAGACCAGACTCTTTCCTTGATGACTCCTCCGTGGTTTCCTTTAGACAATGCATAGCAAGTGATAGCTCACTTTTTGCCAGAGCAAGGTGAATCACATACAGAATATACGGTATGTCATAGTCAAAGGGAGGAAAGAGGTACAGACACGTCTCCGACAACTTTTATAACTTTAAGGTAAACAACCATTGTGTTACCAATACAAAAAATATTGTCAAAGCAGATAAACTTTTTGTGAACCAACATTAAATTTATGTCAGCTTTACAAGTTTGCTAAAGCTGGGAACAGACGTGGGTATTACTAAAAAAGACAAGACCCTTCACATGCAACAACTCACTATATTTTCACCCACACACACACAGTTTTAGTCTTGACAGCAGGAAGACGCACATATTGAACAGTGGACGCCACACTGACTCACAGGTCGATTATGATTAGAGTTATGTCGTAAGGCTAAATCCCAAATTCTCAGGTGTCAGTTTATCAAATCAACAATAAAATTATATCAAAAACAATTTAACTTTCTCATATATGCTGCAAGACTAGTGAAGACACAAATTAAAAAGCCAAATTAGGATGACTGTAAAATATTCAGAGAACACCGAAGGTGCATAAAGTTTGTAAGAGTGAAGTGAACTTCTGCTGAGCTGTGACTCCACTGAAACCTCAGGACTATTTGACCAACTGGCTCACTGTTATCAGACTGTCTCTCTTATTATTATTTCACCAACTTACATCTATGGTGTCAACGGTCCAAATTTCAGTTGTATAGATTAAACAAACAATAATCGTAATGGGACTGACTGGATCAGAAGGTTTACAATTAGAATCATTAAACACCACACACTTTTATTTATTTATTTATTTATTTTATCTTTTAACTGTCAACAGACACTGGCCCAGACTGAAGTGGACTCAGTCTAACTTAACTTTTTATTCTGCAAATGCAAATATGGTTGAAAACCAATACACTTAAATGCTACACTTACACATGTGTTTTCACATAAATGAACCTTAATTCTTTCTGATTCTTGGAAAGAAGTGTGATGGAGTTTGGTGACCTTTAAAATCTAAATGAAACAGACCCATAATTTATGCTATTACTGTAATTACATCTGTTCTACAAGCAGATTTCAAATACCTCTAATGTGACAATATGTCAGGGATGACGAATCATGCTGAAGATTTTCATTCACAAGGCATTTTGAGAAATGATCATTAATAAAATATATATGATGACCAAGCATGTAGAGCCATTCATAGTTAATTTCATTGTTTCACTTTACTGTAATGCAGCCGTTAAGACAACAGTAAGACAACAGTTAAAAGCCCTGCTCACCCAAATAAACCCACACAAGGGATTTCAATTATTTTGGCTGATTAGAGCTCTTTTCAAGACTGTGTGGGTGTGTACAAACAGGGCTTGATTGACATTTCCCTCACTCTCCTGTTAGCTTTGTTGCTTTTATCATCCTTATTAGTACACAAAGTTCGGTGACCTCACATAATTCTAGCATAGCTTAGCCCACCTTCAGTCTGAGCAGAGTCAGTCAGAATATCTGAAAACCTGTGGGGGTGTACAGGGCCTTCTAAAGCAAGTTCTGGGGTCATAAGGAACATCTTTTTTTCTGATTTCTAAGCTTTATGGTACGCTTTTTTTTTTAGCAATTTTCTGTTTGTCAGCAGCCAGTTTGTTTAGGAGACAATATTCTGCACCAAATGATTGACATAAGACTCAATAAAAATAGGGGGTACCTGAGCTGGTAGCTTGGCTCCACCCAGCTTTTCCCTAAAATAGGTTAATCAGCCAAAATAAAAGAAAACAGTTTGTAGCTAACTGGGATTTATCCATGTCAGTTGCATGTGTAGTGGCAATATTTGCATTCTTCCTTCTATCCACAGGTATTGTTTATTTGCACGTGTGGATTGTGGAAACTAAAAAAAAAAGGAAGTAATTTAATTTTCTTGCAGTTGAAACAAACAAAACTCAAGAAAATGAGAAAAAAAATCAAGATGACCAAGGGTGATTTTCTGGAAAGAAACTCAAAAACGCATCCCAGAGAAGAGTGGTCGGCAGAAAACAAAACAATAACCAGGAAGGGAAATCAAATAAATTCAAGCCATAGCCATGAAACTTAAATTGCCTGAGGCAAGGAAAGTGAGTGTGACAGTAAGAGAACATTCAGTATATACATTTTACAGATCAGCAGATGTATTTTAAGCGATTATAGATCCATATAGCATCACTGTGTGTGTTTATGTATTTGGTCATATTTGTAAGAAAAAGCAAGAGTATTTGTGTATCAAAATCTCTGTGTTTTTGTGTGTGTGTGCAGTATATATCTGTGAGTGTGTCAGTTGTGTGTGTGAGTGTGTGTGTCTGCCGGCATACATGGTTAAGTGTGTATATGTCCATTAGTGCACCTTGGCTTCTGATGCTGCCAGTGACTAGCATTAACACTCTGTGGGTGTTGTTGAGGGGTGTGTATGAAAGAACAAAGTACACAAGGCTAGAATCTCTCTCCTGTTGCTGTTGACTTTGACATTTGCTAGGATGAACATGACATGAGCATGACAACACTGATAAATGTCAGCCTTGTGTCCCAGTCCTATATCGGTGTCCAACATCACAGCCAGTGTGAGTGATTAACTGGACTGGTCCTTGAACACAGATGCCCTCTACCGGAAGGACAGAGCCGGCTCTTTTTCCTAAGGAGGCTTAGGTCTTTTGACATCTGCTGTAAAATGCTGCACATGTTTTACCAGTCAGTGGTGGCAAGTGTCCTCTTTTATGCTGCGGGAGGCAGCATGACAGATAAGGACACTAGGCGGTTGGACAAGCTGGTGAAAAAGGCTGGCTCAGCGCTTAGCAGGAGGTTGGACTCACTGGGGACTGTGGCGGAAAGATACACGCGGAGTAAGGTGCAGGCCATCCTGGCAGGTAGCAGACGGCTCATCCCGCTGCGCTGCAGGACTGAACAACTCAGGAGATCCTTTGTCCCCACAGCCATCAGGCTTTACAACACCTCAGCCTCATGACCTGGGCTGTTGGTTGCCCCTCTCTCTCTCTCTCTCACTCTCTCCCTCTCTCCATACCCACCACCCTCACCCACTGGACTCCTGGAATCCTTCAAGGACTATGTGAGGTTACTGGAATAGTCCGCCTATAGATAGTTAGAGTTATAGAGTATTTGTAACATTTCAACAGCTTATTAGTTGAGATTCAACGATTCAACTGTTTCACAAATAAAGGTTTGCTTAGGTTTATGCACAAAAAACATCTCGGTTTGGGTATGTTCATAAATTGTCACATAGACTTCATTGACAATCTGTTAAACAGACAACAGTGAAACAGTTGACATGTTACAAATACTCTATAACCTATCTGCAGGCGGACTATCCAAGTAAAGTGTTCTATCTATCTATCTATCGTCTTTTTTTCTCTGACACTCCAAGCATGGTTATCCTCATACCTAACATAATAAACTCTGCACGCAAGCAAAATCACACATACATACACACCCACCAAAGTGTCTTTATATACCTTCTGCTGAGCTTTGAAACACTAAGTGCTTGCTTTGAGCTGAGCACAGAGTCCTTAACCTCTGAGGTGACCATAGATGTCAGTTATTCTGCCTGCAGAATTCATTATCTCTGCCTGAGCAGGCCTGTTTTTATTTTCATCATCCGTTTCAAAGCAGGCAAAGGTAGTGAAACTCAGATTCCACCTTTGTCTGATATCTCCATCAAACTCCTAGTAAGACAGCGAGCAAGTTGATTACCAAATTGTTGAAGAAAGTGAGCATTACTCTGAGTAGTAACTGTAATGTCATTAGTAAATATCATATTGTAATCCCTTACACTAGTCATTACTGAAAAAGTGATCTCATTACTGTAACCAAGCAAAGCCATTCCTAACACTGGAGTCCGTTAGCCTATCTGAGCAAGATTGTAATCGAGGGAAACAGCTAGCCTGGTTAAAAAATATACCTAACTTAGAAAGCCTAATTAGAGATACTGGTAGTCACATTGTTTGTTTAATCTGTGCACTCAGAAATGTAAAAACGACTATTTGTGGCTGTAGAGAGTTGTGTACTGTTAATATGCCTTAGAGCAGTCTTGTCTTTACAATGAGGGTGCCAGGCAACCGGCACTATAACCGCACTGCACCCTGCACAGATGTACAGTGTGGATGAATAAACTGTTGTTTGTCAAGAAATAGCCCAATTACAGCACGGAACTCCCCTGAAGTGGTTAGTGATTTTACATTTCTGTTTGTGTATGAATTAATCAAATGTACAATGTTGTTGATTAGTGAGCTTTAGAGGTGTTAGCAGGCGTAATTTTGAATAGACTAGCTGTTTCCCCGTTCCCAGCCTTTATGCTAAGCTGAGCCAATTGAGAATGGTATCGATCTTCTCATCTAACTCTTTGAAAGAAAGCGAAAAAGCATATTTCCCAAAGTGTTTGAATACAGTAATGTTGTATAGTCAAAAGTCATAGTTATTTAGAAAAAATAGGAAATGAATGACTGAAGTCCATGTAGATGAGAAAAAAAAGTTGGGTAGACCAGACAAGTGAACTACAACACTTCATTACAGAATAACTCCTATGCACTACAGTACTACTGTATATAGTAGTATCTGAGTGTGATAGTTTCCTCTATACAAAAGAGATAGAGAAAGCTCAACAAATCTGATGAGCTGACTCCAATGGGCTGGTAAAGTCAATGCATTTACTCAGCGAGCTCAGTGAAAATAAGCCTTGGACCTGTGGAGCATTTGCAAAGCCTGGTGGCAAATCATCTGTGCGCAGCAGCCTGGCTCCTTTCTTTCCTGCTGTAGGTGGGAAACTTATCTCGCCATGCGCCCACACCATGCTTCCTTGATTCCCTAATCCCTCTGTGTCCCTTTGGCCATGTCCTGCCAGGTTCAGTCCACTGCATTTCTTAATGCCTGTCTGAAATACGGACCTGTGACCTTTCTCAAAGTGTCCCGAGGGGGTTTAATTGTGTACAGACACCTGTAGTCTGACCAAGCCAGCGCTCGTTTTGCTTCTCATTATATTGTGGCTTCTTTAATGTACCTCCTTGAATTAGGTAGTGTGAATGGGTAATTAAAATTAAAAGAATGACCCAGCATTTTCCACTGTATCCCCCACCAGGGTTTAGCGTGACAAGCAAAGGATAATGTTTTCTTTTTTTCTCTCTCCTTTAGCCAACTTGAGAAGGGATATCTCCAGGGAAGCCAGAGCTAGCTGAGTGTCACTCAGCATCTATCCCGCTCCCCTCCTCTCTCCCCCGCCTGTGACAGGACCGGTGCTGTGCATTCCTGACACATTCGGTCAAGGCGCTGACTGTAACCACTAACACAAACAGAGACAGAGAGAGGGGCATTTAAAAATCACAAAAATTCTGACTTGCATAGCAGAGTATAGAATAAGAAGCCTCTAGGAAAATAATGTCTGTTTTGAACACATCCCAATAATTATGTTGATTAAATATGATTACATTAGCTATTCAGTTTGCTGTATGGGAAATTCAGATAAGGATATTAATATTATGAGTGCACTTTTCCCCAGAGCAGGTATATGACTTAATTTGTTGGTTAACAATATAATTTACCCATCTATTTCCATTCCATTTAACTCAGGCTGTGACTATGATGTTGGAAAAGGGTAAAAAATTGATATGCTTCTCCTCAGACGCATAATACTGCCTCAGCCCAAAGCCCCAGTTCCCAGGCCTCAGTTCTCTATCCAAACTTCAGCCTTTAAACCCATTGCCATAACCAACCACATGACCTCACCTCCAGGCTTAATACCTTCTGTTTCCACAAATTCCCCTGCAGTCTGGTCCCTTTGCAGCCAAAAAAAAAACTGCCTCAAATGTCATGATTTTAGGTTTCTGGAATCCATTGGGTATTGTTACTAGCCTGATGGAAACTTCCGTTCCTAAAAAGCACAGTTATCCCCCGGTCCTCTACAATCAACAACACACACAAGCACGCATTAGTTGTCAAGGCAGCAGTGTTGTGCTCTGGTCTACGGGTCCAATAATGAATGAAATAAAATGTCATAATTATATCAAGAATGTATCCTTAGTCTGTCAGTCGGCTCCTCTAATCAAATTGCAGCAGCAGCTCTTTATTAAATCACAGATACCCAGTTGTCTTTATTTTAATCCAGCCGTGCCAGATTTGATTTTGCTGAAAAAGCAAACACAGGATTTTTTTTTCCTGTGTGGAGTAAGAAATGGAAACTTGTGCAAAACCTGTGCTGTACTTTTACTTTTCCCTTCCAGCAGTGTTCAGTGTGTAAGTTGTGGATTTGTAACGAACAAGGCTTACCTGCTGTGACTCTCATCCACCAATCATTACAAATTTCTCCTTTGTCGGTTAAAACATTGTGACAGCACATTTCACAGATGCACAACTCTAGAAAAGTTGATGTGAACCGATGTGCACTGTGAAAATATATTTAGACTTGGGTAAAACATGTGTTTCTGACCCACTTTAACAGGTTAAACGGACTTTCCCAGGTTGTTACGGACTTGACTGAGGACCTAAACGCAGAACACGGACCGGGGAAGTGTTGGTAAGAAAAGAGTGTTATTGCAAAGGGAGTTTTGGAAGTGGCTGATGGCTAGTAGAGGGAGTCCAGTGGCGGCGTGAGCGGAGGAAGCGTGGAGGAGGGGTCGGCAAGCAGACTGATGAGCTGGTGGTAGGCGATCCTGGAGCACAGAGAGTGCCGGAGAAGATATACTGCAAGAGGATGAGTTGATGGCAGGCAGGTGTGTGAGCAGACCAGAGCCAGGAGTCAGGGAGGAAAACCATGTCAACACTAACAAACATACACACACAGGGGAATACTGAAACACAAGGAAAGGGAAAAACACAAGAGAACACAAGGGAAAGTAAAAGGCTACAGTCACGGTCCTAACAGGTTATTGGGCACACATTGTTATCAAACAGTAACCTAGCAATTAGTATTGCCTTTGTGATGCTTATAATGGTCAGTTTTTTTTTTTTGACACTGCGAGATAGCACAACACAACACAGCGTGAAAGTGTATTCAAAAAGAATAGTTCAACATTTTGGGGAATATGCTCAATCCCTTTCTTGCTGAGTTAGTTAGGAAGATCGATGCCACTCTCATATCTGTACAGTAAATATGAAGCTACAGTTAGCAGCTGGTTAGCTTAGCTTATCACGCATGTGGATTATATTGTACATATAGGTTAAACAAACTAGATATTACGTGTTAATTAGTGAGCTTTAGAGGTGCTGGCAGGCAGATTACCCTCAGACAGAGCCAGGCTGTCCCCCCGTTTCCAGTCTTTATGCTAAACTAGCCAGTGGCTGTAGCTTCATATTGACAGATATGAGAGTGGTATCAATTTTCTCATCCAACTCTTGGCAAGAAAGCAAACAAGCGTACTTCCCAAAACGTCAAACTACTCCTTTAATTTATACCTTTTACTAATATTCCCCTACAATGCTGTTTCACTTTTAACTAATGCCAACTTACAGTATCTTAGTCCTTCTGCTAAAGTGCGTCCTGCCTCTCTGGTTCTTCATGCAAATCAAAACACTGTGCACTGTGTGTGAAGGGAAGTCATCAGCTTTATAATATAGCACCTTTAACACCAAACCTTTGTTACAGTGCTCTTCACCAATTCAAAAATAGAAACTTAACAGACTGAGACCAAACACTTTGATAAAGCACATCAGTTACTTTGCTTTAAAAAAAGTACATTTTTAACCTGTTCTTACAATGTCCTAACAATTTTTGGAGCGCTTATTCGACAGTCTGAGCATGATCGCCCTTTTAATTTGAAACTGGTCTGTGCAGCAACCAAAGCTTCAGCTCAGACAATCTAGAGAGCTTAGAGGTGTTGAGTGGCCATCCAAGCAGTATGTTTCTGATTTGTCCACTCCAGAGCAGCCTGTCTGTGTGCCAGCCTCCACTGGGACAAAACTCGGCTAGGAATCAGAGAGCCAGCAAATAGTCTGCTCCACCATTCTCTCGCTTCATATCGCTTATTATTTCTCCTTGAATCTCTCCTCACTGTCATTTCTACCAAGACATATTTTTAGATATAAAACATATTGAGAGAAGCTCTTAACATTCAACAATGACCATTTAGCTTTATCGAACAGCCCAATTCTCCGGTTGGATTTGATGGCATGTAAGAGGAGGAATGGGAATTTACCAGTGGTAAATGATCCAGAAGATGCACTGAACAGAGAAGG
The DNA here is from genome assembly GCF_020085105.1 of Siniperca chuatsi. NCBI lineage: Eukaryota > Metazoa > Chordata > Actinopteri > Centrarchiformes > Sinipercidae > Siniperca > Siniperca chuatsi. The sequence goes on from NC_058052.1 coordinate 8,821,094, forward strand.
ATGGGAATTTCCCACAGGGCTCTACACAACCTCTGATCCTAATAGCTTGTAAATCCCATAAGTCACTTATAAATAGCTCCCTGCTATATGATTAAATGACTGGAGTAATAAGTAGGGGGTGACATGTGGGTGTCATCAGACTGAGAGAAAGGCAGTGATGATTGCCCAACTGTGATCTGGTGGGAAAAGTCATTTCAAATTCCGCCCCAGATCTGGCAGATGGTCAGTTCCAATTTTTCTTCAGTCCCTTCTCTACACACATAGAGCTCCTAGCAGCTCAGCTGATTGCCAAATGTGCACCTCACGAGAGTGCAAATGCAATCAAATGTGAACGGAGACAATGCCCTGCATCCTGTTGAATGAGTCTCTGGGTTGCATCACGTACTGTAGCAGTCACACCTGTCAAGAGCACGGGTGCAAAGTGCGACAAAGTGAGGAAAACAGCTTAACCCTCACCACTTAGGAAGGACAAGAGTTGCCCTGAGCTAACTCTAAGACATCCGATCAGCCCTCTTGGTCTGCGCTGGGCTTTGCACCTCTGTGTTGTGGACATTGTAAAGCTCCCTGATATTTTCCATTTCTCTTGAGAGGTGAAGGTCACATGCTCTGTCTGCTAAGTGAGCTATGCAGTGTTAAAGCTGCTGTGTGGCCTCCTGCACCTGTAGATAAATGCTGTGTGACTGCAGTTTAATAATGGCTCTCGGCGTTTGGCTCCTGCTCGGCCAGCCCTTGCTAGCAGATATAATGCGATCAATATTGATGAAAACGCTCAGCTTCTGTTTGGATATATCTGTGATAGGCTGATTCACGAAAACGCCCACACAGACAGCAACGCATGAACACACACAGACACTCAGCCAAAAGATTACTTTCAAACTTAGGGTTGTAAAAATGGGAGCTTGCCTGAAGTTAATCCAACTAAGCTATTCCACTCTTCTGTGTGCCTCATTGCTTTACAGCATATCTAACTAATTAAGGAGGAATTTCTCAACTTTTTTTTAAAACTTTCCTTCACAGTGGCACAGCAGACTATATGTATTCCCGAGGCCATAGCCACAGATTCTGCCCACAGTGCATTGTAAATCAAGAGCTTTCAAATTAGCTGCTCGTATTGTTCGTGATGCTGTTGTGTGCTAAATCTCCAAGGTGTTTCAGCAGAGAAGGAAGCGAGAGGAGAGTTTGAGAAATAATTCAGTTTTATTTCCTTGGCTGTGGCTGTGCTCGTCAGATTAAAAATATGCATCAAGCAGAGATGGATAGGAATTGGTGATGATAAAATGGCCCATTTGCAGAGCTTTAATGAAGAGGAACAGGGCAGAAGCAAAAATCTAAAAAGTTCCTGAGTTTGAAAAGGTCAGATGTAAAGATTTAAAGCCAAGAGTATGGGGTAGTTATGGTCTGCTCTTTATGGAAATTAATGTGGATGTATGTGGCATACCCTGTGCCCACTAAGCATAAATGACCCCTACAATTAAACTATTTGCAGAAAAATGAAGCTTCCCACCATTATAAATCTCTAAAGTTTTTCAAAAGTTTGATGCCAACATCGGTTATCTTAAGAACCTTACATATTAACTTTGAAACATCCCAGGTTGTCAGTTAATCTATAAAGTGTGGGCCCCTATAGAAGCCATTATGCCTTTGCTCAGTAATGTCTCTACACAGAGCAAACAGAAGCTGATAAAACAGAAGAGGTGCTCCCCAGGCAGCCAGCAGACGGTGCTGAGTTCAGGGCCTTTTGTGTGCCTCATGTTTATGGGCACTTAGAGAGCTCATCTATTCTGGCCAGGGATCGTGTCAGAGGGCCTTAGGTCTCATCGGAGCACTGATGAAAGTCTGCCGTTGTAGAAAAACAACGGCAGAAAAACATTTCTTTAACACTACTTTGTGTGCATTTAGCAGAGACTTTTCTGCGTGGTTGGTCTTTCAAACTATTTCTCTGTCTCCTTATCTCTGTCTCTTCTCAGTGTCTCTATAGCCCCTGCTCTCATGGCTCATTTACATGAGAGCAATCTTCTCACAGGTCTTAAAGCTTGGAAATGAAGAAAGAGGAACAAATGTAACTGGAAATAAGCCACAAACAAAACATATATAAATATCTCTTTCGGTTGTTAACCAGACAGTTTGCCTGTCTTAATATGTCAATTCTGAGTTGGTTTCTATAATCTATAATGCAGCCCACCATCGCCTTCCACTCTTTGTCTCTCTCTTTGAATCAGTGTGATTACAATTATTTCCAAGTAGGATAAATTGGGGTGCATACTGTGTATGTCATTACCTCTCCAAGCTCTGACATCAGCTCTACTAATCTGACTGTTATCCACATTGTCCTTCCTTCATCACACAGACAACTGCATCTTCTGTCACCGGCCTGTAAATGATGTACTTCCTACTGCTTTCATCTCAGCCTGTAAATTACAATAAAAGTAAAATTAATTTCCACAAAGGCCAGGCTCTTCTATCCATGGAATCAGGGATGAAGCCTTGATTAATTCCAACTGTGTTTGACGTTTGGAGCCTGGAGCCCCTAAAGTACACCCAAACCATATTGGAGTCTTTTTTTTTAATAAAAGTTTATCATTGGGAAAGGGAAGATGAGGCAAAAAACTCAATCTGAATCTCGAGCCAAGGGAAATCCTTTGAGGGTATTATTGATTTGTTGAAGGAGATTGGATACAAATTCTCCAAAAGAAGAAGGAGTATTATTACATGTCCAAAAGGCATTTTAATTTTGAGCTTATGAAAGTGATCATCCCCAGCAAACAAGGTGAAAATACAGTGCCATAGTGAAATTTGAGGTATTCATTGCCATCCATAGCTGCATCGTTTTATTAAATTTGTCATGTCAATCAAATTTTTTTTCCTATGCTGTTTTCAAATTTTTTATATACAGTTATGAACTAATTATATAAAACATTTGTGGTTGTATGAGTGCATTTTGAACATTAAAGTTGTGAATCCCTTATGCTAAGGCAGGAAATCTTAATCTAGCAGGGGGACGGCATACTCCACCACTACCAATTTAAACTAATATATAGAGAGGTAATTACACAACGTACATACATTGAATAACTATTGCGGAAAAAACAGCAACCATAAATAAAATGGGATTTAATTTCATGAAAATCTTAAAGGATATTAACTTTAAAACCTGTTCAAATTGCCAATTTTTCAATAATAATCAATGTTTCTTTTCCTTCTGCAGAAAGTTTGTGCATGCTATGTGCATTCTAACGTGAACCCATGGAAGCAAATATTGTGAAGATGAATTTTATCTATGTAGTTACCTTGGGGGAGTGTGTGCCTCAAACTCATTAAGATGTTGGGGGTTGGATGCAAGATAAGCCTTGCAGAGTGACAGGTAGACCACTGCAGTATTTAATGACCTGAGAGCTCGGTGTGTGTGTTCATAAGAGAGGAGGTGGGGGAAGAGTTGTGTGTATGTGTGTGGGTTGAGGTGGGGGTCTGCCTTGACTGACCCTATCTGTCTATGTTCTATCTCTATGCTTTTAGTCCCTGGGGACTAAAATCACATTCCCTGTCACTCACTTTTGAACAAGAGAGCCGAAGAGAGGACAAGCTGGGAAAATGGAGTAATTCATGAAGCATATTGTGTGTTATTAGCACAGTGGGTAATAGGTAATTTATTGTGCGCCACATACCGTAAATGTAATGCGGCTGAAATGAATCATGCACACTGGCTCAGCAAGGTGTAAAATGAGCTAGTACTGATTAGACTGCTCTCTTGCAAAAACATCATGACACATAGTTATCAGCGGACCAACACATTTTTGACTTTCCACAGTGTGTAATACGCCGCGTGTCTTTTAGAGAGATTAAAAACGTATAATTGATTTTCCTGTAGCTTGAAGAGAGGGAAAATAAGAAAATTTGTTGCACATGGATCCATTTTTATCTAGTAAAGATTTGCAGAAGATGCATGTGCCTTTTAGCCAATATTTCCACAGTTAGATTCCCACTGAGGAGCTGCACAGGATCCAGGATATCCTCACACTTCTGCCACTGGCCTGTGAGCAGCTGCGTGATAAATGCCTTGCTGAAGGGCATGTAGTTGCTTGGTAGAGCATTACTCAATCACTATTTCCTCCTCGATTTAAGTAATTCATCTGGAGAATGAACTGCTAGACCCAAGAATCCTTCCACAAACTTTAGACAACTGTAACTATTATTTATTACTTTTTTCTTCTCAAAGATTTTTATGATTGTAAGATAAGACATGTTTATTATATATTTATTTTTTGGTTTAAGCAGTACTTTTATGTATGTATGAATGTAATAGATTTATTAGTCAAGCTCCTAACCTCAACTAGCTACCTAATAATCCTGCATTAATAGAATATATAAGATACTCATCCATGTCAGTGGTTTCCTAATGTACACCAACAGCCCTATCAGATGAGCTCAACACTTCATTGACATTTCTTTTGAATTGATTTTTGACTGGATTTAACTGAACACTAATAGTCATATAATAGTGGATATTGTTACAGTATTTTTTTCATACAATTGAATTGTCAATATTTCGGTTGTTTGGTCAGGTTTGCATTAGTACCATAACCACTTGGAGTGGCAGAGCTGGACGTCTCAACCATTTGTCCATTAGCTACCTATTTCAACCCTTTATCCATTACTTTTAGCTAACTACTTTAATTGTTCCATTAATATTAATGAATGGAGTCACTGATCTAGATAGTTGTAAAAATGGGGAGAAGGTAGAGGAAGCACAATGCAAAAATATGCTACTGAACATATCAGTAAAATGTTTACTGACAACATATTTCATTTGTTTTCCGCCAAAATAGGCAATCTTGCAATACAATATCCACTACAGCATTATTCACTGTTTTTTATGGTTATGTTATTGACATTTAACCAAAATCACCAAAGTGCTTTTGTTGCCTAAACTTAACCACGACGTGAACCAGAGGTTCTGGTGTCACAGTCCTGCAATTTGTAAGGAAAGAAACGTTGTCTCTGAACATAATCGATTATGTTTTCACCACAACGTAATTAGGAAAACAATTTAGTAATATACAAATGTAATTTCTAGGAGACAGGGTTGGTCATAGTGAATGTGATGTGGGCAGGGGTGCTGAATGGTGGGAAAAAGTCAGGATGATTCATGGGAACCAGAGCTACAGTGCACACAGGCCCTAGAACATGCCAACAATTGCAGATATTTACTTTTTTGGGGGCCTTAAGTAAGTTGTTTTCAGGGGTCCCAGAATTTTAGGAGGCACCCCTGAGCGTGCGGCCGTACATTTGATTAATTTTTAAACTTACATGGACCTGTTCTTCAGTCAGTCAGGCTTAATTCTGCTAAAAGACTAGTAATGCCTTTCTCGTTCCCCTAGTTTAATACCAAATTTCCCCAAAGACAGAATTTCTGTAATATTTTTTTGCATTTTGTTGCCAGAAGATTATGTCCCACAGCAACACTGTAGTTTCAAAAAATGTATTTCTGCTGTTTTTGTGCTTTAAATATTTGGGGCTCTCTGTGGCCCTAGGAGGTAAAGTATCTCACAACCCAACTGTGGAACAGAGCAGCCTATTGAATTGTTTTAGAGTGCAGTGACAAAAAGACTTTGTTGAGATGACAGAGAACAAGGTCGTGTCTGACAGATCACTGGGTGGCCAAGGAGGGCTGGAGAAAGCAGGAGCATGCTAATTTGTTCCCACTCAGCAGAGCTCTTCGGTGTAGGTGATCTTGGGTGTAGTTGCCCTGCTTACATGGCCTCAGTTATGTTTATCCTTGTGTAAGAACCAACAGGTCCTCTTTTCTTGTACCCTGCAAATGCAGAAATTGATGCATAATCGGACTGTTCAAACACTAAAAAGTCGTGATATACTATACGGTACATGGTATGCTGCTCTGTATAAAAGCATCTGCTCAGTGCCTAAAAATGAGTAACTGATCGGTGTGCATTTGTTCTTTGCCACAGATTTACAGAGTTTCTGGAGCCCTTTGAGAGAGTGATTCAACCAGAGGAGCTTTGGCTCTACAAGAACCCTCTAGTTGAGTCAGACCACATTCCCAAGAGGGTCATGTTCGTAAGTACCTGCTGTCTAATTATGCATTCCTCTTATTACAGACTTGATTGCCACTAAATACTTGCTCATTGTTGCGGTACTACTTGAACTACATCCTGTACTTAATTCTTAGTATCTTTGTGGTGCAGAAATCCTTCATTTAGGATGATCAATACTGTAAAGCTGCTTCTTTCCACTGATGAAAGAAGCAGCTTTACAGTATGGCCTGAATTGTGTTGGTAGATATGCGAAGGGCTTTACGGAACTGTGGTGATTAGCGCTTGCTTAGCCAATGTAAATATCATCTCCTCTTGGAGTGGGCGGTGCAGGGTTAAGATGAATTTCTAACCAATGCAGCATGGACTGAAAATATTTTTTCCTCTGGCTCATCCTGTAAACACAGAGAAAATAACCTAAAGAATCTCTTGGCAAACAATTCCACTTCACACTATCCAGCACATATTGGAACACCAGTGCTGATTTTGTTTTCGGTGCAGTTCTCAGCGACAATCACTGGCTTCAATACACTTAAAATACAGCATACTGGGCATTACAGAGCTCATTCTAATGTTGTTGTGAGTCATACATTGCTTTCAGACTCAGATGGCGGACACTAAATGGTCCTATTTTCAAAGAGTGATTATGGTATAATATGACAACACCAAGAATGCCAAAACAAACAAGCTGTTGTTAAACCTGAGAATACTGTACTTCCACTATTTCCCTCTGCCACCATCAAAGACAATCTAATGACATGAAATGTTTGGGAGACAATTTTAATAAAATCATTTGAGTTTGTAAAGAAATTTTGGTAAATATGTTTATTTGCTTTCTAGCCATGAATTTGATGAAAAGATTCATACGACTCTCATGTCTGGGCAATAAGTAGGAAGCTATGGCCAGGAGGTGATTAGCTTAACTTAGCATAAAGACAGGAAGCAGGGGGAGTAGCTAGTCTGGCTCTGAACAAAGTTGAAAAATACAGCTACCAGCACATCAAAATCTCACTAATTAACACATTCTATCTCCTTTGTTTAACAGAACTAAAAAAAGTTTTAGTGGTTTTCTGGGAGTTATGTGCTGTAACTATTTCCAAGCAAACTGCTGGGACTTTCTGTTGTCTTGTCATCACGGTGAGGTTGCCATACAACAAGCAGTGGCTCCAGGAATTCACAGCACCCGGCCAAATAACAATAGAAATCGTGACCATCTTAAGCTGAACATCCAGGCACTCTCAGCAGAACTGCTTTTTAAAGCTGCTATAATATGAATACCTTCTAAATGTATTTTCCATACTGGTGCTCAGGGGCAGAAATTGAGTCCTGGTGATGATTGCATCATGTACCCTATTCTCTAATATAATAAACTTTTTTTCCATCACACAAACAGTGATCAAGCCATCTTTCACAGGTTTAATACCAAGTTGTTATATGGGGAGTGATCACAGCTGCTGCCCTGATGTAGCAGGGTTTGCATCATGGATGCATAAAGAGGTTTGCATGGGGTTGCACTGAGTTGTGGCAGCAATGGCATTATATATATATATATATATATCAAAAACCTACAGAACATTACAAACTAATTTATTTAGATTATATAAGAAATATCTATAACACATTTTGTGAATTAGTTGCATAGTCCACAGTTTCAATAAATAATTTCTCTGGCAGGCTGATATGCTTAATTCTGTACAGCCGGACATCTTTGTCTGCATGCTAACTTGTCTAGTAGGTGCTCACTGTTTGATGAAAATATCAAACCAACTTAACAGGCAAAGACTTCCCTGCCCATTGCTTGTTTAGCTCAGCTCTTTGCAAACTGACAGCATATTGACTGACAGGAGCTCCACTCCGTCCTATGCTCCTCCACACACATCAATCATCTCATTATGTGCAGAAACAGAGTAGTGGTGAGCGCTAACTGTCAGTCATTTCAAGCTAGAAATAATGGCAGCTCCTGTAAACTTTAGTATATGTACTACTACTTTTTACCCCTGTCAAAAAAAATGTTGAGGATTAGATTGGCTCCACTTAATGATGTTTAGAAGCCTTTGTGGCAGCACTAGATTATTTATCCATCTCCTTTTTCAACATCCTTTATAAAAAATGTTGACAGTTTATATTAACTTCAATGTCCATGAATCTTTGCTTATAGCAGGCCACTAAATAATGAGTAGGAGAGGCGCCCCCCCCCGCCACCGCCGCCTCCTAGGGAAAATGCTCCCAGTGCTGACACACAACAGTCTGGCTTCTTGGCTTCTTCAATGTCACTGTTCTGACAGGGGCCCTGAAGGTGTGGAAAATTTATCTGGCCATTAAAAATAGTCCATGGAGGGGATTTACATGAAGCTACATTATGACTCACTGCGACCTTCATTAAGATATATACTGTATTAGTCTGTGTGTAGCCTCAAGAGTCACTCTTGGATTCTCTAATTATTGGAGGGGCAGGAATGTTCTCGGTGCTTGTTATTTATTGTTGGGCCCAATGATCATAGAGTACAAACCTCCTGATCAGTAAAGCCAAAGGTCACATTTTTGTCTGTAGAATGCGTAAGCAGGCTAACACTGTAGCAGGCAGCCCTCAAATCAGTGCCTAAAAATCAAATCTCATCCTCAAGGAAATCTTTGTTGTTCCCATTTTCTGTAAAGTTCATGTAATTAACAAGTAAAACAAATATTGAGCTTTTCCCGAAGAGATGTACATAATACAACTAAATTAAAATACCTAAAAAATTGATTGAGAATTATTTGTCCTCAACTATTGACAGTGGGGATCTCCCTGAGAGCTGCAGTCCACCCTCTAGGCGGTGATGTGGTTTAATTGCTTTTGGGCACTTGGTGAAAGGCACAGATCGATTGTTTAATGAGATTTACACAAGTAAAGATGTCTACTTTGAAGAAAAAAAGTGTTTCCAGTAACACTTACATAATTAGAACAAAGATTTTACAGCTAAACAGATGTGCGTTAAATATGTAGCCTTCATAGTCATGTGTTAAGTGAACATGCTAGAGCGCCTAGAAATGTGAAAAAGATTTTAATGAATCTTAATTAAAGCCAAGTGCCAAAATGCATCTCGTCATTAAAGCTACGGTAGGTAACGCTGGAGAAACTAGCAAGAGACAGATAGAAATAGGTGGGTAGACAGGCAGGTAGGACATTCAATGATTGGATTGGCTCATTACAGGCCTGCGACAGCCACAGATACTGGATTTTTTTTTTATTGTTGTCAGGATGTAAAGATAATTTCAGCAAATATAACAAAAAATGCTAACTTATATAAGTTATAACTTTAATGAAAAGACATGAAAGATCTTTTATAAGTGTCTTTAAATGGCCACAAAGTATTATGAGATCATTTAGACTGTCAATCCTTTAGGATGTTTTTGGATACTCTGATTTCATGTGTTTTATGTGTTTCATGACTCACAACCCAGAATCAGAATCAGAAATACTTTATTGATCCCCGAGAGTAAACTCTTTTGCTACAGCCTCGTAAGTACTGCTTTCCTCATCTACACTGTATATGACTCTTCACATATTTGACAACTGTATTAGACTCCCAAGATTGCCAATGCATTGAATTGTACATGAAAATGTCCAGTTAAGCCACCAGGTGCCAAATCCACCACCAAAGACTGGCCACCTTTGGTACTGGTGTTATTCAGTATAGTTTTTTCACCCTACATAAATTATCAGGAGATGTGAAAGTCGCAACCTAACAGTGAAAGAGATGTTTTTTCCACCATATTCCCTCACAACCTCAGTCATAAAGTGATGGGAGCTGCTGTGAGTGAAAGGGCACTGATGCTCAGGGTGCATTTTTGGCAAACATGATGAATGCCCCTAGGTGCTGAGTTGCCACAGCTTTGTTGCTTTAATTTCAGCCAGGAAACATTTTAGTACATATAGTATTTGAATCTGTGTCAGATTTTTTTTGGTTAGCAAGCCTGACCTAATGCATATAGGCTATTCATTCTACTCACTATGCAGTATACAGTTTCCATCTGCAGGGGAAACCACACTGTACCCCATAGACATTAAAAGCATTTACAGTAATGTGATACTTTCCTTGATACAGTATGTCTTGCATTGCTGTTTTGCACTGAATGTAAGGCCCAGATCTAGCATTATGTTGAATAGCTACACTAAGAGCAGTAGGACGTCTGTACTGTAAGTTGTAAAGGAAAAACATTGTGACTCCACCTATGTCTGTGCCCATGTCACAATAACATAAATAAATTGTGGCTGATTTAATTTCTCAGGCAATTCAGACACTAACTGTTAGTGCACTTATGAGTGTGAATCCAAGTGTGATTACAAGTTTGAATCCAAAGGAAATTACGGACCTACATGTGACTGAACTGATGAACACCACTCACGGGAAATGCAATATGTGTGTTATAATAATGGAATTGAAACTCATCCTTTGTTTTTACTACCTCTGTTGCTTAAGACAAAGAAAATATATTGAATTTGGCCAGAAAGCTGTGAATACATTCTGAGGCATGAATAATTACCTAGGTGCTGAGGAGGCCCAAATCTCTTATCAAGTGAGGGGCAAAATTCTTCTCTGTGCAGGCAAGAAACCCCACAGAACAATAAATAAGCTTGTTTGGCCCCTCAGTTTGCCTTGTTAAAATTAACTCTGAATAATGGATAGGTTCATGTCATTCCCTGAGGTAAAAGTAATTTTACGATTAAAACAGACCCTGTGGAATGCTGCAGCGCATCTCTAATGTCAAAATAACAGTTCATTTTTTGTCTTTATTTCCTCACAGGCAATTTCATTCCTTACCCCATTGGCGGTGATATTTGTGGTGAAGATAATTCAGAGGACGGACAAGACAGAGATCAAAGAGGCATGTTTAGGTACGTGGAGCCAATTATATGCTGTTAGTCACAATCTAGCCTGTGAGAGGTCTTTAAATGACAGTATGTATATTATAATTGCTGCACACACTGCATTTGTTGGAGTTTTTTAATAATGATGAAAAAGCCTCTTTCCCCTGTGCTACCTGGAAGCATGGGCTAATTGGTCACCTAGAAGTACTTTATTGTGTTTAGTGATGCAGATCTTTCAACTCTATGACCTAGTGTTACAGTCAGTATGGTACCACAGAAGTTCATCTTAATCACAGAGGCAATGGGTATTTACAGCCATTTAAAATGTCATGCTACTTGTTTCATTCTCAAATGGCATCTGGGCATTTCTGTCAGACTGATTGTTTCCTGTTTGTCATTTCCCCGTGGGTCGAGAGGCCTGCAGAGGCTTTGGCACATCAGAAAGCATTAAGAAAGTTGAACACAAATCCAATTAAAGAGACACACAGAGATGGATCGGATGGAGAGAGGGTGGCTCAGTGCATCAGTGTACAGATTACAATGCTGTGTTGAACTTAACAGACCCATTACCACCTGCCGAGAAACACTTTTACAAGGCTTTATAGCCGTACAGGAAAACATAATTCTGAAGAACAAAGAATAAAACGGAGCCCATTATTCTGACAAGTTTCTACATGATCATAGTCTTGAACGTGGCTTTGAACCAATGCTACTTCTAGACCTAATGAGAAAGAAAGATCATAAAAGCGTTTTTTGGCTGGGTGTGCAGTCTTAAAGTAGCTCTATTTCTAACTACCTACAGACCTATTTATTTTTCATCCCAAGCTAAAATCACAGAAAAGCAGCTGTCCCTATATTCCCGTAAATGTATTAAGTTCAAAGTTGTCCCTGAGGGTACTCTAATTCTGAATTCATGAATCAAAATTTCAAACAGATATAACTGAGCTGGCATAAATTAAGGTTTGAGTTAGATTTTCACCCTTGTAATACCAATGGGACTTTGTTTTGCTAGTATTGTGCATATATTGTTTGATATAATGCATTCTGCTATCACATCACATCTTTATTTTTTGGGGTGGTAAAAAGAACACAATGTTCCCTTTGTATAGTTGTCTAATAACTTTTTATCATTCCCATGCTCCTGCAGTTTAATTGTGTGATTATCTATCAGTCAAGATATAATGAAGCCATTTTGGATGTTTGGAGTTTGATTGTATTTTCCAAAAGACTACACTCTGAGAATGACACAGAGATGATTCTACAATGATTATTTTTAATTTTGGTTACACAGCATGAAGGATATTATTCATCATCTGAATGTGAGATCTCATAGCACGCAGAGGCATTATTGTTTGGTGTGTGTAGAGGGAGTAATCTTCCAGTTACTGAGACAATGAGAGGGTTTTCAATTTGTGTAGTCCCTGCAAATTTGGTCTAATGAGTCAAATCTTTAACCATCTCAGTATGTTCAGTACTACACTAATGGGCCATCCTGCTTTGTTAATGAATATAAAAAAATCAGGAAACTATTGCAAAGATTTAGACAGTTTAGACACATTTGTTAGGATGTCACAATTTTTTTAACATACAGATATTTTGTTCTGCCTCAACAACAAATCAGATTGGTCGTCTATAGGAGCTGTCTTCATTGTCTTTACTCAATAGGTCACACATTTACTGAAACTGTGCCCTAGTGCAATCACTAGTGCTAACTCTGGTGCATGTGAATGTCAATTTTGGTGACCAGAGGCACAAGCACAATCCTAATGCAGCACAGACCAAGCACAACCAAAGAGACTTACACAGGGTGAATACACTATTAGGAGGAGGAATGCAGTATCAGCAGGTGCACTCGAACCATGAGAAAGGCCAGTCACATCAGTTCCTCTCATACCCTTTAAAAGTAGCAAATGCAAGGCAAGTCCAGGCTAAACTGGAGGCACAAAGTTGCAAGGCACAAAAATATAGTATGCCGCATTACGATATAGCAGCATCCAAAATACGCTACAAAGTCAGAGGATGTCTCCTTTATGAGTTTGATCAGTTATGCTACTCCAGCTAACTCAGCAGAAACTGGCTCATGCGGTGCCAGGAGTTTAACAAACAGGTGTGTAGCAGATTAAAGATTTAAATGCATTAAACTGATCATACTGAATTAACATCATTTTGCTAAGTGGAAAGAGCAGGTTTACTCTCACTTCTGGCTATCAGAATAAAATCAGTGTTCACACTGAATAACACTGTTCAACTCAGTAAATTCATTTTTAAAACGGGGCACCACTCCTTTACAAGTAATTTAGTAATTACACCTGAAGTAATTTAGCTATCACACCTATGTTGATGGAAGATCCTAATTTTTGTCTACGTAATTGTTCTTATTAAGCTAAAGCATCAAACCCCAATGTCACAGAAAAGTATCTGTTGTTTCACCTGAGCTTGGCTGAGCAGGGCAGGCGTCTTTTTTTCTAACCATGTCGTGTTAGATCTCAGATAGCACAGCCTCATTTTAGCAGGCTTCTTACTTTCAGAGTTGTTGGATATCAGCATTTTTCCAACATGCTATGTGTGCCCTTGGTCCCACCGCAGGTCAGCTGAGGGTCCTGTTGGGCTTCAGGATTCAGACAGGCGTTGTCACATTCTAATATTAAGTTTAAGACAACATGAGATTAGTTGAAAATATTCTTGGCAATATGTCATTAGAGTGGCAAGAAAGGACTTACACTACTGAAACTGTATCCCAAATTATCACACATGCTGTCCCAAATTATTTTGGATGCCCTGAAAGAATAGTTTTGTTAATACAGAAAATTGTGATCCATACTTTGTATGACATCATATTAATTTCTTTACATAAAGAACAGTTCTTGTTGACAAGGTATTGCTCTTATGGCATCAGCATGACACCATCAAGTTCCACACTCTTCATAAAATTGTTACTTAATGTAACACATTGATTAGTACATTTGATCCTGCAAAGTCATTTTCTTTATTCCTTTAGTCTTGAAGTTTGACAAGCCCTGGTTTTCCTTGATGAAGACCAGAGAGCATGAGATGTTCCTTAAAAGAGGGTGGTGTCAGGATGTGTTGTGCACGATCAGGGAGATTAAGTTGTAATTTACTAGACTGGCTTAGGTTGTTCATGCTTTGTGAGTTTTTGCAGGCTGCAGTAAATCGAGAAATTGTCATTCAGCCTTCCATTAGTGAACTGAGTATGACAAAGGTCATGGGACAGAGGATGTTGCTGGTGAAGGCTTATCAGTTCTCCAGACAGGCCTGGTCTATGACTTAGAAGCCAGCTTCCAGAAAAGTCTAATTCTTTTCATCAATAAAGATCCAAAATGTTCATCAGGATCGGGGTTGATCATGCTACAGGTGTAAGTGCAAAAAAATTGACTGCCAAAACTGTGTCGTGCCAGTGTTGGCTTTGGGCCAGCAAAAAATGTATTCATATTTTATTGACAATCAGCAAACTTCTCAAGTCAAGACTATATATGAGAGAATGCAGCTGGAGCAATAGTTTTATACAGTAAGTGCTAGACCTCCTCACATGAGAGGGATCTGACAAAAGGAAACACATTTCAATTTAATTTAATGTCCCATTTTTTAACTGGTCAAATGGAACATGTCTCATTTTGGGCTTTCATCTGATCTGCACAGAGTTTGCCCAAATTAACAACCTGTTAAATAACATTGACACTGTGCTCCTCTCAGCAGCTCAGGAAGATAATACATTTGAGCTCTGGTGATGTGGGGTGAATTCAATTGAGTACTGGGATTAACCCTTGTAGACAGGAACTCTGGCTAATGATGAGGCCCAGTGGTTTGCTTCATAGCCAATCAAATTAATGTACAGTAATAATGCAATTACCAAAGTTGAGCTGAAGCAGTATTGCTTCACAATCAGATAGATTCTAAGTAGGTATAATCATTTTGCCATGTAGGGATGCATTTTTCTCCCAATTGAATACCTGATAGATACTTGACAGCATTAAACTATACAGTGTTTACAGCTTTTCTTAAATTTTGTTGACTAGCATGGCTCTATGGATGGCAATGTCAGTATGTCTATCGGTCCATTGGTTTACAACTTTGGTCCAGAATGAAATATCTTAACAACTATTGCATGAATTGCCATGAAATTTTATACAGACATTCATGGTGCCCAGAGGGTAACTGCTAATGACTTTGTTAATACCCTGACTTTTCCTCTAGTGCTATCATGAGGTTCACATTTGTGGCTTTGAGTGAAATGTCTCAACACTATTGGATGGATTGCTATGGAATTTGGTGCAGACATTCATGTCTCCCTCAGGGTGAATTGTAATAACTTTGGTGATCCCCTGACTTTTCCTCTAAGTCATGCAGGTCAGAATTTCAATTTGTTCAATACTTTGGTTAATTACCAAATAACAGCAAGACTTCATTCCCATCCCCATCAGCTTTTCTTTGTTTAGTATTAATTAGCAACTAAGCAATTAACACACTAAACTCCACTGGTGAACATGGCAAAAATATCTGCTAAATATCAGCATGTTAGTATTTTTTATTGTGAGTACGTACCATTAAGCACAAAGCACCACTGTGCCTATGTAGCCTCAGAGAGCTGTTAGCATGGCTGTAGACGCTTAGCCTTGTTGAATCATCATCACATTCAACTGGATCTGTAAATGGGAATGAATAGAGTTGAAAATATGCACCACATGAACAGTAATGCAAAATCAAAGCTTCATTTAATTTGGCTGCACAAAGGAAGGGATTCAGCTATAGAATCTATGTGAAAACTTCCCCTGTTTGTCTATTTCTGTGTGTGTGTCTATGGGCTGTGCACATAAATCCTGATAACCATCTGTCCAGCTGCAAGGGAAATTCCCATGGACCTAATTGGCTGTTTTATTTGTACATTATGTCAGAAGAGTGGGCAACCTGCCAGAACCTATATTGATTGCACTGATAAAATGTATTATTTTACTACAGTATCACTGTTTCTATGAACGTTACCTATATCCAAAATGCTGTGTCAACCTTGTTTGTATCACCTGTTTCAACAAATAACCTCTGTAAGGTGCTTGTTTGACTGTGTGTGTCAATCTTCCTACTCCAGCTGTGTCCCTGGCTCTCGCCCTGAATGGAGTCTTCACAAATACTATCAAGTTGATTGTTGGCAGGTACGCTAAACAAACTGAAGCATTTTACAGGCTCTGTCAGTGATGCTAAATGTTAAGCTGTAGGCTATGAAGATCACATTTTTCAGCTTTGACTTACTAGATTTATGGCCAATAAATTGTTTGACAATTAAATGGAATTCTTTATACTGATGACACAGAAACTATCTTTTGGGTTGTGTTTGATTTTTAGACCAAGGCCCGATTATTTCCAGCGTTGTTTCCCAGATGGACAAGTAAATGCGAAGATGCTGTGCACCGGGGAGCCAGATCTAGTCTCTGAGGGACGCAAGAGCTTCCCCAGCAGCCATTCCTCCTGTGAGTACCAGTTATCAGTCCAAGTAGATCACTGCCAGCACTTGCCAAATGATAACAGGACTCACACAACGATTCATTAAAACTGCATATAACTGAAGCTATTCACTCAGTTTGATCTTGATGCACTGAGCAACATTTCACCAAGTAGAAAATCTCCATGTATGCTGACTGGGTGTGTACAAGGTTTTTACTTCACATTTCAAAGTGATGATCCTATTGCTGCCTCTCTTCAAAGGTAATTACAACATGTAGCAATGAGTTATCATTCAATTTACACATCTCGAGGCAGCTTTTGGAGATGCTCATGGGTTTGGTTGATTGAATAAAGCATATTCAGTCTTCACTCGATGTACAAATGAGTGTTGAATGCATACCTACTGTTTTGGCTTCATCTGACTTCCTGCTCTGTTCAGCTGTGCAGACCAACGTGGGACACTGGATGTGTTTTCGACCATATTGCTTTCCATGCTGTTTTCTCTAAAGCAGCGTGTTAAATAATTCACATGTTTTTCTGTTGTCCAGCTGATGAATTATAAGTGGTATGCATGGAGTGTTTGCTGTGTGCCACACAGATGTTGAATAAAACCTCAGCATTATATGGTGTATTAGGCATGTAAAGTTTGTATTTAAGAACATACATCTTTGAAAATGTCACTTAATTGCCTTGCCGCTATTTGAGTATAACAAATACGTGTGACTGCATGGCTTAGAAGAATTAAAGTGAAAATGTTACATGTGAGTTCAGGAAGGAGTATTCTTGAGAGGTGGAGGGCGTATGTGTGTGCAAGAAACACAATGCTTGTGAAATGGTTTGTGAATGTGTTTAATTGCCATCCTGCTGTGAGTATGACTGCCTTGAACTACTCTATAAAATGCTTCAAATTAAACATGGTATTAAGTGGTCTTTGTGTGTTACAAGTTGTGTGCAGGATACCATAATGGTTAAGATGGCGTAGATGGTGACATTTTTTTTGTGTGTGTGTTAAAGACGGCTGTAATTTCATGGTCCAGTCTGATTTCAAATTGATGTTTTTGCATAATCCATTTAATATTGAAGTTGCATATTTACAGCTTCTTAGACACCTGCTTTAAGAAAGAAATGCTTTGAAGTGCTGAGTCCCATTAGAAATGGTAGAGAGGGACATTGCTCTGTGATTCACTGCAGCGCTGTGTATGGATTACATTCATCTGTGCGACAGCTCTAATAGCCTTATGTTGCTGCACTGTGAGTGAGAAAGTGATTGAGAGAACCATGCGACGGGGACACAGGGAGCACCCATATGCCAGCACATCTAGAGGGCAGAAGAAATCCAATTTCCTGTCTGTGTCCCTTTTCACCAGGACAACATTTGTTGGACCACGCATAAGTTACAGAGCTTTTACCCAGACGAATGTGGCAATGAACAGGCAATAGGGCCAGACAGATGGCAAAAGTGAATGTAGCCATACTCAAAGTGTTACCTGGATGTAACGCAACATTACTTCTGACTGGTATGAAGCCTGAGACACACACTATAGGTAAAAGAAACTGTTTTGCATTCAGAAACTCTTAACTCTCCCAAAAGGATGCTAGATAATCTGCATGGTAAAAATAAAACCCAAACTAATTCATCAGAATCAGCCAGGACAAAATATAAATATACACTAGGCTTCAGTGTTTGATGACAACTATTTTTTAAAGCACACAAACTATTATTGCATTTCAAAGTTTTTAAAGCTGCTCAGGTTCTCTGTGATTTGATTTATTTTCTTCACCTCAAAGCAAAGTAAGAGAGTAACAGAAATTGGAGGAGACAGGTCCCAGAAAGAGAAAAACAAAGAGATAAATACTAACTCCCCTGAAGCCACTGCACCAATATACACAGCTGTAAAGCAAGCAGGCCCTAAAGCATTAGTTGTCAATTGTCTCCTTCTTATTCATATTCATCTCACCATCTCCCCTTGTGCATATTAGGCCATTAGATATGATCAATTACTACACACTTTAAAACAAATAATGAATGCTGTGAGACAGACCTAATCACATCTTTTAATCTCTGCATTGCTTCTTTCACTTACACATAACTATCTATATTAAATTAACCATAGCTTGGAATGGAAGAGGGAATTGCACTTCTGCTAAGTGTGTTCTCAATATATTTACTATAACTCGCTCAGGCACACTTCACTTTGTCTGTCTGGAGTGTCCAAAGAGGTTGAGGAACAGTGTGTGTAGGAGTGCAGCAGCAATTATACTGCACTAATAATGAGTTCCTGTTGGGCTTTCGTTTGCTAATAGAAGAAACAGACTCAGTGCTTAAGTGGTTGGTTAGTATGCATTGTTTCTGATGAGAGGCACAGAGGTGTCACACTGGTCCCTGCAGGGGTCAGAGGTCAAAACAGAAATGAGAGAGAAGGGAGATGGCTGGGAGATAGAAAACAGAACCGCTACTGTCAGTGATTGGTTAGACAGTTTGTGTCTGTGTGTGGTCAGGTAGTTCAATGATAGATATTTTAACTGAAATAAAGGGGAGAAAGGTAAAAAGACTCATATTACCAAAATTATTAGACTTTTGAGAGACTTTGACCAGAGCATGACACCACTCTTTGAATCCACAGCCAAACCCTGTAGTTTGAAGGAACGCTTATCTACTTTAAAATGGGTCCTCCATGGGTTCACTTGTCAAAAACCATACCAGGTTCAACAGAACAGCTCCTAATATACTGTGGCTTCCTTCTTTTAACACACAGTCTGCAGTACTTCTCTTCTTACCACCCACTCCTTCATGCTTTACACCTCATCTCATTTAGAAATCTTTGTATTAGGTCTGCCCAGTTGTTGCCCAGCAAACCTCCCTCACCACTGACCCCTACCACCCCCACCATACTCACACACACAATTAAAGTGCTGCACAGACTAAACTAGAAGAGTGCACTCAGTAGAGTGCAGATCTCTGCAGTTGCAGTTTGCAGCCATGAGTGAGAGTGATACCATTTTTGACCCATGAAGGTTTTATATTTGTAAAACTTTCTTCGAGCTGAGAAAAGCGATTTAAAAATCCATGACATCATCACAATGTCTATGGGTCAAGCGGGAACTCGGAAACACTACTGCGCATATTCAGTGGGCCGCATACCCGAGAAGTAAAACCAGAAGCTAGAAAACTTTTTTGGTGTATGCGCTAGGCAAGCAATTCTTATTGGAATGAATAAGCGCCACATTGGGGTCTGGTATCCAGTTCTAATAATACATCCATGAAGGGGACCCGCTCCCTCTGCAGATATGGTAATGAAAGCACAACGATTCTAATTTTCAGGTGATTAGACACTAATGAAAACATACTTAGAATTATTATTTTTCATTTGTGCCAATAGCTCCTCCTAAATGTTACACACCGGACCTTTAAGTCTTTTCGCGTGTTCTCACAACGCCTTTTTTGCTTTTCACACCATTTAGTCTCTACTGACTTAAATTGTGCAGAGACAATTTAAATTTCAATGTAAAAATGGCAACAAAAGAATCCGTCAACACTAACATGACCGCCGCGTACATTGTCCCTAGTATAGAGATGGGCGGATGATACCGGAGCGCCGAAGCTTGTTTCACTCCTGTGAACAATACATTGTGCCAGAGCTGTGACTGATGATGTCCAAAGCTTCAAACATCACTGGTGCATTGGAAAGCGCTTCATTCAGTTTGACAGTGTTTAAAGTTTTACAGCTAAACTATGTGATTGGCACATTAATGGCGATGTACATTAGAAAGACATAATCATAAGTATGAAAACATTTCCTCCTGATACCAAGTAATAACGTAATAAAAGTAGGCTAATGGGCTAATTTAATGAATATCACTCTCCAATTACATCACATTGCGACTCATATGAAATAAATATCAACCATGAAGTATAAAAACACGAGCCCACAGTGGCACTCGGACTTAACTACACCAAAAAGGTACATTAATTTCATGTCAGCAAAAATATTTTATATCAAGGCTTTTTGGACAACGCATAATAATTTTTCTTCTTCTGTCTTCTTGGACTTTTATTGCACACATATGAGACTTAAAGTGTTAATATCAGCGAGGTGTGGTGGTGCTTCGGCCCCAGTCTTGAAAATAAGTTTTACAAGCCACCAGATGTCACTGTGTTAGCTGAGTTTGAACCCCCAAAGCGTCAAATCTTTTTCGGCACAAATAGAAAGAAAGCTTCATAAAGCTTCATCCGCCCATCACTGCCCTAGCAGAACCAAGATTCCAAACTGAAGCAGTTGTCGATCACTTGCAGACCCTACCGGCCGTTTAAAAGAGTGACGAGTCAGCAGTCAATGGCGGCATAAAACAGAGCAGTCAATAAAATAGGTTTTTCAAAAATTGTTTAACACCACAACCACGAGGGGTCCTTGAGCATACAGTCATAAATGTGCACAAAAAATATTGTTGGCTGATGGGTCCAGTAGTATGTGAGATTACGCACATACACGACCACACGCATTACTGTACTTAGTGTACTTAGAATGCCAAAATGCATTGTACAATTTCTCTGTTCTTGAGTATGGTGTTGACAGAAACTATTGTCCCAAAAAGTAATGCACAATGATTTATGAAGCTACCAACAACTTGATAACATTGTCACTGTGACAATGCTAACACAGTAAGCTCAAAGTAAAGTAATGATGGGAATGTCATTAGATTTGCAAGGATTTGTACATAAACAACAAAGTCTTGGACAACTTAAAATTGTCACCTCATGATGGCGCTAGATTAAACTTCAGAGGATCACCAACGCTATTGTAATTTATCCTGAGGGGAACACAAATGTCTGTACCAAATGTCAAGGCAATCCATCCAACAGCTGAGATAGTTCACTCAAAACCCAAACTGAATTCTGGTGCAATGTTAGTTGTGCATAAGAATGAACTGTGCAAAAACCTTTAGAGATTACTAAGGAATGTCCATTTCAATTTATCATGCTGCTCTACCACCACCTTTAGCCGCCGCATGCATCTCCCAGAAGCTGGCAACCAGTTGTAGGAAAATATTGCGGAATATCAAAAAACAAATGAAAAATGTATCAAGTTTGATGAAGATTGGATTAAACCGACAAGTGGTGACAAGATATGGTAACCAGCTTTCACAGTGGACACAAAATATCAAAATGTTCATTGAAACCCTGTATGCTTCATATGTTCCCAACAATCATTGTTTTCCCAAAATATAAATAAAAACTCCAAGGACGTAGTGTATCTTGCTCCCTCAAAGGTAGTTATGTTTATGACATTTATGATACTCAGTATGACAGTTAATGCAGTTACAGTGCCTCCACTGTCAGATAGAGGATTGTTATTTTTTTCATACTCACCCAGTGAGAGGTTTGATATGCCTTTATAATATACATACACATGGAATTACTGTTGATATTGTTCTAAAAGTAAAATTGACATCCATCTATCTTTTTTCTGCCATCTTTCCAAATTTTTGTCACTGGTATGTCTCAATTCTGCCATGTTTACAGAAATCACCCCCCATCTATACTTCTAAAAAGTGCATTCAGACTTGGTTCTTCTTCAGTTGCAACCACTGAACAAACCTTGTGCTTGTTTGAAGATGAAAAAAGCAATTGTACTGCACTCATCACTCTCATTAGTCATCCTTGTTTTGTCTCAGGGGAATTACTCTTCAAGGCTTTTTAAATGCACGGAAGCGCATTCATTACCAAGATGTTTTCCCCTTTGTTGGCCTCCTCTCTGTCCTCTGGCCTTTTGGGGGCTCCTGCAGCCTTCTGGGGGGCATCTGTCAGTGGTTATTGGGTACACCGAGTATTCACTCAATCTGCACATATATTGTCTTAGTTAACTGTGCAAATTGTACAGAAATGTGTTTGTGTGTTTCTGTGTGTGTATAAGCGTGTGAGGGACACATACTTGCTATCCCCACTCATGTATTATGCACATCACCAAAGCATTTTTATTACTGTAATCCTCAAGATGTTGACTCACTGTGTCTGCAAACATTGCAAACATGTTTGTATGCAGTATGGAAATAAAGCATGCACATTTACTGCTACAATGACATTCAAATGCAATTTTGCTTCATTTAATTGGCAAATCTCTTCATGTCTGTGTTACAATTCTAAAACAGGTCTACAAACCAACAGAATATTGTATACAGTTTCCATTTACAGTTGTTTTTCTGTCTTAATTACCACCTATATTGCCATAAAAGCCCCACAGTTTTAGAGTCTGAAACCAACAATGTCTAATAACCAAAAATGACCTGAAGCTAATAACTGAAGCAGCAGATACAGTTGCTGAGATACATACACCTTTTTCAAGCTTTAGCCTTTACTGCTTCTGTGGTTTCCTCCAGTCCAAAGACACACAAATTAGAGGGACTGGAAAACAGGACAAGAGAAGAAAGAAATAATAATCCACAATAAGCAATGTATTAATATTCAAATAATACAGATGACATTGCACTTTGCATTAAATAAATAAATGTTTTTATCTCTTTGTTACAAAATTGCAGTTAATCTGTGAATCAGCTCCAGAGAAACTAAGACGGGAGACCAGGTCTTTTGGAAATGTGTGAGAGACTGAGTCACTGGTTCATGGATAATTTAGTTCTGTCTATCCAAATGAGAAATGTAATTGTCTTAGGTATGGTTAGAGCTATTAAAATGAATGGTGTGAGCTGCTGTGTGATTGAAAATGGGAGAGGTCGCCCAGAAGTGAGATGGATGGTGATTTAGGGATGCTGCGGCTGAGGAACTCAGATGGCTTCTTCATGACCTCCAACCAGAAGAACTGGACTGATGAACTGAGCCAGAAAGTATGGAAGTAACGTGTTGTTGTCTGTTAAACCCATGTGGTACACTTTGTGGGTGCTGATGATGTCTATGTGCAGGGTTTTATATACCTGTTTTTTTTTTTTGCATGTTCATATTTCCCCTGTTCTCCATATGGATGGATTTAACTGGCTGAATTTATATACTTGATTATTCTAGCCATTGGTTTCAAAAGGCTATCAACTACTGGTCCACTTTAAAGCTTAAGCTAATTTAATCTCGGCGCCTAAACAAGCGATTATATAGGCCACGCAAGGGGCCCATACAGTCAGCAATATGAGCTTGCCATAGGGGTTCCAGTTGATTAACGTCAGATTTAGACTGTTCTAGGTCATGTTAACTAACATTGGTGTACTATTTTAGCCACGATTACTGTTTTGGCTCTATGGATGGCCATTTTCTGTTGGTCACCACTTTGATCTAGAATACAAATGTCTCAACAACTATTGGATGGATTGCCATGAAACTTTGTACAGACATTCATGGTCACCAGAGGATGACCCCTACTGACTTTGGTACCATCAGGTTGACATTTTTGTCAATCTTAAAAACTATTGAATGGATTTCCTTGGAATTTGCTACAGATATTCAAGGTCCCTAGAGGATAAATCCAAATGATCCCCTACTTTTTCATCTTGCTCAAAACTTTGGTTTATGGCCAAATATCTGCAAAACTAATGAAATTGTCATCAACCTCAGTTGCACTTTGGTTGTAGTGCTAATTAGCAAATGTTAGCATGCTAACATGCTGAATTAAGAAGGTGAAGATTATACCTGCTAAAAATCAGCATCTTAACATTGTCATTGTGAGCATGTTAGCATGCTGATTGCATTTAGCTCAAAGCACCACTGTGCCTAGGTACAGTTTTAAAGAGCTGCTAGCATGGCTGTAGGCTCTTCTTATTATTTGGGCAGACACTGCATTATTTTTACTTTGTACGTTGTGTTAACTCACACTATACGTGTTTATGGGCCTCTCTGCATGGTCAGAACCTGCAGTGTTTATGCTCACACTGTACAGATCAATTAACTGGCCACGCCATACCTGCTCACACTGAACGTAAGCACAGAACCCCCAGTTGGTTTGGTCTGGTGACAAGTTTATTTAAACAAGATGGCCGATTCCAAATATAGTCTAGGGTGACCAATTCAGGGCTAAAATTGGGCTAATACAGTAATTTGTCCAGTGTCTGCATGGCTTTAAACTTTTGTTGTTTTTCTTTTAGGATTTTGGACCAGTGTGTCCAGTTCAGTTCCAGTGTTTCATCACTGTCAGCTTGTTTGAGGTGCAGGTGCAGTTACTGAGATTTTGGAGGTGTGCACTTCGGTTCCTCCACGAGCCTCTACAACTCACCGTACATTTACCCAAAACACCATTCTCTGTGTAGAAAAGCAGAAACGTTTACATGTATCTTCCCAGAAGCATAATTCCTGCATTTATGGGGCCTACACAGTTTGCTGCAGCTTACTTTTCAAGTCTATGTTGCCCACATTTAACCCACATGGGCTTACATGGACATGTTAGCTGGGTAGCAACAACGAGAAAACATACAGTACACCATGCATACCTTTGTGGAATCTAATCAAAATACTACATTAGATTCAGTCCTGCTAAAGTGTTCAATATAGGAGTCAATTTTAAAGTCCAAATGCAACCAAGCGAACTACATTATATCATTTCCAAGGTGTGACACTGTATAACTATTTTTTAATAAAAAGCCAATATCAGCCTATACCAGCCATCCAATATTCTGGTCTAAATTGCCTAATGGAAAATGCTGAGTTCTTAATGGAGCCAACTTCTTCTCCCTGACAGCAGGACAGCCACTGAGACAGCTGGACTTTCTGCCTCTGCCCTTTCTTCCCATCATCCTTCCCCTCTCTCTACAGGCTACACATGTCTCCTGGCGTCCTTAATATTCTTGGCCAGTTTGTGGGTTGAGTGACAAATGGGCAGCTGATGGGCACTGATGGGTGCTGTTTGGCCCGCTGTAGCAGTAAACTAATGACCCTGTCTCAGCACCACCTTTTACGGCTCCATCACACAACCTTTAATTCATACAATTAGAGTGCCAGTGTTTCTCTTACACTAACCACCATCAAGTAAGACACAGACCCCTTTCAGCACTGCGCGGCTCAGTCAAATTTGTTTCTTATACAGGAAATAATTTGTTTGGGCTTTTGCTGTGACTTCAGGCTCTGCAGAGAAGAGCTGCTGGACAAAATTAATATTTTGCGTCAACTATGTATAAATGCATTAGCTCTATACTACTCTTGAGATGTCGTGTAATTTGGGACTGATATAGTCTCCTCTCCTATCGTAGTTAGGCAGAGTTTGCAGAAAAAACTGTCATTAAGAATGAAATTTTGTCCTCTGTACAGGGATGCAACACTGATGCCACATACACACTCCACTTTGCAAGAATATGCACATCACTAAATAAGTCTCCTAGAGTGTGTGGGTTGTGCTTAGTATAGCTGTGTAGATGTGGTGGTCTGTTTGCCTTTGCCTGCTCTCAGGCACCTTCGCACCCAGTGATTTAGTAGGAAGGTATTTGCCTACAGACTGAGCTTTCATCCCACAGTGAGCTTATCTGCAAGTGGGTGGCAGTGGACAAGGTACAAATCTCCCATCTGTCTTTGTCATTACATTTTTCTGTCTAAAATGGTTTGTTATCACACTACAGTTGTCCATTTCATTGTTGATTTTACTATTTTGCACCTATTGGCACCTGTTGCACACTTGTCCATCATGCAGTGTAATTGACTTTTACAAGACAGTCCCTTGAGACATGGTCACAGAGTTTATAATCTGAATATGTAATGTTCAGTCTTGACCCCCTTCTCTTCTTTCTGTTTGTCTGCCCACTTCTCTGCCTGCTAGTTGCATTCTCTGGTCTTGGCTTCACCTCCTTCTACCTGGCGGGGAAGCTGCAGTGTTTTACGGATCAGGGTCGGGGGCGTAGCTGGCGTCTCTGTGCCATGGTGCTGCCTCTCTACAGTGCTATGATGATTGCATTGTCCCGGACCTGCGACTACAAACACCACTGGCAAGGTCCACCTAACAGCTCAGACTCGAGACACATGAATATGATTTTCCTGCATTAATAAAAAATTACTGTCAAATAAATGCTGGGTCTTCTTAACTGACATATTGTTAAATCAGCATGTGTCAGCCTGAGAAAGATTGCTGTGCGGTCTGTTTCAATCACACCTGGCTAAAGGCACTTGTATAATTATTATACGGATCATTTATAAGGCAAACTCTGGGTGATGCTCATTTCAATCAGCTACTGCTGTAATCACATTTTTAACGTAATCAGCATATTATATATGCCAAATCAAGGAAAGGCTAAGAATCATCATAATGTACAGTAAACCAGGCTGGGCAGCTTGCTTATTTGTCCAATAGACTGAAAATTGTGTCTTGTAAGGCTTCTTTTCTGTCAGCTGTAGCATAATGCCTCAGATGACAGTGAGGTAGCATTTAATTCAGCAGCCTGGGAAGAAAATTATAATTACATCTTCTGTTTTTCATATCTGTTCTGAAAAAACTAGAGGGAGACTTGGAGGGACAGAGGGAAGGGAATGCATATGTGGGTGGGGTGTGGGACAGAATATGATGACAGTTCTGTCAAATGGTGTTAATTAGTTTTAGAGAGCCATATGTTCCTGGGGAGCAGGGCAGCTACAAAACAGACAAGTCTTTTAACAACCAGGATGTATTTACATCAAAGGCGCAACACATACAGTAGTCACAGGCAAGCCAACCACTTTCTTAGTTATCTTAGTGTTTCTTAGCTCTACACATACTCCTCCCTCTTCTCAGCAGACTGTAAGTAAGAAACAATGGAGCAGCCCATTAAACTTGAGGGGCCCCAATCTGCACTCAGTGTAAACACAAGCTGGGAGCCCCTATTAGCCTGGCTGCTGAGCCATCCT
The DNA here is from genome assembly GCF_020085105.1 of Siniperca chuatsi. Classification (NCBI taxonomy): domain Eukaryota; kingdom Metazoa; phylum Chordata; class Actinopteri; order Centrarchiformes; family Sinipercidae; genus Siniperca; species Siniperca chuatsi. Next base: position 8,848,239 of record NC_058052.1, read on the forward strand.
TGATGGATACGAATATTCTCACCATCCCTTTGCACTTTGGAGGTGCGCTCTGTCCTCGAGGAGGGAAGGCTGGGCTTCCAATCACTGTCTCAATGAGGCTACCAAACTAATATATTGCATCAGGTCACAGTCTATTAAATTCAGTTGACAGTAGTTGATGAAACATTCAAAGAGCAAGCTCATGCATTGTATAGCTTCTGAATGGCGGAAATCGATGTTATATTATATTTCATTTCACCCAGAAGGGGAAAATAAAGGGAGCTTGGTGAGATCTATGGAAAACATAATTTTGATATTATGGAATCTTTTACTTCAGCTGCTCCAGCCACCAGCTGGCCATGTCATTTTGATCTATACCCAGCAATATAGGCTTAATATTCAACATGGCAGTGTGATATTATATGATGTATTATGGCTTAAAGGGGGGCAGGTATAATATGAAACTGTTCAGCATAGATGACAAAGTGACAGAGACAGCCTGTCCAGAGGCAAGTGAGCCCGGTGCTCAGTAGAGCAGATTCATCGTTTTGCCTTTCAGTTTACTTTCATCACCTTCTAAACTAGCCAGACATGATGAATGCTCACTGGAACACTATTGCACATACAGTAATGCCTAATTAATTGTGCTCATTCTAAGAGCAGGTGTTATTTTTCCTTCCTCCACATAGGCTAAAATTAAGTATAGATGCATACCTTAAAATATATGTGTGTTTTGACTTTGCAGACGCCTTTGTTGGAGGAGTGATCGGATTGCTGTTTGCGTACATCTGCTATCGCCAGCACTACCCACCCTTTCTGCACATGGATTGCCACCTGCCTTATGCCAGTCTGGCTGCTGCCGCCCACATGCCCTCGCATCCCCAGGACGACCCGCAGCCCACTGACAATGCCACCACCCTTCCCCTGGAAGGCTTGACTGAAGGGCCAGTATGACTAGTGGCCACCACCGAGACTCCCCCCAACACCCTTACCAAGCCATTGAGCCCACCTCCCCATTCCTAGTGACTGACTGGCACTTGTATACATTCCAGTGGACAGTATTACACCTCACCCATCTCCATACTGTTACACCCTGTCTTGGTGACACCTACATTCTTTTGTGTTTATTTTTTTATATCTGGTTCTTGCTCAGCAGCCGTGAAAGTCTATATTTAGATGTGATGTATGAGAGGAACCTATGAATATGGGGCATCACCGCTGAGAGGGAAGATAGAAAAACATGTTGAAAACCTGAGGAAACAAGTCTCACAAATGGCTGTGAAGGAAGATGAAAATATCGCCAGTTTTGCTGGAATTTTTTTGCTTAATGAGAAATGTGGACGGCAGGTTGTTTTATGCTGGAGTATATTTAATGTTTGGCTGTTAAAGGATTGGGACAGTAAGTTGGGGAGATCCTGAGAAAATCCCATGAAATGTCACAGCAATCAAATCATTAAATCAAACCAGTTGAACTATTAGAATATTGTATGTTATATTTCACACTTAAAAACAAATGATGGGGTTTGATAGCAACTAGTGCCAGAAAGCCAATGAAATTTTGTGTGTTTCAGTTCAGACTTTTAGATGCACTTTCAGAGGGCACCAATGTGTTGGATTAAAACTCATGGACTTGGGGCACTTCTCAAGATTCATACCTCCTCTACTTTTAATAATTTTTGGTTGTTCATTGTCAAGGACAATATTCAGTGTTTCCCAACCTTACTCTCCTACATTCACCCATTTTTTATTATTTCATTTCTCCCCATTCTCTTGGGCTTGTATAATGTTCCAGTGCAATCCTGCATATCACCCCTTCCCCATTTCTCTTCCTCTCCCTGTCACCATCCAACTATTTTTCACAAGCCCTGCAGTTAACACATGTTCCCAGAGGTTGCACGAGGACATGGACCCAAATTGTAGCTCAGTGAGTGCAATCAATAACAGGCAGGTGGGAATGGCGTGGTGGAAGTGTGTCTGGACAGTCACAAACTCCAATCTGATCCTGCATTAATCCTCATTAAGGGAGGTCAGCCACTGCTGCTTATGAGCACATTAGGACTCTATGAGGTGCCCCACGGACTGCCCAAGCATTTCAGATGGCTTTCAGCCCACTGTAGCCCCACAAATAGACAATCTAGCACTCAGGAGATGACATGCCTGAACCCGGGACAGCGATTATTCATCCATTAATGTTCCATTATTTATTTATATTTCCAGCCTTAATTTAGGGACAACACGTTGAAACGAAGAAGACACTAAAGATTTGTAGCTTTTTTTCTGCTTGGGTTGTATACACCCTGTGATGCTTTATTAACAGAGATGACACATAGCCAGATTACTGGTTCCCTATCATCATCAAAGCAATTTGTAGCCTCTTACAAGTTTTGTTGGAAATTATGGATAATTTTGTTGCCTTGGTTACTATGTCTTTTTTGCCATTGCTGTGACATTAATGGGAAGGTGCAATCTTGGTTTGCCTCTAACCCAACCAAGCTACACAGAAAGGCAAAGATTATATATTTGCACCAAACAGTGAAGAGTGAAAAACAGGAGATAGCAAATCAAATCAACAGCATGATATGAAATGAGCAGCAAGCCAAATGTATAAGGTTATTTAGTAATTTATGTCAGTATGTTAGTCAAGCCTATTTGTACATTTGCCTGTCTCCACTGTCAAAAGACCACACATTCTTTTGAAGAAAGCAACAGTTAAAACAGCCGCACCTTCAACTGCTGTTCGCTTAATTATGGACACAATTTGGCTTGTTTCGCAGAAATAGACAAGGAAAACATCTCTCTCTTTAAAATTATTTTAAACATCATTTACTCAAATAAGCCACAAATAAGCCTCTATCACTAATGCAACCCATTGGCAGCTTCTTAAAACTGTGTGTGTGCGTGCAGGTTTTGACAAGGCCTATCCCACACTGATGCAATACAAAATGAACAAAATGAAACTTTACAAATAACAAACTTTTCACCAGAGGGCAAAAGGTGCTTGACTCTGCACATCAGATTCTGTGATGGGACTTGACGAGACTCTGAGAGTTAACTGGAGAGAAACTTGTAACCTTCTTGCTGCTTCCACAGAGTTTTTCAGCGCAGGCCTGGAGATCTGTGACAGTGAGATTTTGACATCTTGAGGCAGTTTTGGGGATAACATGATTGTGACACAGATTCATTATGTTCTATAGACCTGCTTGTCAGCCTGATGTTTGTACATTGTCATTTAGTTTTCTCCTATTAGATGGTACAGTGTATATTGGAAAAAAAATGTTGTTCAGAAGTCATGTCTGTAAGAGTATTTTCGCTAAATCTGCAAAGGACTTAAGTTTCCCACTTTCCTTCAACTCATTCCATGATTTGTTTTAATTTGGTGCTATAGATAGTTTTGTAGCAGTAGGTGTCACTTTTCACAGTGGATGTGTCATTTTGAAATTAAAGTTCAATAATTTTCTACTGAGAAAGAAAAAAAATTATTATAATACATATTTCTTTTTTTCAAATCAGTTGCACAGGGCAGCCAGTGCTTGATACTCGCTTGAATCATTTTATCTTCCCAAGGACTGATGGGATAAAAGTATAGAAAAAAAATTAAAGAATAATGAAATTATTATCAAGTATAGTGAATAGATGTCTGAAGAAAAAAAGAGTGTAAGATTTAAGAATCTTTGTTCATGGCATGCCAGTTCCATTTGTGAAAGACTGTTTTCTATGAATAAGCATGTCTGGCCTTGACAACTCTTTGAGCTGTGTTTTGCTGTTTATATACTTTATGTACAATAAAGGACTGCACCTGTGTGAAATTTATCCCTGAAGAAAACAAGCAGCCTAATGTACCTTGTCAAAGTGTGATCGTTGCAGCTTACATTTGTTGCTGTAATGGGAACATGGAATCAACACATCATTGGTCACAAATCAAGGTTTGAACAATCTGACATTATGCGGCAGCAGACGTTTGAATAAACTATATACCGAGTTCAGTTCAATGAATTTATGCTTCAACGGACCTGCTGTCAGATTGCACAGTGCTACTGAGGCAGTTGAATGTGTGTGTGTGAATGTAACTCTGTTCTAAGTGTGTTGTGCTTTTCTGCATCAGTTGTGTTGCACTCTTGTGTAGGGAGTTTCCAATAAACGTGTGTGTGCTTAAGACTGCCTGTTGCTTTTCATATCAGTAGGATTTAAATCAGGCTGCTGTCAAGGGGCAACTCCTGAGTGCTGTGGAAATTTTCTTTCCCAAGAAATTTGTTCCTATTGATATTACTACTTTTTAGTTGACATGGTAACTGTCATTGTGTGCTTTAGAAACTAACTTTTTACAGTAGTGTTTTTTAGCCATGGTAGCAATGGTAATGTTGTTATGTCAGTCAGTCAGTCCACCACTTTGGTCCAGACTGAAATATCTTAACTATTGGACGGATTGCCACTCTTCCGTGGTCCTCAGATGATGAATCCTAATGACTTTGGTGATCCCATGACTTTTCCTGTAGCACTACCTTCAGGTTGACATTTTTTGTTTTGAGCGAAATATCTTAACTGGATGGATTGCATTGAAATCTGCTACAGATATTCAGTGTCCCTAGAGAATAAATTCAAATGACTTTGGGCATCCCCTGACTTTTCATCTACGACCATCTTCTTGTCAAATACCTGCAAAACTAATGACATTCCCATCAGCCTCAGCTGTGCTTCGTGTTTTGAGCTAATTAGCAAATGTTAGCGTGCTAAACACAAAATTAAGATGTTAAACTTGGTAAACATACCTGCTAAACATCAGCATGTTAATATTGTCATTGTGAGCATGTTGACATTGGCATTTAGCCAAGTACAGCATCACAGAGCCGCTAGCATGGCTGTAGACTCTTAGTCTTGTTAGTTAGCATGTTATGTGTCATTATATACTTTAAAATGTTTCTAAAACAAGTGCCATAGGAATGCACTTCAACATATGTTCATGAATTTGGTTAACCCGTTAACTTGGTTTTGGTAATGATTAAACGCCAATTAGGTATAATTACTTGATTTTGAGTCCTGGAGGAATGTAAGGATCAAGAAAAATTTCAAAATATAAAAGGATATATATATATATATATATATATATATATGCGCCTATATTTGGGTGTAACGGCAAGTTGGAAAAGCATTCAGGTATTGAGAGTTGTAGTTTTATAATGTAATTCAAGATTATTGCTTTAGCTTTGAAATTGTGATTTGATTTTAAATTGTCAGTTGACATGTTTTCTGCCACTGAATTTGAACTAATAATGGATTGCTAGAATATACCAGTTACTAGTTGACAATTATTTAGAAGGCTGAAAATTGAATCCCTGAATGTTTCCATGCAGGCTTTTAACCATCCTGACCTCATTACTCATGAAAATGATTCCTGCTGAATAACAAGAAAAAGACATTGCAGATCAATAAGGTTGTTGCTCCCAGACATCTTGCCTGCTTCGGCTGATAGAAAACGTTTGAGTGATGTGGGATGTGTGGTAACAAATAATCCCATCAGACCTAGAAGTGATGCAGCAGCCACTTCTGTAACAAGTGGAGAAAGTTGCCCTGCTGAAAGATCCTGGTTTCATCACACACACTTGAGACGTGGCTCCAATTATCTGATCCATTCGGTGATATGATTTGAGCTGAGAGTATATGATCTCATTTTGACAGTTTAAGAATTAATGTCAATAATTTCAGTTTGGTCTGTGTTTCCAAATATGCCTACCCACACCAGCAAAATATCACATATACTTTATTAGTAGGAATTGACAGTGAATTGCTAAAATGGCCTTATATTTCCTGAGAGTCTGTTTTCCTGCTAGGTATTGTAGTTTCAAGGCATACTGAGCACTCCATTATAACACCACCGTAGCAGCAATTACACAGACAACCATTGTTGCTTCTGAGCACGTTCTCTCACATTGAAACCTTACAAGAAACCACGTGCTGTGAGATAATGTCCTATTGAGGTAAATTATGCACAAAACACAGTTCTTGTTTAGCAATGCAGAAGACTAACATTTTATATAGAAACAAAGAGCTGCCTGTCAGTTACACATTTGTTTGCCTTGGCAATAAAAGAGATGGTTTCCTTTCAGTATGTGAATGATTATAGTGCTCAATGAAAGGCAAGTGTGTCATCCCTCAAAACATCCATATTGTTTTCAAGTCAAGGGCAGCTCACTGCTTCTGCATGAGCAGTGCCATTATGGCAGTCAAATCAACTTGGATCTAATGCATCAACAGTCAGCGGGCATCTAATATCACTTAACATTGCAATACCCTTCAAGATGCTGCACATAACACTCCATCACACTCAGTGTTTTCAAAGGGGTATTTAAATAGAGATTTCATGAACCTGTGGTTACATTAGTTCACACTGTGAGGAAACAGGGATCGTTAACATGGTAATTAGATATTGTAGATGCTGACAAAATACTTAATGGTGGTGGACAGACCAGTTCTTCTCCACATTGGCCTCATATCAGAGAAACATTACATGACTCACCTTCTATCCTATATAAATTTTTCAATAGGCTATGCAAGTAACACTCGCTAAATTGTACAAAGAAATGTTATTCAATAAAAAAGGAATTATGATTCAGATAATAAATGTCAGAATCTCATCTACACTGATAGCGACATTTATCAGATATCAGCTTTCAAATAAAACTCCTGCTATTCAAGCATCCCATCAATCCAGAGTCCAGAACTGGTGAGAGAACCCACTGGCCAGTTAACCATGCAAAACTCAGTTCAGTCTTTACTAGCTGGAAGTTGCATGACAAATGACAAATGTGTTCATGTAGAAGAGGCAGCATGAAACAAACTTACTGGAACAAACGCAAGGAAGCAAACTGTCCAGACATGGACGACAAGGCAAACTTATCCAGCTAGGGAGCAGGCAAAGGGGCAGAAGTCCAAAAGGCAAGCAGGGGTCCAAACAGGCAGCGAAAAAGGCTAGACCACTAAGTAGCAAGCACATCAGACGATCTGATGGGGAGTGAATGGGAATGGGCCGGTATATATACTGCAAGGCTTAATAAGGAAGTGGTAACAGGCGGGGAAGGACAGGTGATGTGAATGGCGGGAACACAGGGGTTACTGCAGGGCAGATCTGAGATGGCAGGAGAGTTACTGCATGGCAAAGGCAGAGAGCAGATAGAAAATGTGGCACCAGAATCGGGCTGACGGTGACACTCTCCTCCCATACCACAGTATTAGCTAAAGCTTTGCAGCTTTGTGCACATCAAACACATTTTTAAGCAAACATATTTGCAAGAGCTTAACTGAGAGAATTATTATGTCAATTGTTGCAATGGCTTATCTGTTTTGTTGGTAAATGTTTTAGTTGCAGACGTCTTGCATAGAGAAAGGGGTACTCCAGCAATTTAGTATTGTATTTCCATAAAGTTGGGGGACTCATAAGAGATGTGATTCATGAGTGTCTTAAATCTCAATTTACGGCTCACTATAGAGTAAACTGCTGAGTGTCTATTATAAGAGGGTAGCAGTGAATTAGTGAAAGAGGAAGTGCTCCCCATGACGAGTAAACTGATCTTGATGTGTAAAATGTGTGCGCCTTTAAGTTTTGCATAAAAGCTTTGGATTTATTTTCCCAAAGCTGTCACAATGCTAATGAAGCAGCTCTCAGTAGAACGTAGAGGAAATCGTGTTCACTCTCATATGTGTCTGTGAGTGTTTATTTCTGTAATGGCGGATCTATACTGACAGTTTTTCTGCCAAATGTTTTCGTTACAGCTAGACTGAGTTAACAAAATAGTGCTTTAAATAACATTTCTTAGATTAATAAAGTTTGTCACAACCAACCTCAGACTCGTTTGGAGTTAGGTGTTACAGGAGAGAGAAATAGATTTTTTTTTCTCCAAAGTTCCCTACTGAAGTAGGTGATAATGTTGCCACTGTAAACAATTGTTTCATTACAGAATAAGCTTTAAATTATGAATACCCTTTTCTCCCATACTCTAATTTGGTATGGTTTTTCACGAAATGCGACATTTCTGAATAATGAATGGATCCGGATTCTGAAAGTAAGTGGCAAATAAAGGAGTCATCAGATTGGCTCATAATTAATGGATCAGCCAAGGAATGTGGAGTTGTAACTGATAATGGAAAAACTATGTAAGATAACTATTTTTCTGCAGAGCTGACCGGATCTCTGCAGAAGTCAAAAGTCATAAATAAAATTTCTTGTAAAGTGGATATGTCATTCACATATTTAGATTACTCGAGGCACATTAATGAGTCTGAATTCTGTTTTTATGTTCATGAATCTATGACTTGGTCTGACTTCTTACTCTGTAATAAAACATCAGATTCAGATCTTCTTCAAACATGCTGCAAATTTCCAGGAGGAGGTTTTGTACAGGTCTGCAGGTTTACTGACAGCATCAAGAAACCAATGTTTATTGTATTCAGTATTAGCTGGGTTGAAAAAGCTCCTCCTGGGTAATATTGTATATTATCACTTTTGCATTCAAACTGTATATATGTAAGGTGCGTGCACAATAAACCTCCAACTCGGCATGAATCACAACCAAAGTGGAAACTGACATTCATAATAGATCAATAGCAATGAGCAGACAGCTGTAGATGTACCTTTCATGCTCCTGTAAATTCCGCAGGGTACTGTGCTATATCGCAGAACTCAGTGATTTCTGTCATGTCTGCCTCATTAATACACAAACCACAATCCTGTCAAAGTGCAACATTCAGTATAAACCCTCAAGGAAGGGTCTGGGGAATTGTTGGCAAAGTGAGTGGCAGGCTTGCTCTCTTGTTTCTTAAATGCTAAGTACTGATTGCACTTTGGTTTGGCTCGCTCAGAGGGAGAAATTGATCCAGATCGTTCAGACACATGGCATAGTCAAAAGTTAGCAAAGGACAAACATGCTTGACTGGAAGAATGGAGGCTTTTTCATAAGAGAATAGTGTCAAATAATTATGAGTAGGGGTTTGAGAAACTTTATGAACTACTCTTTTCTGGTACACAGTCAACTTTAACTCACTTTATGCAATACTGAAAAGGAGCTTTCATACTCTACTATGTATAAATAGATTCCTTACCATCTGCTGTATGGTTAGATCGGTCGATACGTCATCTGAGGAATATCAACTCAAATCTTGTAAATGTCAGTCAAGATCAATTTTAATACCTAGAAGGTCAAAGTTGCTGTTCTTTTGCTTCATGTTGAAAGCTGGTCAGGGAGAAGACAAACAAAACATACCGTGGGAAATAAAAAAATGTTAAAAAGCTGTTTTGTTACATCCAACATCATGGACATTATCAGTAAGGAATGACTTGACTGCTATAAGTTGGAGAGATGTTTTGCCATTCTGTACTGTGGTGTTTGTTTTATGCTACCTAACAAAAAGCCAAGGTAAGATCTGAATAAAAGCTTGTATAACTCCTACTTGAAATTGCAATCCTTGCATCTCTGCTTTCCCCTTTGACATTGCTATTTGTTACCTAATCTGCCTAAACCACTATCAGAAGAAACATGTTTATTCTATTGTTCTGTGTAATTCTATTACTTTCACATTGCCTCCTCCCTGTCTGTTTAATCTCACTACATTCTGTTGTTGACTTTACTCCCACACATTTCCTTCAGAGGGAACACAGACCTGTGTCTGTGTGTTAATGCGTAAACAGCAAATGTTGAAATAACTTTCATGTAAAATATAAAAAAACGACTCTATGAGGGGCATGTTATGTTTTGCTTAGACTGGGATGCAAGATAGGTTACATAAGTTGTTTTGTAGTCAGTTATGGTGAAATGTTTGAAATCACAATGTAAACAGTGCTGCTTAAGTTCAGAAGTTTAAATCTCTGCTTCAGCAGTTTTGCACAATGTTGGTATTCCCCCCGTTGAATCTGCAGGCTTAGGCTTACTCTGGAGGACATTGTTATATCCTCGTCTTTGCTGTTTCATGGGTGTTATTGATGGCTGAGGTGTGAGGTGAGCTATGTGACACACTGAGAGAACAAACCCATGTCTGCACTGTCAGCACAGAAGACCTTAACATTTGGCACTTCTAACCTTTCACAAAACCTTCTAAAGTGTAAAACTTACAATTTCCAACAGTTTTCACAAAAGTTTCACAAAGTGGTGTCATTTAGTGCATTTTCATCATGTAGTAAATGCTTTAATGTGGTTGATAACCAGTGATGTAATGGAAAGATAACTCATCCATATTTGCTGGAAAATAATCTCCTTCATACACTGGTGTTAAATTAGTTTTTCACGCATGCAATGGCCATAAAACAGCTCAAACAATAGACAGGAAGAGAAAGATCCTCTACAAAGATGTCAGTGTGCAGGGTGCTGTTCCAGAAGAGGAGTCAGTCATTAAAAATAGTGAAAATCAATAAACATACCATCTGCGACAACACTGTGCTGCACTGCTGCAGTGAACCAACGTTGTCAACACCACAGCCAGCGTTTCCTCCCACAGCTGAGGCAACTGGGAACTTTCCTTGAGGAGAGCTAAAGGATTACCCAAATTATCTGCTCTGCACCAGGTACAGCAGGCACAGGTGAGCTGCATTATGCTAACAGCTACTGACCTAGTTGTGAGAACTTCTAAAAAGACTCTGAAGAGAAAGCACTGCTGCGGCTGCTTCAGCTGGCTGCTAACATGTATATTGCAAATAAATGGAAATGAATCAGCCAGTCTCTTCCTTTAACTATATAGAAATTGAGAAGATATCTTAATAAAACAGAGAGGGAGATTTATGAGAAGTTGCTCTTAAAAAGAGAGGCATTTTGGATTTCCAAGACATTTAATCCTTTTGGGTTTAACCCATTAATTTAAGACCAGATGCAACATTTGCATGTATTTGTTGCCCATGGGACTTGAGTATAGTGTCCAAAGACATGTAGGTTAGGTTAATAGGCGGTCTAAATTGCCCGTAGGTGTAACTGTGAGTGTGAACGGTTGTCTGTCTCTATATGTCAGCCCTGTGATTGACTGGCGACCTGTCCAGGGTGTACCCCGCCTCTCGCCCAATGTCAGATGGTGTTGAGCATGTGTATGTGCATGTGTACTTGAAAGAGTGAGAGTAACAGATTTCAAACTTCTGTCATATTCAGGTCATATTGACCTGAAGTTGTATTTTTTTCAGCAACAGTAATACAGTAATGCAACTGACACATTTTTTAGATTTTTTGCATATTTGTGGAATTGTAAGAATAATCATGAAAGGTCCAAATGTTTGTTGAGTGTTACAATCAAACAAATTTGCAAATGTTCATATTTCTAAATCACACTGAAATCACACTGAAATCCTTAAAACCCAAACAGCATGTTTTGAGTGTTCCTGCTCCTCATACAGGAAGTCAAACAACATTTTGCTGAGAAAATAATCTACATTTTTATAACTGCTTATTCTGCCAACACTGATGATTTATTTTAGGAGGTGCATTTCAAAATGACATATCTGCCAATGTGATACCAACTCAGCCGACAGCACAAAATTGTAAATTATGAGTCTAGGGGAATAAAATGTTAACAGGTAATTTCTATCTGCAGCTGACAGATGGATGGCACCTTTACAGGCTGGATCACCTGGTGTATATTTTTGAGATACTAAGTGATAGACATCAGGTAACTTAGTTTCACAATAGATATAAGATGAGTCATTTTTATGGACATGATCCCTCCCAGATCAGTTTCTTTAAATCTGCGTTGAGGGTAAAAGTTTAATCGACACCAGTGAAATATTGACTTATCTGCTATCTGCAGACCTGTGGTATGAAGGAACCACAGAGAGAAGGAGGGGTTTATCTCAGCTGTACCAACCTCCCCATCTAAACACCATGACTGATGACACTTGGCAGGAATCGTCTTTCTGATGACTCTGTTTATGGTGTGTGTGTGTGTGTGTGTGTGTGAGAGATTTTCACAGTGATGCGACAGGTCTTTTGAAACATGCTCCAACAGAATGCATGTGTGTTTGTACATTTGTGTGCATCAGAGAATAAAAAGAGCTGGAGTAAGCAGTAGAAAAGCCCACTGTGGAATGAATCAGTATTTCATGATAACCAAGTGCAATGGACCAACATGAAGCAGACTGGTAGACCTGACTGTTAATGCCGAAGTGGAATCCTGGAGTCCATACAAACCCAAACAGGCAACACCAATAGTGATTGTGGAGATATTGTATGTTTAATTCAAATTCAAATCATCATAGAAGCACAAGATAGCAGAATTGGTTGTCAGATGTATTAACAAAAATTACCTTTCCAATATCAGCTCAAAATTAAAGAATTGTATTTTTCTGTGTTGTATGGTTGATGTTAAAGGATAAGTTCACATTTTTTAAAGTCTGTATTAAAACAATATACTCACATTCCCATATGTACATGGAAAGAGTTATTGGTTGCTGTAATTGTTCTTCCTGCTCATATTGGCCTCAAAAAGATCTCTTCCTATTGATACCAAGTTGGTATCTTCTAAACTTACAGTCTTTTAGTACGAAATTCCCTCTCTGTATTACTATCCCTCCACTGCAGCTCGGCAAGGAAAGCCAGTCCAAGGAAAAAACAAAGAGGACATTTTTCTAACTCAGACTGCTGAAGCCTCACATCACCTTTTGCAGACCTAAATGTGTGTTCAGACAGAAAGCTTTGTGCAGTCCATGTTAATTCATTCCAAAAGACCATTGTACTGACTCTACAAAGGTTAGCTGTACACTAGCTGGAAATGTACGCACCATGCATGTGCCTGGGAGTGTGCCCCAGGAAATCTCCTTTTCCTCTTGTCTCTTAACTAGATTCAACCCTGGGATAAGCGCCAATTTTTTGCTGAAGTTTAAACATTTTCAACTTGCACGGACACGTCTTTCTCCTCAGTGTGGGCCGCAGAGGGCAAATTCACATTTATTCCTACCCACTTGTGTCTTTACATTGACTTTGTATACAATTGTTCTGCCTCTATCGCCTTGTGTTCTGTCTGAACACACATACACTACATAGAATGAGTATAAAAATGTGAATCTAATGTGAACCTTTCCTTTAAACTTGGTGAGCATTGCTACCAGCATTTCACCATCTGACAATTCCTGAGTTTACCTGGTATTAGCCATTGTCACACATCAACTTCTATATTCATGGAGCATTTACAATCCTTCTGAGGTTTTCATCTATTAATCTATGACAATCACAGTGTAAAGTATAATTACCGATCCCCTAAAACGTACTGGTGCCCATCCATGGAAAACTGTGTGTCAAAAGCCCTGAAATTCAATCTGTTCCAGCTGACTGACTCGAGGAACATTAGGAACCACAGGATTACCTGTCAACCTATTTACAGACACACTGACTCTGGGGATACAGTGTGCACGTCTCTGTGCATGCTCACGCATATGCATATACTTGGGCGAGTGTGCACTCATGCATGTCTGTGCCCCTTTCCATCCACCTGCTGGTCTGCCAATGAGCAGAAGAGACCTAAAACGAATGAGAAAATAAAGCTGTGAAAGCTGTAAAGAATGACTAGTTTGTCATGAGTAGCACCACCTGCCTCTTAAAAGCAGAGAAACATCAATAATTCAACAGGTACAATAGCTCATTGTGGGTTACAAACCTTTGTGTTTGGTTATATCTCTGCTTTACAACATCCTGCCTCTGTGTCTTCCACTGTTACACTGAGCTTGCAGTCGAACAAACATCCAGTGCTGAAAACTGACAAAGATACTTTTACCAAATACCTTTACTGGTATCATAACCTTACAACAGCATATGAGATGGATCCTGTCACCTCCTACTGCTGTTGTTACTGGGTGTTGGATTTACACTAAAAGTTAAGTGTTGTCATGTATCAAGATGGCTGCTTCACGGTGTCGCACTGGTTTAAAGTGACCATCTGCTACATCTTAAAAGAATAGTTTGGGATAGTTTTGGAAGTATGCTAATTTGCTTTCTCTTGCAGAGGGTTATATGACAAGATTGATACGGCTCTCATTACTGTGTGTTAAATATGAAGCTACAGCCAGCAGCCACTTAGCTTAACTTAGCACTTATGGGGGGTTATGTGCCAAACTATTTCTTGGCCGGGCAGTCTCCGCTGGTTTCCTGGCAACCTCAGGATGACAACAAGACTCTAGAAAGCTGATTCCCACCTGCTCTTACTCTTTATGCTAAACTAAGCCAACCATCTCCTGTCTTAATATTTAGTGGACAGGAGTTGGTTAGCTTAGCTTAGCATAAAGACTGGAGCACAGGGGAAGCTAGCTAGAGTTTTGTCACCACTGTGAGGTTGCCAGGAAACCACACAGTGGTGACACTAGCTAGCTGTTTTCGCCCTGCTCCTAGTCTTTATGCTAAGCTAACAATCTTCTGGCTATAGCTTCATATTACCGTATAGACCTGATGGTACCAGTCTTCTCATCTAACTCTTGGCAAGAAAGCGAATAAGCGCATTACCCCAAATGTCAAACTATTACTTTAAATACATTTTCCTAAATATTTAGTTTAGATTTGTCACATGCTCATGCAACATATGAAATGCAGGGTGGCATACTCTTGAGGCTGTACTAAAAAAACACTACACCAATCTGACTCATACACCTGTCACATGCGGGGTTGAGACAGTCTGGTGAACAGGTGAAATAACCTCCATGTCAGACTTCATCAGTGCACTAATGATAGCTTCGAGATGACATGTTATTGTCACCAAGACACTGGGCCTGTAGAAAGGCATTACATTTTTTTCAGGTCTCTGAATCAGTCATGCACTGGTTTGTCCCATACTGCTTTGATAAAATGTTTGTGTCTAAAGCTGTTAAACTCACACAGCAAGTGAGGCAGCAGAAACAAATATAACCTTAACTGAAGAACTGATTTGTGCAAGCTCGAAGAAACGAGTCCTATCACATCCTTGAAATAATGATGATTGCTGAAACTTCTTACACCAAAGTCATTCTCAAGTAACCGTCCCTTCTTCTTCTTCATAGATTTCAAGCGGTCATAATTTCACTCGGAAACAGTTGAGCTGAGAGGTTTTAAAAAAAAAACACAATGGAGAATCTCCTGTGTATTTAATGGTCCACACTCACGAAGCACGATGTAGAAAGAGCCTAAAAAGAGATTTCTTTTGATTTGTGCTGTATTTTAATAAACCAAAAATCTTTAGCTTACTACAAAGCCTCATCTCACCTGAGGCACAACAATTGTCTCAAAAATATATCTCCCTGAAAGAAAAATTCCTTGTTTCAGCCTGGCAGCTCCAGTGCCCCAGGGCACCCCGATGCTCGCTTAAGGTAAATATCACATTGGGGAATGCACCTATACATTTCATAAAGTATTTTAATGATGAATTATAGATAAATGGTGTTTGTTTTTTCAGTTGCTGGTACTGGGGATGTGTACGTTTCAAAACAAATCAGCAAAAGAGAAAAGCAAAAATGGCATTTTTAGAAATATATTTTAAGATCATTGATGGAAGCTACACATCAGTTGTAAACAGAGATGTGTTGCAAAGGGACTCAACAGACAGGATAAATATTTAAACTGTCTCCCTTCTTTCTTTATTTATTCAGTTTATCTATTTAATTGGCTTTCAGTCCCTTTGCCTGGTTCCAGTTGATGAGTCGCAGCTTGTTTTTTATTTCCTCTGAAGAGCTTGTGAAGGTAAGTTTGTCAAAGAATTTACAGTATTTTTCTTCCACTAAGGAGGCCATGGTTTCTCCACTTGTTTGTGAGTATTCTCAAAAACTTTTGAAAAGATTTGCGTGTCATTTTGTGAGCAGATACTGTACGTCTCAGTCTGTGATTTCCGTCATTAAATAACTTAATCTTGGTTTTGGAGATTTTTCAGAACTGGCAGAGGTGTCATCTAGCTCTGTGTAATTTGTATGTTTTGTGTACCAACTGAGATAAACAGGAAGTGGATGTTTATGGACCAGCAGCACTACGAGCAGGAGACAGATTAAATTGCCTTCTTGCCTCAAAAAAGATAACTGCATCTCCTCTGCATTATTCAGATGGCTGATTTGTATCAGGTTTGTTTGTATTGGGCCTTTTTCACAGAAAAATTATATTCATGAAATCTTTAATTGCCGCGGTTAGTTAATTTTATGCACACAGATAATCGCACACACAGACGTACAAACAGTCGGCCAGCCGTCTGAAGTGGTCACGATGTGTGAATCTGGGGCATGCAGTGACTGATGTTCAGCACTGATGGGCATTGGCACTGCCACTCTGCCAAACCCTTGAGGCGCCCGGCAGAGGAGAGGGTCTACAGCTGGCCTGGATAAGATTTGCCATCAAGACCGACAGCAACCTGGCTTCAGTGGAAGTAGGAACACATGGGCCATCCAGGGACTCTTTGAGGATGCTGATGCTGCTGTTGTCTTCTGCTCTGTGAAATACTTGGAGAAAAATGGTAGTAACGCTACTACCTGGGAATAGGGTAAGGACATAGTGAAGGAAGGCGCACTGTAAGTTAAGTAAGAATAAGACTAAATAAAATAAGATGCAACTCGAAACATTATAAAGATCAGAGGTTTGGTCTAGACCAAATGGTTAGCAAAGATTATCTGGTTATTGCAAGGAGGTTTACATATTCAAACTTAACCTGCCCAGTACATTTGCATATAAGCCAATCTAATGCTGTCTGATATTGATTCAACATCTGAGAACAACCCAAGCGGTGTGCGGGTATCACAGATGTTTGCCAAGAATGGAAGAACAGAACAGTTCTGAGAATGTATCAGAACCAACAGAATTTACTTAGTTGTAGCAGAAAAAGTCATCTTACATTGCCCACTAGTGTGAACAGATGTATGTCTGAAAGACAATTTTGTTTGTTTTTTCAAAGTCAGTTAGAATTTTGAATGTCCTGTCATCTGCCCCAGCATTCAGGATGTTGCATTTGGGATGGGTACTCTTGCCCAGCTCTTTGTACTGCCTGTATCCCCTCTGTTAAAGCAATATGCTAGCCACCACAATTGGATGAATCTGTTGCAAGTCTCCTCTTTTCTCTCCTGTTCAGTGCTGTCATTCCTGTCCTGTTTGTTGTTGTCCTCTGATGTATGCTCACTTGCAGAACTGTTGCTTTTCCAACCCCAGATGGTAATAGATGAAGGTTCTGGGACAATGGAAGTCCCCAACATAGGCGGCATACATTTCCATCACTTGCCTGGCTGCCAGGTTGTCAGGAGCATGCAGGTTTTCATCTTAAACCTGCACACATTTTGTTGTTTTGGGGGCAGCTCTGTTTTGCTCTCCACAAACTCCTGAGGGAAATACCTGGCTCTTTAGTTGCTAAATGCTCCACTGTGTTCACCAGCTAGTTGCTAACTTCCTGCTGCTGGATACAACGCTGATGAGAGTGGTAGGAGTGAACCAAAGCAATAAAGAGCACCACAATGAGGTGGTGAAAAACACTAAAACTCTCTGTAGAGCTGCGAGGAACTGCAGAGTTGGGTAATAATTATCGTTGGGTTCATCGCTACAAGCGACAACTACAGTGATGTGTCGTGACAGTAGTGATTTGATCACTGTTAATATAAACAATATTGATTATACTGGGCAGCATTCAGGTACGAATGTGTAAAAATGTGAAGTGAGTGAAGTGACATTGCTGGAATAAAGTTAGCAGACCGTGTTCATTATGTTTTTCCTGGAAAGGTGAGAAAATATTTCTTTCCATCCATTGGACTGACTTGACTCATCTCTATGTCCCCTGGGGAATAAAACATACTGCTGTTGATTTACAAACTTAGAGGACTTCAGCTGCTGCAATCATACAGTAAGTCAAAATAAAAATTCTTAACAAGCTATGCCTCCCACACAGCAAGGTCATTTGACATGAAGCTCGGTGCTCATAATAAGCTATACTCGCTTAACAAATAGAGACCAGCGATGTACACACGACTGGATTTGATTGCTTTTTAGAATTCTTTTTTTTTTTTTTATCAGGAGTGCAAAACATACAACATAGGGTGAACACAAAACAACAACAAAACACAAAAACAACAATACAACAGCAATGATAGTAACAGCAATGAAAAAATAAGCAGAAATGACAAACGGGTAATGGTAGAAGTATTTAAATAGTAATAGCAAGTACAATAATAATGATAATAATATTTTGTGACGACGGCAACAGTAATATCAGTAATAATAACAGTAATAATAATAACGATAGTAATACTAAAGATAGTGTTGATAATAAGTTGTGTTGACGGCAATAGTAATATCAATAATATTAATAGATAACATTGATAATAATAACAATAATAACAATAGTAATACTAAATATGGTGATGATGATAATGTTTTGTATTGACAGCAATAGTAATTTCAATAATAATATAATAACATTAATAACAACAACAACAATAGTAATAATAATAGCAATAGTAATGCTAAAGATGGCGATGATGATAATATGATATTACTTTTGTTATTTTATCATTTTTATTATTATTATTACTATTATTATTGATATTACTGTTGCCATCATCGTAAAATATTATCATCATCGCCATCTTTAGCATTACTATTACTTTTTAGAATTCTAACGAAAGAGCTTCCCCAATTTTTTCGGTTATATATATAATAATAATTATATATAATAGTTTATACACATACAGTACTCAAGAAATGTGGAGAAAATTGTTATTGTTACTGATTAATTGTGTATTAATTGTGGGAGACAGCAGGTCTACTTGTTGCCTTGGTTACTATGGTATGAGTGGTGATGGGATGCAGTTCCACTCCATCAGCCTCCCTGCTGTTGCTCTGCCATAATGGTATTCCTTACAAGAGTCTTAATTTCCACTGTGCTTAACCTTTAAGAAGGCTACTGTAGAGTAATAGGCTATAAGACATCAAACCTGCTCTGAATGAATTTCTCTTAATTTGCTTGCCTCAGCCCATTTCCTAATGGAGAGGGCTTTGTTAGTTGTAGAAGAATCCGGAAGGATGCACACAGGAAGCGATAGGTTTGTTTATCCAGTCATTTCCATTTAGGCCGATATGCCTCTCATCCATCTGAGGGGCTTTGTTAAAAACGAGTGAAAGATGATGCCTTCAGGCTGGTCGATGGCCAGCACATCGACCAGCCTGAAGACATCATCTTTCACTTGTTTTTGCTTTTGCTGAGAGCACCTATGTTCATTATCATATAAAGCAGACATATTGGCTCTACACTCAGGCACAGGGTTTTTACTGTTTATGAAGCTTCATTAAATATGCATGAATCATTACAGTGATTTACAGATGACTTCCTGTCTATGAATCGTTAATGCTTTGTACTATGTCATCTGGCAAGTGATACAACTCCTCTGCTAATCCATACGAAAAACATGTTACTTTTTTCAGCACCCTGTAGTCTCACTGTAACATCTCACAGACAAATGCATCCTCAAAAGTGTCTGTTTAAGAATGTCTATTTTTGCAAACTCAAATTAATGAGTAATGCCTTGTTTTGTCTTTTAGTCAATCATTCTTACTTTGACATGATGTATGAATACTACATCTGCATTTACTTTGTAATTAAAGATGCACTAAAGTTGCTCCAACTTCCACTTTCATTATCCCTAATTGAAGCCAATTACATTCCAAGCTGTATGGATATAAACACATCTTTGACGCATCCAAGCACCAGTGAACAGGGTGGCCTATGGCAAAATTGGCTAATGTAGTCCTACAACAATCAAGATGCAGCTGCAAAGATACCGTAACACGCATTTGCCTGAAGCACATTCAGCATAACAGTAGCAAACAATGAAACAAAGCTATCCAATAAAAGAACTCTAAAAGGAACAACAATTGATGCATGTTTTTCAAATACACCATCATGACACACTAAAACATTTTCAAGGTGAATAAGGAGTTAAGAAATTTGTAAAACCCAAGTCTCTGGCTGCCACCTTTCCATCCTGCAACATTAAGTCCCTGATTTGGATGCCAGTGCAGAACCTGTCCAGGTTCACAGCTAAACTCAGCACAAATTCTTCAGCAATATTTCTTGTGAGTTCACACTCATCAGTGTGTATTGCTAATCTTCTTATTCCACTGCCAGTCGGATTACCTGACTGCTGATACGTTGAATAAACCTTCGTGTGTTTTCCCTCTCCTTCTTCCCTCGAGCTCTCTCATCTAGTGAGTGTGTCCAGGCGGAAGATGCAGTCAGTAATCATTTAGTTGCAGCTGGTAGCACAAATTGCACCATATCCAGGGATTCCATCTTAAACCCACCATGAATACTATCGGAAAACATTCACAGATATGTTGTGCTCTATCTCTTGTCTGCTGGAGAAGCTTTGTTTGATTAACTATTGAGTGAAACATTCCTGCAAAAACTGATAATGCATAACAATTATACACATTTAGCAGGGTTGGATAATCTCCTACATCATACAGTGCAGTGTTTGTTTGTTCTTTAAATTAAGCATGCATTCATAATTTGGAATAGTTGCATGATTTCTGGTGACTGTAACCTTGTAGTGTTAATTAGCGGACAGCCTTCTCAAGTACTATAAATGGCCTCTCTCAGCTTCTCTGCAGGGCCTGTCTTTGTGACTGTTTGGTGAGCGGCCAGTAGCTGATTGGAGGACACCGTTCTCAGAGTGTGTTGTATACCGTGACATCTTGGCATCCACTTACACACACATGCACAAAAACATGCTGGCCTTGCTCTTTCATCTCCCTCTGCTTCTAGTGTCAGCCTTGAAAATGCAGAGATTTGGCATTCGAACCAGCAACTGTAAAACAAAATGTTTGTTTGGTAATTTTCTCCATTCTGCTCTAGTTGGCGCAATGGCTAAATTGCTGCTCATTAGAAGAGATGGAGCCACACAGTGTCCTAGGTCCATCCTGTTCCCCTATGTATGGGAAACAACTCCACTATTAAGAGGAAAAGCATTAAGAGTGGCCATTACTGAGCGTACAGTGGAGACACATAAAAAGCAAAATAGCACAACACATTCTGGCAGAGACAGACAGAGAGTTTCAGTATTACATTATTCTCTCTAGCATCTGGATAATGGAATTAACATTTGTTTTCCACTATGGGACGCCAGCTGTATCACAAACACAAAGTTCTGGCATTGGTACTCAAAATAAGGACTTTGCCATATGCATAAGTGATGACAGAAAAATGTGACTGTTTTTAGCAGCAATTAGAGCAACACTTTAAAAAGGACTGCCATTAAATTGCTGTGCTTTTCCTATTAGATGCTTGAACTGGCAATGTTATCATTTGACCCCATGACACGCGCTTTGAGAAGTCGGAAAAGACTAGAAAGGCGTTTTATAAGTACAGTCCATTTACCATTTGACACTTACATATTGGACTACTGTAAAGTAATGGTGTGCATAGATGACAAATGGAAGATTTTTAGTTTAACACTGGCTAATAAACAAGACAAGAGTTTACAACCATGCTAGTGGCACTGTGAGGCTGTGCTCTTTTGCAGTAATGCCCTGATCACATTCAGACAGTTCCACACTTTCACCCCTGGAAGCTGCCCAGTGGCCTACAACCACTGCTGGCTACTGAGCAGTTGAGGTTAGGGGCCTTGCTCAAGGGCACCTCAGTGGTGGTAATGAGGGATGGGCAAGCTCTGCTTTTTTTCCCCACCCAGACATATCCTGATTTATCCTGCCAGTCCAGGGATTGAACCGACAACCTCCCCATCACAAGTTTGCTTCTTAGGCCACCACTGCCCTATTGCAGTTATTTCATCATAAACCAAAGTACTGGACAACTTGACATGTTAGCCTGATGGTGGCGCTAGATGAAAAGTCAGAGGATCATCAAAGTGATTACAATTCATCCTGAGGGGGGCTTGAATGTGTGTAACAAATTTCATGGCAATCTACCCAACAGTTGTTGAAATATTTCACTCAAAAACACAAATATCAACTTCATGGCACTAGAGGAAAAATCAGGGGATCACCAAAGTCGGCAGGATTTATCCACTGGGAATCTTGAATGTCTGTACCAAATTTTGTACCGATCCATCCAACAGTTGTCAAGTTATTTCAGTAAAAGCCAAAAATGTCAAACTGCTGGTGGCACCTGGAAAAAGTCAGGGGATCATTAAAGTCAGTTGGATTCATCCTCTGGGGAGCATAAACGTATGTACAAAATTTGGACTGACTGACCGGCTGACCGACATTCCCATCTGTAGAGCCTTGCCTCTAGCATGGCTAAAACACACTATATTGGTTGTAGCATTTTTCTACAAAATGTTTTTTCACCATATAATCAGTTAATAATGTGTCTTTTTTTACCAGGTGCAGTGAGGGGAGATCCATGTCTTGTCTGAACTATAACGATTCCTCCCCCACCCGCTGAGTAGCTAAAAGGTCAGTGCTGCTTCTTCCATAGAAACAAGTTTAACGTCCGACTCAGCTGAGGTCACTGTGGAACGATGCTGTGAAATGTTTTCCTGCTGCAACCTGGTTCTTAACAAGTTCCCAAGTTCACTTTGATAAGCACTCTGCTGAGATGAAAGACAAACACGTATTTGCTGATGTATACAGTACGGCAGCATAGGGGAAATTCTTTTCTTTTCTTTGACTTAAAAGGTTATCATCAGTCCTGGTGGGCATGCACATTTAAACAGCACTGCTTCACATCTGTCCATCTAAATGTTCAATTTATTCATCTCACCATGACAGCTATTTAAAATTGCAAACTTTCTTGAATGACAGCGGTTGTGCAATAAATTATTCATATAAAAATGCAATTTTGCCATAATTTAGGGCATCATAATTGTTACTAACAGCAACACAGCACTCAGGGGAAAAATAAGGCTTGTTTGTGTTCATTTCTACTGACAGTGTCAGTTCACACCCTGTCTTAATGTGTTTTCATGCAATCACCATCTTTTGAATGTTATGCATCCTTGACTTTAATACACCACCAATAAAAACAACACAAATTCAGTATACAAGGAACAAAGAATCAGATAAAATCTGCAATCTACTGTGGTTGATAAATGTTAGGATTTATTGGACGTCTACACAGCCAAAATTATTTTCTTTGAAGGACAATTTTTTTATTCCTGTGTTATTTTCTTCATAGTCGAGTTCTGACAGACCAGACGGTGGTGACCTCTTGAGATGCACACGAGACCAAATTTGAATGTGCTTCAGCACCAATATACAGCAAACTGTATAGAAAGTACATCAGCAGCAACGCAGCGTAGATGGTTCATGTTTTATTCAACGCTGTCCTGAAAAGAAAAGACCTTGGAATAAAAACATTTTGGTCAGGGGAGAGACAGGGAAAGCAGGGGGGAGGAGGAATCAGCAGAAATTTGCTTCTTTTTGACAGCACAGAGTTCAAGCTGAAGGTACTCAAACTGTAGTCCTTTGTTGTCCAATATCCTTCTTTAGGGCAGACAATGTGGGTTAAATTAACAGTCCATTCCTTTTCTACAAGATTGTTGCTCTTGGCCACAAGCTGAGTTATTTCACATTTTACTTAAAGGTGGGGTATGTGATTCTAATCCAGTGCATGTATTTTTGTCAAATTCAGCAAATATCTCCTCACGGTCCACTAGCTGTCTGTTCAGTGTGTGCGCTGAAAAAAAAACTCCCTCTGTTTGTACATAACCGTGGCTCTGTAAATGGGAAGTAAACAAAGTGGTTCGGACCGAGCCACACAACACTATTCGAGCTATTCCAGCTTTGATTTGTGTGACAGGTAACGTTAAATGACTAGCCCAGAGACATTCAGCTTACTTTCTAGTTTGCCAAGGTATGCTGTTGTTTTGATGTTAGCTATGGTAGCAGGAGACTTGTGACTATCGCAGTTTGGGGCTGGTGTGCAGCCTTCACACAAACGACTCATCGACTATACAATTAAAAGCTGCTTACAATAAATACATACCCCATATTTATGAGTTTGCATTGTCATTTTAACTCCCACCTGATTGCAAAGTCATCAAGCCCCCAAAGTCTGACTGGTGATGAATAGCTGCAGGGCACAAATCGCTTCCTGAATGGCTGTAATTGACATGAGCTGTAATCAAACTGTTTGCAAAGCAAAATAAATCCATCAGCTGTTCAGAGAATAACACACAATACCATTTCCTTCATATCTGATGAAAACGCAGCTTTGTTAAGTAGGAAAAATGGAATGCAGTCCTTCAAAATGGTCTAGTGTTTTAATACTGTTGGGTTGCCTGCAACACATCTGGGGATCCTCATAACCCTCAAACTTTGCAAAAGGGAGCCACTATTTTTTATTTTAAATTAATACTGAGACAGTGTAGAGGTTTAAAGTTTGAGGTTGAAGTTTACATCAAGATCTTCTGCACTAAGCTGTGTTCCCCTGTCTGTGTGGGTCAGGTCTCGGTTCTCTGCCTAGTAGGGCCATGATCAGACTTCGCCTGTGTCTTTTCCACTCTGTTGCACTTTATCTCACTAACCTCCTCTCTCCTGCCACCCTGGTGTCTCTTCCCCTCTCCTCCCTGCCCGTCACTGCGTCGGGATCACTGCAGTGGAACCTACTCTCATCTCAGCAGTGAGGATGATTGATTACCCCTCACCACCCAGACTCATCTACTTTTACCATCACTGATGCGCTGTTGCTGCTTGTTTTTAAGGGCTAGCATTGGTCAGAGCAGGTCACCAGAGCCAAAAACAAGGGTGTGATAGACTTTGATTTCATTCCAGTGTTGTAAAAATCCTCTAATCTTGGTCGTTGCTCCAACCAATTTCAGCTCTTGGCTCCCCAAGAGTTGAATAATCTTCTCACTGCAGTTAGAAAGATCAAAGTCTCTTCTCATCTTCCATAACAGGCAGTTAAGTCATCTTTTAGTCATGACTGCATCCCATTGTCTTATATCATTGAAATTTCACCTCTGTACTAACTCTCATGACTCTCTTTAAAAATTACTCCCTCTTTAATCAAGTATTCTGTTTCTTTTCACAGTACTTACTGCATCATGATAGCTTTCAGGACTTTCATAATAAATATTGTTAAAAACATTGTGTTCATGGTGTAAACACATTTTCCAGCAGATTCCCTTGTTCGATTCCATACATGCTACGCCCTCTAACAGACTTCGCTATTGGTTAACCCCGCCGAGGTTGAGGCACATACTGGAGTTACATCCAGTAACTACTATTTCTGCAGGATATCAGGACAAAAGCACAATGAAAACAACAAACATGATGACCAATAACAGAACAGCATCAGAAGAAGATGGGCATGTGTGTGACCGGTGGTGTAAGATGAATGACTTCAGTCAACGGTTACTATATGTCCTTGAAGCTGGATGTATTTATGTGCAATATTGACGTGTGCAAGCGTTAAGTGCTTGAGGGATGGATCTTTTTCATTGTTTGAAAAAGGGAAGTGGCCATTCTGGAGCTTAATGTAAAGTTTGATGTTTGAATGTTTGGTGTAAGTATAGAGGATCAAAGCATTATGCTGTGGTAGTGTAACAGAATGATGGGCAGAGGGAGGGTGTTTGACATTAATCTGGGAAGTTCTATTGTAAAGCTTTACCATTGTTCAGTGATTTACATGGTAGTAAAAGCTGAATTGAGAGGGGGAATAGATTGTAGAAAGTGTGATTGACGATTTTGCACCATCGCCTGGATTACATTCAAGTTTTCTATTACATCCAATGCCAGTGTTTTTTTTTTATTTTTTGCTTTCAACAATATCTGTGCATGGCTGCTATTGTATGGTTAGGGTTAGGCAGCTTGGTTAAGGTAAGGGAAACATCATGGTTACAAGAACAATTAAAAGTTAATGCTCAGCCTCAGTCACTAATGTTAAATGTTAAAAATACCACAAAACAAGCCAGAAATCTTAGTGTAGTCATGGTAATGAATTCCAATAGCTACATTAAGACACTTACAAAATCAGCCAACTATCACCTTAAGAATGTATCACAAATTACAGGACTTGTGTCTCAGTGGGATTTAGAAAAACTGTAATGCTGTCTTTACAGGTTTCTTTAAAAAGTTGATCAGACACCTGCAGCTGATTCAGAACGCTGCTGCTAGAGTCCTCACTAAGACTAGGAAAGTGGATCACATCACTCCACCAGTTCTCATATCTTTCTACTGGCTTCCTGTGTGTCAACGAATTGACTTTAAAATTACACTGTTGGTTTTTAAAGAAAATACATTTCTGATCTGCTGATGAGCCGTCAAGACCTCTCAGATCATCTGGGACGGGTCTGCTTACTGTCTTCTGAATCAAAACTAGACATGGAGAAACAGCATTCAGTTTGTATGTGCCACATATTTGGAATAAACTTCCAGAAGACTAGAGTTCTACAGCAACTCTCAGTTGTTTTAAATCAGGACCTTTCTGTTTGCCACTGCTGTTATGGTTTTGGGTTTGTGTTCTGTTATTTCCTGTTTTATTTTGAAATAGTCTCCTTCCTTCAAGTGTCTTTTAGTTTTGCTTCCTGTCTTTGATTGCTTTGATTGTTTTCACCTGTGTCATGATCAGTTCCGCCTGTGTCTCGTTGTCTCCCTGACCTATGTGTTTTTAAGTCTGTGTCCTTCCTTTGTTCAGTTGTCAGTTTGTCGTTGTATATCTGTCAAGCACCCTGGTTTTTTGTAACTGTGAGTTCTGGAGTCTTTGTTTCCTTTGTACCTTACCTGTCTGTGGATTTTTGGTTTTGCCTGCTGTTGGACTTGTTTTTTCTGTTTTGTACTACTTACCTGCTGAGAGTTGCTTTTGTCTGCCAATTCAGTGTAAACCTTTTTATTAATAAATTATTCATCTGCACCAGCTCTACCTGCTAGTTTACGTTTGGGTCTTTACTCCATTGTATTCCCTGTTTCCTGGCTTGATTAATTATAACTACATTTTTATTAAATACATTTTAGGACTACTTATTCATTTTATGCACTGTAACTACACTGTCATTTTTATTCTCCTGTTTTATGTTTAATTCTATTTTAGTTTATCTTCTATTTAATTACTCTTATCTAAATGTGTCTTTTACTTCGCCTTGTGTTTCTTTTCTTAATGCCTTTTACGGCCTGTGAAAAGCACTTTGAATTGCCTTGTGGTTAAAAGGTGCTATACATACCAACTTTGCCTTTTCTTACATTTAATAAAAATGTGAATGTTAAAAGCAGGTCTGTGATGAGAGGCGAATCCATGTCTCCTGCATGAACGTCTGATATGCTACATGCCCATCAACCACCCCAACTCCCAAAACCTTAAAATCCAGGTTGCTAAATAAAGGGCTACTTCCTGTGTTGGCATTGAGGATAATGGACCTAAATCCTGGAGATACTGGGCCAGTGTGATTAGTTAATGCGAATAAGGTCTTCCTCGTGTAGACTTTAGGCAAGGAAAAGAGAACTTACAGAAATACATATTAAGAAAGTTAAATAAAACAAGAGTTGAGCTCAGAGGTGAGGGCCACCCCTGGAGCTCCTATGTCGGTGACACTGGTTTTGTTCATTTGCCAAAAGAGGAGTTTTGGGTGTGGAGGGCCACTTTCGTGCCAAAAACTCTATTCCTGATTTTACGTAAGATATCACATATTCAAACATCATTATGTCCATACAATCATGATTTAAGACTGATAGACAGTCATGTCAAGACATGATTTAAATAGCATAGTGGTTATAAAATATTCAGCGAAAAATTATTTCACCAACAACTATTTCAGCAGCTCATTCAACCAGTCATCTGAGATTTTTCATTAACTTTACTAGACATTTTTAACACTACCAAGTGGCATAAGGTTAAACAATAGTTTGCTTAATACAGTATAATAGCTACAATATTGTACACATTCATAATGGCGATGGTTGCAGAGATTTCTGTCTGTTGGTCAGTAGGTGGCAATGTGGTCCCCCTGATAAACAAGAGGTTAACTCCCTGAATTAATAACTTGCTCATTTCATGTCCTACAAAAATAAAAGTTGGGTTACACATCAAGGAAACATGTGCTGATTAATGCTAGCTGGATTACTGATTGGATATATAGCTAA
This sequence comes from Siniperca chuatsi, assembly GCF_020085105.1. NCBI lineage: Eukaryota > Metazoa > Chordata > Actinopteri > Centrarchiformes > Sinipercidae > Siniperca > Siniperca chuatsi. The sequence continues at coordinate 8,876,192 of NC_058052.1, forward strand.
CTCACCTTAATTCAGACTTGGGTTACAAAACAAGAATATAACAGTTCTTTCACTTATAAAAGTTTAAAGTACATTCCTGTCTGGCAAACCTTATCTCAGACCACATCAAGGGGTGAGAGAAAAAAGAGTGTGTTTGTTTGCGCGTGTGTGTGTGTGAGAGAGAGAGATAAGGGAGGAGAAGTTGTTTTTAGTCTGTCCTCCTTAAATTTAACTAATCCAGAGAGTCAATTTGTTGTCTTTAAATTTGCTGTTGCTCCATTAGCATGACAAGACATGTCTTTCCTCCGGCGTGGAAAATTCTGGTCTTGGCTGGCAAGTATCCAAATTGACACCTTTACTCTTTGAGAGGAGAAGAAGTCAGTTTGCAGGTCTAGAGGTCTGAGCAGAGTTTATTCAAACCTCCCCCCATGGAATTCCACTGGGTTGTAAACGCTGTTGCTGTGTGTTGGTGAATGTGGGGAGACATTGACCCCCCTGTCACTTCTCCTCCAGAGCCCACTTCGCTGCCAGAGTGTCTCTGGGCTAAGCAGAGCTGACAGGCTGGTGCCCGCAGGGCAGGCTGCCACGCTCTGGCACACTCCACCAGCACTCCACAAACTGGTCAGGAGCTGGGTCCTTGTCCAGTCCGCCGGAGAACGAGGCGAAGTAGTGCTCCCTGTCTGTGTGGAGGGGCAGCCCAGCGGACACGCAGCCTGTCTGCTCTGCCTAGCCCAGAGACACTCCGGCAGCAAAGTGGGCACTGAAGTGACCGTGAGAGGACCAGCAGACTGAAATGCCAACTCAAATACTCAAATACACCGCACTCTCTGCTCGACTTCACCACCACAGACTGTATGTAGCTGCTAACTGTAGCTGCATTAGGTGGCCAATCATATGTCGTATTAAATCGAAGAACACTTGCAGTAATTGGTTACGATCAAAACCATGGTTGCAAGCAAAACCATACAAATTGTCTTTTTTTCTAGATCTGAGTACAAAAAGGATCAAATGCAAGTATCGTTTGACTAGAGATTTTTCGATACTACCTGGTACTGGGTTATATGGGAGTATCGATATGCAGCCCTAGGTGTAGCCAATAAAAACATTAATTCATTTCAAGGTGAAATGTTATTAAGGAATGCGGTAGAACAGCACCTTCCGAAGCACTACACAAATGGTGAAGGGCAGAAAGTTTGATCGCACATTTGATCAAGTTAAATAATTAATACAAAAGGAATACAAAAGGATCACTTGTGAAGTCCTGCTTCCACCATCGTTTGTATATTCCAGCTGTTTTTCACGCCTCTTGTGTACGACACATGCTGAAAAGACTTCCGCAAAGGATACACTGGTACATCCTTGCTCATAGCTCCTCTGGCAAGCCGCCTTTCTCCTCGAGATGCATTTTAGGTAATTGAGAAGTCCTTCAAGATGGTGCGCTGAGATCAATTTCTCGGAGCACAGGCAGTAGGACGTAGGAGATAGGAGACAAGGAGGCACAAATTAGAGAAATGCAGTCGTTCCCTAACCATAACCACATGATTCATATTGCAATCATGATGACGAAGGTCTCCTAACCCTAATAAAATGCTTATGATATTCCAAACCACAATGTTTTTTTAAGCCTAACCAAGTTGTTTTTGTGCCTAACCAACCTAAACCATAGGGCTGTCACATCATAAGATATGTTTTCCATTGCTATTTGTAATGGGTTTTGAAGGAACAGACAAATGATGTCTTCCTGCCGATAGGGGTGTCCGATTAGAAAACGCTTCTATGTGTCGTTCTAATGGGCAATTACAAATGACACATTTTGTTGTTTAATTTGGAGGACTTGTGCAGTTTCTGATTGAACTTCTTTGCAAATGTGACCAATGTAATTTTAATTGCACAGTTTAGCAAAAAAGTATCTGACACAATATAGACTTTTGTCTCTTTGGAAATTGGTTGCACATATATGTAATTTTTTTTATTTTTATAGATTGATGTTTAGATTCATTGCTCCCAGGCATGCAAAGAGGAAAAAAAGCACTGTCATCTGCATATAGAGATTGCCAGATTGCTAGAGTATTAAGGTCCCATCTGGTCAAGGATCAAATGTACAATAGTCCAGAACAGTTCAAAACATCGTCAATTTTCTATCTGTCCATACTGTAATGCCCTCCATCTCTTTTCACCTGGATTTGACCTGGCAAAGACAATGCTTCTGCTCTGACAGGGGAGAGCACAAGACAGAGGAGTTACATCAACAGCCTGAAGTGAAGATTTACTTTTACTTTAGGGACTGTAAACAAACAAACATTGTTCTTTCTTCTCACTCACTCACTGGCATAGACACACTCACACTCACACACACAATCACACGTGCAAGGCAGTGGTCAATTAATATTGAGCTGTCATGCATCCTTGGTTTTGGAAAGTAATCTGGCTTAATTGAAACTGGGGTGCCTCTAATTCAAGCCCATACATGCACCAGTGAGCACACAAGTGCACCTAATGTATGTGTTCACGTGTGTGGACTCAGATATACACACAATCAAGAGGTGGTGACTTCAGCTGTAAATCTTTATGGTCTATAGGTTGGGTATGTTTATGTTAGAAGAGGAAGAGAGTGGAGTGTAGCGAGTGCAGGAGTGTCTTGCTGTGCAGCTAAGTTGTGATAATGAGTGTCTGAGCTTACTGTGGATTTCTGGAATCAACCTTGAGCTTCCTTCATTCTCTGTCTGCTTCTCCTAGACTTTTTCCCTTCCATCTCACTTTCACTCCCTTCATTATATTCAGTTTCGATTCAATTTAGCATCAAATTGATATTCTTTTATAAATCCTACATGATCAATACTGTCAAAGTGTATGCAATGAGATGTCTCTGAGATAGAAGAAAAACATTGATTCTCTCTCTTTATGTCTCTCTCTTTCTCTTCACTCTCTTTGTCTTTCTATGCTACCGTATCTGGCCATGATTTAAGTGTATCTCTGGCAACTGGGTCTTCATTGTTGCTTTCACCAACAACTGTATGGTTGCCAGGGATGAAACTAACTATGAAATTTCACTTTATACTAAGTTCAGACCACAGAGCCCAATAACATTGTTAGGAGGTCAGATACACTCATATTAGTGTAAGTATATTAATCAAGAATGTGTGTGCGCCCAAGGCTGTAATGTAATTAATGTATTACAGCTGTAGTCTCTGCCTTAGGGAACCAAGTATGCAAGGTTTGGATCACAGAAAAATATGCATGTGATCAACAAAAATGATTTGAATAACTGTAAAACATCTTAAGCTTATCATGTTGCTGGAGATTTATAGGCTTCATCATCACACTAAGCTGGTGAAATACGCCTCTCTCATGGCCTTTATACCATCCCCACGCTACTCTTCCTTGGTGTAACTAATAGGCTGTGAAGCCTCGTCTGTCCTGCATGTTGAACACAGTCTTACTGTTTTATTGAAACATCACACACCCAAGGTTTAATTCATTGTGTTTATACTCCTCTTGGGAGAGGCTCGTTTTCTTAACAGCATTTCATGTCTGACCGTCCGTCACCTTGTCATTTATTAGACGTTAATAAAACATCAAAAAGGAGGCCATAGCAAGAATAAGTAATAAGTGCTGCTAGCCACATCAGCATGTGGGGTTTGTGTTGATAAGGCATAAAGTGTGGCCAGGAGACAGAAAGCACCACTTATGGTTCTCTCAGGGACAGGTTTATGTGACACAGTGTTACCACTACATTAAATATTCTTTCCACACTCCCTGGAAAATTAAGCTGACAAATATTGGTTTAAGGTAAATACTGTACATAGTCATTATTTGTCTGTTATTCTTGGTGCCTTGGTCAATTTATGTGAATTTATTTTCATTCTACAGTTTCGCATTGCTGTCTTTGCTGAGTGCTTAGTAGTTCATTGACTCATTCAACCAATTACCTACAGTAGGGAGTTGGGCCACCACAAGCCTCAAGAACAGCTTTACAGTGATGCACATGGGAGAATTTTTACAAGTCTCTGGAGGATCACCATTCTTACAAAAGATATTCCCTCATTTGGTGCTTTGATGAGGCTGGTAGAGAGTGCTGTCTAACACGTAGGCCCAAAATCTCTGATGTGGTGAAATGAAAAGGTGAAAATGTAGATGTTCAAATATTCATATCTTTTCCTCCATGTTAGCTTCAATGTTAAGAGTCCTATACGTACTTAGTAAAAAATTGGAACATCTACTATCTACATTTCCATGACAACTGGGCAGACTTCATTTGCTGCTGATGAAGATCATGTGACATGATCAAAAGTTCAAGAACAGCTGCTAAATTGACCTTTAGGGGAGATTTGCTGTTTTTTTTAAGGTCAAGAATGAACTTTGGAACTCAACATTCAAATGTGTATTTTGTCCTGAGCAAAAAACACAATAATGGTAATCCATTGGCACTATACTACAAAAGCACTCTCATTTTCACCTCCTACTTTGCACTCATATATGGTTCAGAAATTGTTATTGCTCTGCAGAGATATTGTGCAAATACATTGCCTTCATTTGCACTGTTGATGAAAATTACCTTCCTCTATGGGTCATTTTGGACACTTCTGGGGGTGGAAAATATCTATGCATGCACAATACAGGGCCAGCATCCTCTCTTTGGGCTTTAATGAAATGATGATGCTCAACAATGAAGCTCATTATACATGTATATTGTCAGCCAAAAGCTATGCTCAAGCCTATTTATCTATAGTGAGGGTGAAATGGATGTTGAGTAAATGGCAATTCCCTGAGGTTATCAATTCCTGCTCCTTCAATGTTGTAGTATGTATTATAACCCTTATGGTTTATATCATTATGCCCGTTATGTCCTCCCTGTCACTCCTGATTCTACAGTATTTTTGATAAATCAAATGTGTCCATTATGCATCATTTTCCCAGTATGAAGAAATTATGCAGCCAGAGCGTAAAATGATGACTAATTTTGCTATTACAAGCCAGCAATTTAGAATCAATTTCATGCCAGGAGAAGTAATAGAAACAGTACTGCCAATTACACAGATGACAATGCCTTTACTATACAACTCATTCAGGCTTTTATTAATATACATGTGGCAGATGTCAAGTAAATCAGGGATATCTTGTGGAGATCTCTCTTCTCAAAGTGTGAGATAATAAATTATTCTGACATCTAGTGCTGTAACCGTCAAGCTAGACTGTTTGAAATATGGAAGAGAGCTGTTAACACATTCTGGAGGCGTGATTCAACAGGATGGTCCATTCATGTGAATCTGACATACTTCATGAGCAACAGAAGGTCTAATCTGGTGATGATAACTTTGAAAGTAAAACATTATTTTCAGCTACCTCAAAATGTTCAAGTCAACTAAGACGTGACATGGTAAAACATTAACTTGAATTTATTACCGTCCAGTGAAAGAACATATATCTCCAAATTATGAATTCAGCAACATGTAAGAAAATCAGGCTTGTTTTCAACATGACAGCAATGTATGTTTGAGTTTGTCCATTGGATTAATTGTGACCTGCCAAGGGACTGCAGAAAATTTGCTTTACACTAACTCTGGAAAAATACATCAAATTATAACATGTGTGTTTACCATTGGACATGGTCCCTTTCAAATAAAAAAAATATAGGAATAAAAGGAGCAAACCATCTTTAAACTGACTCTGTTATGAGCACAATATCTATCTAAAGTTAGCTAACATTAGCCACCTTAAGCAGGTGGTCGCACTACATCAAGTTAGGCTGTAGCAGCAAAACCCCTGAGTGTACTGAATTGCACAATGCTATGTTTTGTTACTTAGGAATTCTTTTACATGTTAAATAATCACCCTTTTAAAGGAATATGTCATTCTTTAACTGAAACTAAAGTATGGCAATCCCCATAACTGGCATCATTTAGTTCAACATCTTATATTCGTCATGAGCAAATATTTGTACATTACTCCCTGGAAGGCACATTTGATGCTCATAAACACATCTAAAGTAAGTAAGTAATATTGAGGCTGTATATACAGATGTGTAGCGGAAATAATGGGGATATTTCACAGAGCTGACGGCCAGCAATCAAGCGCACTCAGAGCACTCAGATTCTAATTGGGTTTTTATGTGACCCAAAGGGTGATTATCTCTGCTCTCCATTTTCATTAGAGAACCTTCATTACACATCGCCAGCCCAGGTCCTTTGGCCTCAACACAGCCACAGAAACTTAAAGGCTGAAGGAAGAAAAACAAGAGAGAGAATAAAGAACTGATTTATTACCTTTCAGTCTGTCAAATAAGGCCTGTCCTGAGAGGGTAACCTGACTAAGTGCTGCCTTTCCAGCATGAAACAGGGGAGAGCTGAGGTAAACAAGTGACTGGTGGAGAACGTCGTGCATCTAGCAAACTTAAGACCCAGATATTTTTTGTCAGGAGTTGCTAGAGACCAAAACAGAGCTAAAAGGACAGTGAATATTACATTCATCAAGCGGCCAGAAGAGACTGTCCTCCCAAGAAAACGCCTCAGCTGCTTCATCAAATGCCCAAAAACATCTTAATGTTTTTATACTTATGTTTTTGTAAATAAACAGGATATAACATGTTATTAGTGAGCTTTAGAGGTGCTAGTAGGATGATTTTTTTTTTTTTACCTTTGGATAGACCCAGGCTAGCGCTTTCCCCCTGCTTCTAGTCTTTATGCTAAGCTAAGTTAATCGGCTGCGGGCTGTAGTGCTCTTGTCACTCTGTGTTAACATATTAGTCTGAACAACTTAATAACATAATGGTATGTCAAGCCTGTGTTTTCGAGGTAGCTTGATAGGTAATACATAGTAAAAAGTGACAGAAAACATAGGCTGACATTGGTCCCCAGACAGGACTGAACCAGGGATATTATAGTTACTGTGCATGTTTTTACACCATTACCATAATCTGACCAGGACAACCTGGACCCACCATTCTTAAAGGGACACTTTGACATTTTTGGAAATATGCTTGGTAGTGGTCTCATGCATTCAGATGAGAAGATCAATATAACTTTAATTTCTGTGCATCCACTGGCTACTGTTCTTCCTCAGTTTTCAAAGAAAGAAATGTTCCATGCTTGTCACACAAGTACATAAACTTTTAAATGGCAAACTGTACTTTTAAATTGTGGAAAGAGTTTTAACATGCTGCTGTTGAAGTTGCTCAGATGATCATTTATCGAAAATGTATTTGAGTCGTAACCTGTCAAAATGATATTCACACCTGATAATCTTGATATGGAAACCAGCTATACATCTGACTGAAGTTTAAAGATGTGTGCTCCAGACCACAAGAGGTTTTTTACAGACAGTCAAAGGATTCTAAAATCAAGGATTTTAAGTGAGATGCAATCTTGAGTCAACCAATTTACAATTAATATGTAAATCAGAAAAGAGCTGCAGGGGACTTGTTCATTTAGTCTGTCTGCCACAAAGGGAATATAAGAAGATGAGAATTCCTTTTCCCTATATCTGGATCTGTATATTGGACTTAGTTCACAATATATCTAGAGAAAGAGAATCATTTAGAAAAGTTAGATATGTTAGAATTCACATTTAAACATATTGTACCACATAATACAGTGTGTAAATGCATCTATGTGGTACAATCAAAATGTAGAGTGTGAATGTTTTATGACAACTCCCTGAAGAAATCAGCCTAAAATAACAATTTGGTTCTCTCATATTATGAAAAACACCATTAACAGTGCTGCATTTGCAAGCAATGAACCACGTGTGAAGAAACATTTTCTGATTATAAAAGATTACAAATGAGAGAAATGTGCATCATTGTTAGTACCGTGGAAACTTGTCTTGTTCAATATGTCACAGTCAGTGGGTGGAAAAAAAGCTAGATCTTTCTAAAAGGTCATCTCTAGGCTTCATGAGAATCAATCAAATGCTGTCATCTACCAGTTCATGGAAAATCTAAACTATAACAGATAAACTGTCTGTCTATGTTCCAATTCAGGTATTTCTGCACTTTTTGTTCCTCATTATGACATGTCTTGTTTGACTGTATATTTTCTTTGTGTTGCACCACAAGTTTGGCCTCCATTCACTTTCCTCAGAAGAGAGAATCTCAAACTTGAAGGCTAACTTCTGCCAGAATGTCATAGTCTGCCATTATCTAGAAACAAAAGGCTGAAGGTAACTGTTTTTCTTGAGTGAAATCTGGCCTATTTTTGCTGTTATATAGTGGGAGTTACTCCTATTATCCCTGAGCTGAGGAAATTTTATACAGAACAAAGTAGCATGACAGAACTCAAAGAAAAATCTGACTGCAGCAATAAGTTTGAATATGTGTGATATGTGTGTAGGAGGTGATTGAATTTGATTGTGGTTGTCAGCACAAGCTGTTCAACAAATCAGAGGGTCCAGAGTTGGACAGGAGAACATGCTAGGTATTACAGATGTTTTGTGTGTGACAGAGCTGTTAATGAACTGAAAGGAAACTTTATTGGTTGTCAGTCAAACCTGTGAGTTCAGGGTCTATATATAAGAATCATCCAGGACAGGTGTTCTTTTCCCAGAGTCATGGCTGTATGTGCCGCACTATCAACCAGTATGTCATCTTGGGTCACTGCAGGGAGGAAGTGCCACCAAATAAAAGGCAGGAAGATTTTGAGGGTTTGAACTGCCAACAGTTATTTGAGGTAGTTTATGTTTAAGTTGTACGGCCAAAAGCCATTCACTGCTCTCCCTTGTGTGTTGCTTTCAAGTGCATCAGACCAGAAAATGACGTCACCACTTTCCTGTGGGACACTGTTTCTAACAGCATACCCACTCTGAACCACGTGGGGTCTCTCCAGTATTTCAGACTCTTATGCACCCAGTGGGCATAAGATCATCAGTGTCTGATGGTAATCACACAGGGGGCAAATTATAATGAAGGCTAAGTTGCTGGGACAATTGTTTATCATTGGATGTTGTTAAACATTTAATAAGCTATTATACAGTTTCAAATTATGTAATAAACCACAATATTTGAGCAGCCTAAATAAGTTGTTTCTGGTGGTAGAAATGGTTTCTTGAGGTCCTAGATTGTAGCACATTAAACAGTACTTTAAAAAATGAAATGAATGAATACAATATTTGAAAAACAAAGAGAGAGCATATTTTATGTCATTATAATTTGGATTTAATCGGTGACATTCTGTTTAAATTAAAATGCAACTTCTGAGTTGACACAAGAGGAGGTTAAATATTTGATTTCCGTAGGCAAGTGCCGCCAGCTTTCTCTACATGATTATAATTAGAAATTTTCACCCCACCAATAATAATAATAAAAATAATAATAATAGTACGTTTATTTATATAGCACCTTTCAAGTCAAATGATACAAAAGCAAGTCTAAACAAATGGGTCTTGAGCTGCTTTTTAAAGGAGTCCACAGTATCCACACATTTTAAAGGTCCATAATGTAACATTTAGGAGGAGCTATTGACAGAAATGGAATATAATATTTTTTATATATTAAGTATGTTTTCATTAGTGTATAATCGCCTGAACAAAAGAATTGATGTGTTTTCATTACCTTAGGGAGTGGGTCCCCTTCCACGGAGGTTGCCATGTTGTTCCGCCATGTTTCTATAGCCCAGAACGGACAAATCAAACTGCCACGATAGTTTCTTCTACACTTGGAAGGGGAGGGTGAGGCGAGCGGTATTCAAATGGTTGCATTCTGCAATTTCACTGCTAGATGCCACAAAATCCTACACTTTATGTCCAATGGGAGAGAGTTCCAAAGATACAACCTCAAAAGCACAATCCTTTTGTCTCGAGCCTGGAGCAAGGAACAACCAACAGACCCTGATCAGAGGACCTCAGGTTCCTACTGGTAATATAGGGCTGCAGTAGCCTTTTAATGTAGGCAGGTGCCTGACCATGCACGGCTCTAAACATGATTACAAGAATCTTGTGCTCGATTCTGAAATTGATGGGAAGCCAGTGTAAAGACATCAGAATTGATGTTATATGAGACATTCTGGAGGACTTGGTCATAAGCTTGGCAGCAGCATTTTGGGCCACTTGTAAGCGGTTCAGGGATGCCTGAGCCTCTCAACCAATATATGGTGGTCCACAGTATCAAAAGTTTCAGTGAGGTCTAATAGTACTAATACACAACATTCATCTGCATTGCCCTGCATTAACAGATAATTTGATGTTGTACTCATCTAGGATAGCTGTAAGCTGCTTAGCAACCACTTTTTCTAAGACCTTAGCTATAAAAGGTAACTTAGGCTGGTAGTTTGGGGGCAAAGAAGGGCCCAGATTTGTTTATTTGAGGCGCGGTCGAACAGCCTTTTTGAAATAAGCTGGGACATGACCAGGTGTCAGTGAGTTATGGATTATAGAGAGCAGGCATGGGCCAATGGAACCAATAACATTTTTTAACAAGGAAGTGGGTACAGTGTGAAGGGGACTAGTGGAGGGTTTCACAGTACTAAACAGATTTGTGAGCTCTTGAAGTGAGATTGGAGAAAAACTTTTCAGAATTGTTAGCTGGGAAGGGGGGGTTGGGGGATGATGTTTGCTTGCATGTCAACCATCTTACCAAGAAAGTTCTTTTGGTAAAAGTTCTTTTAAATACAGGTAGTGAACGTGTAGATGGGTGGATTATAAGAACCGCTCTATTTTACAACAGGTTCATTTAAAAGAGCGAATACTGCTGTTCATCCAGGGGGTGGAATTGATCAGAGGAGCAAATCTAGTCTTTGTAGGAAAGGCAGTGCTCATATAAAGGATTGAACTTGAGAATCAACATCGCTTGATCACTTTGCCGCAGAGAGATGGTTTAGGATGCTAGAGTTAATTTCACAATGACAAGATAACATCCAAATTAAAATCAGATAAAACATAATTATGATATGAAATTAAAAGATCCTCCAAAAAGACAGAATCAATGTTTAAACCAAGAGTAAAAACCAGGTCCAGAGTATGCCCTCTGATGTGTGTAGGGCCTGTTATATGTTGAGTGAGATCAAAAGACTCAGCGATATTAATAAAACTAGAAGCAAATGTGTCCAAAGCATCGTCAATATGTTCTTTGGGGACAGTAAGTTATCACTGATAATTTTAAGAAAATCAAACATTGGGTAAAGGTGGAACAATAACAGTTCCCCAGTTATTAGATAAGAATAGCTATGTACAATCTTAACCCTTTCAAAAATTTAAATTTACAAAACAACAACAACAAAATCCATTGTTTTCACTTTTACAGTGGTTTAACTGTTATGGCACTATTGGATGTAAAATAAATAGTAAATTAGTATAAAATGCTATCATAACAATTTCTTTCTACTTGTCTTGTCAATAAAAACGTTTGACATTTTGAGAGAATTTATTAATTTCAACATTTTGGTTCCGCATTGAAGAAATGTGAGATGTCAGTTATGGAACGTTGTTACACTGGGATTTGTTCCCATACGGCGTTCCATTTAGAAACACCGTTTCACTTCCTGTTAGATATTTCAACAGAGCCGAACCACAGAAGCAAATCAATTGTAGCAGTTTTTGGTCAACAAATGTTAATGTAGCATAAATAGTGATCAACAATAATGATTCCGTACACTGTCAACATCAAACTCGCAGCTCGGACGTTGACTGGCACTCTCAATTTGCAGAATAAAACCGCTGTAGATTGGTGAGTACTGCATTTCTACTGTTAGCATAATTTTGTAGCTGGTTTAACGTTAGTCAAAATGCGCCACTGACACAGATGTTTACGAACTGCTAATTACATTATATGCGTTTCATTATATTGCTGCCTTTCATTGCTGCCTAGAAAGATGTCAGTGATAATTGAGGCTAAGTATGTAGCTTTTTCTCAACAAAACAGAAATATGTAGGGCATCTTGTGTCATGTCATGTGATGTGATGTGACATTTTGCTGGGCCTGATGAATTTCTTAAGCCTTATCTTCCCATAGTAACCCAACAGAGACTGTGACTGCAGTTTGACTTCATTTAAGTTATTGCATTGCGTGGTCTGTGATAAAACTCGCTTAAAGCGACCAGAAATATTACCTTTTTTTTTCTCTCTCTCTTTTTTTTTTACAAGCTTAGCACAATCACCAAGTTTTACTGAAGCTGGCAATGATTCATATATTAAATTTATCAATATTCACAACTTTGCATTCATCATCTTTAATAAAAGAAACACTTAATGTCAATAAGTATAGTTGTTATTTATATATATATATATATATATATATATATATATATATATATTTCATGATTTTTGTAGTAAATAATGCAGTCTTTCCCTCCAGCTACTCTTTATTTTTTTCTGTTATTATTCTCCTGTTTGGTTGGTGGTTTACAGTCACACACTTATTTCAGCTGTGAGTTGTATTAGTCTGTTGCACTAGGATTAATTGAAAGTCTGTGTGTACAAAAAAGAGATTTAGCCCATATTATAGTTGTGCAGCCACATGTGCATGCAGACGTATGTACTGAAAGATGAAGATAGATATAGACATGGAACGGAAAGCAGGAAACTGTAATGCAGACACAGCTTTCAAGTAATACTATATTCATAAGAGAGGGTATACAACCCTGTGTTAGGCCAAATGGGCACATTCACTGATGTTGTCTCATAAAATAAAATAATTTGAATTCACATCTTGAAATTTGGCTTATGTGGCCTTGTGCATCTGTGTGTGTCTCCCACTTACAAACCATCTCTTTCATTTTGTAGTGGAAAGAACTTTCAGTACCCTCACACTTGCCTCATCATTCATCATTAGCTCCTCTTTACTCTAGGGGTTGGCAGGGGCTGATAGCTCAGGGATGTCACTCCAGTATTCTCATCATCGATCCAAAGACGGCCCAGACCATCCAGGTGTTGGAGAGGCACAAAGCTAATGTGGTCAAGGTGAGTTTCCTAATTCTAAGTAAATGTTTTTTAATCTGTCTAATTGTTTATCTCCATAGTAGGGCTGCAACTAATAATTCTATTCATTTTCGATTACTCTTTTGGTTCTTTTCTCAATTAATTGTTTAATCTATAAAATATCGAAAAATTGTGAAAAATGCCCATCACAATTTTCCAGAGCAGAGTAATGTCCAACCATCCAAACCCCAAAGGAATTTCATTGATTATCAAAGAAACAAGAAAAGAAAAGCAGCAAATCCTCCAGTTTGAGAAGCTGGAAATAAATGTTTGGCATTTTTGCTTGTAAAATGAGTGGAACAATTAATCGATTTATTAATTTTCTTTCAAGTGACTAATCAGTTAACAGACTAATAGTTGCAGCTCTGCTCCGTAGGCTACATAATACAATTTAAATCTGTCAATAAATTAAACTGTAAATAACTGACGTCTTAGTGTAGAATATTTTAAATTTAGGTTAAAGAATTAATGTGACATTTCGGTCTGATTCAGTTGAAAAGAATATTTTGGATATAGAAATTCTGTTTTGGGACACTTGTTTAATTTTTCATTCTCAATCACAAAAAGTGTTTATTCAATACGTGATTCTTGGAAGCAAAAACATTAATCTTACCTGTTGCACTGTAAGTCAGCATATACTGTATGTATGTGGAGTATGGTTTGTAAGCTTGAATGTCTTCAGTGCACTTAGTGTACACATACTGTATGTCCTTTCCATATATGTCAGTTTTGTTGGATTAATATTTCATCACCCAGTGTTAATGTTAGCATTATGTGACCTTGTGCTAAGTTTTTATCATCCCTCTCTGGCAAACAGATTCAGCTCTGCTTCACAATGTAAGCCGACACTAGCAACACTGATAAAGGTTGCTTCTGTATTGACGGAAAGTCCTATTGTGTGTATGTTAGTGTGTGTTTGCGAAAGTGTGTATGTATGTTTGTGTTTTGTAGAAGTTTAAATAATGGGCGATAAATTCTACAGTGATTATCAGTGCCTGGGCTCAATCCGAGGCTCTCATTCCTCACTCGGAAGCACACTTTAATCTTGTAAAGCACCGCAGTCACAGCAGTGGGCCATTCCTCACCACCCAGCCTGACACAAGAAAGCTTGCTGAATTAAAAAAAAAAGAAGAAGTAGCCACAGTAAAGAGCATGCCTATTCAAGCTCAAATACACATTCATAATCAATTATTTAAACACAAACTTGTTCATACAGAAAAGTCATTTGTCTTTAAAGTGTAGAGCTTGCATTGGCTGCATTTCACTGTTGTGTGTTTCCTTTAAGTTCTGTGTCTTATTTTTTCTATTTTCTGTCTTTCTCCCCTAAGCCCACATTTATATGGACTAGTTAGTTGTTAAAATCTGTAAAAGCACTAATACAGAACAAGACCTGTTCTGGATAGGTCTACAGTTAACGAGAAGATCTTTGTATTCGTTGTGTAATTAGAGAAATTCATCACCTTTCGAGTCTTGCAGTGTTTCCATAGCGACTGCCAGATACTAGCATGTGTTTTGTGTTTGGTAGGTGAAATGGTCCAGGGAAAACTACTACCACAATTTGAGCTCTCCCTACTGTCTGCGGCTGGCTTCAGGAGATGCATCTGGGAAAATCATAGTGTGGGATGTGGTCAGTGGCACTGCCCATTGTGAGATCCAAGAGCACTCAAAACCTATCCAGGGTAAGAGATCTTCCATACCCCCCCTTCTCCCCCCTTTTTATGTAGGCTTGGATTGATTCTTTGTCCATCAGCTCTGTACAGGAAGGGGACATTATCCTGGCAGCACTGCCAAGGAGAAGCTTTGAACTGTTGCTCTGTTGTTGGCTATAAGTTTTCATTAAGATGCTCTTACCATTATTCTCTGTCTTCCCTCCTGGCACACACTGTGCCTCCATCCTCTTCATTCTCACATTGCTCTCTTTCTCTGCCAGACTTGGAGTGGTTATGGAATCAGGATGTGTCTCATGATCTGCTGTTAGCCATCCACCCTCCCAACTACATCGTTCTATGGAACGGAGACACAGGCACCAAACTGTGGAAGAAGAGCTACGCTGAGAACATCCTCTCCTTTTCTTTTGACCCCTTTGACCCCTCCAACCTGGCGTGTAGGTGAACAACATACTATCCAAAAATCTGACTCACTCTTAGTTTATTCACTTAGTTTCACTTTTTCACTTTCTTGCCCAGATATACACGTCATGTCGCCATATTGTTGCCGGAGCTCTTATTTACTTTTGATCAATCTCACTATGCAAAGCAAAAAGATGTGTCTGAATATATCTTAACACATATCAGAGACACTGTGTCACCTCTAGGGAGATGCGTGGTATTCAATAACCATTGGTAACATCAAATTTTCCATACTTCACTTTTTTGGGAAAAGCAGAGGTAAAGGAAAACGGATATTTTCCGACAAGTGACAGATGCAGAATTATTAAAAGAATACTGACAGTGTGTCCAGCTGTGAGAAGCATATGCAGCTTCATAATCTTTTTTCAATCTTTCTTGGCAGTGCTGACCAGCGAAGGAATAGTCTTTATCACAGACTTTACCCACTCCAAACCACCAAGCAGTGCTGGCAAAAAGGTCTACATCGCCAGCCCCCATGCAAGCCCCGCCCACACCAAGCCTGTGCCCGCCGCTGCCCCGGCCCCCACCGGTGCCAAGAAGGCCCTCAACAAGGTCAAAGTGCTCATCACCAATGAAAAACCCACGTAAGAGCCACTGAATTAAACTTTACTTCTGTAACTGTATTTTAATGTATTTTTGATACATGTGTTGCATATTTTAAACTATTTTCAAAATCTGTCACACTCTTTCCCATATATCAGTCTTAGAAATCTCCCATAGCCTGGTCTACATTTCAAGTAAGGTTTTATTCAGACAGAGTTCTAAGAGATAATTTTATCAGACAATTTTGTAGGCATATGTACAGTATGCCCCCTTGACCTGTAGTGAATCTGCACCTGTCAGCATGAGTTAATTATGTTATGTCCTCTGCTGCTAGACAACATGTTCAGGCACTGATGTCTTGTTTAATTAATAAATAAGTTTCCATCCCATAGATATGAGTGTAAAATGCAAAGTAAAGATGCAGTCTAGGGAGGACATAAACACAATACTGGGCTATTGTTTGAATGAGCTCTCCACAGGTTGAGTCAGCCTGCCTGTATCGCGGTTTGTTGAAATGCTGCTGCTTAGTGCTGTCCATTATTCGTTTTTTTTTCTCTTTCTGTAAGTTGGGCTGCTCTTCACCTTTTTTTTTTTTTTTTTTTAGCAAGTTAACTGACGTGTTGAAAGTGAATTTGACGGCTTGTCTGTTATGGAGGAATTATGACACATAAGGAAAAACTTTTTATCACACCTGAGGGATTTGCCAGACTGTATGTTTTTGTAACAGGATCAAATAACAGTATATGTGAGAATAATAATGGATTTTGGATCTTGTTTTCTGAATCTTGTTTTCATTTTGTGCTTGACTTGCATGAAAGAGCTTGTTTGTTTTGCTCAACTCAGTGTAGAGTTTGGTGTACAGCTAACTCTTTTTTTCCATCATGGTTTGACATTGATCGATTTGACCAAATTTAAGCTTTTTGGGGGTTGAAAAGTGTCATATCAGTTAAGCTCAGATATGGTGATAAATCAAGTCAAGTGTCAGGAAATTAAGGACCCACATTTCCCTAAAGAATAGGGAAAGATTTGATCATTTGGTATATTTACTACATTGCTTTTAATACTGAAACGCATAAGAGGTAGTGGCTACCCTAATTTTTATGTCATTAAGTGACAAACTTGTAAAATTGTGTAAGGCCTTGCTTCACAAAAAGTTGCGACGGATCAGGAACCAAAGGCTTGTTTGATGCGCTGACAGCTTCTTGCCTGAGCGGTTGTGACTGTCAAATAGGTTTATTTATAGCAGCAGCACCCCAGCCTCTCTGTCCACCCACTAAACCAGCTGTAATAACAAACACTCCATTAATCTTACATGTCTTTATTTTCTCTCTCGCCTCCCTCTTCGTGTCCATTTCAGTCTTTGTGGTTTCTGTTGGTATGTGACACCTTCTTCCCTCACCTTCCTCGCGGTGTGTAATTACTCTTGAAAATGCTGTATTCCTTCAGTCTACCTTTTGTCTGTGTGTCGGTTATCATGTTCAGTGTTACAGTATCTCTTCTCGCTTGCTCTGTCTGCCTGCGGTTGATAGATGGGGGATTTAAGTAAGCTGCTTTCCCAGACTATTATCAGAAATATGTTGAATACACTACTATATCATGCACATTAGTGTCTCATCAGGCAGCCATTAATCTGGTTGTTAGCCAGGAAAGATTTGGTCATCTGGGAAAATCATAGTGTCTGTCATCTTTTATCAAGATGACAGAAAGTGGCTTCACGCTCACACTCGAGCATGCCTGTTTACACACAAACACACATGAACAAACAGAATTTTAATATTTAGAAATTTAATATCACAATAAATGATTTACTAAGACATTAAAGTTGTAATCCTTTTGATTTTAATACTACAGGTCCCAGAATTCTGTGGGTAGCAAACACTCCTTGAGCAGTTAATTTGTTAGAAATACTACCGAAGAGCAATGGGCAACCATGAGGTGAAGGCAATTTGTATCCAATGAGGGAATGGCGGACCCGCCTCTAACAATGAATCCTACTATGTATAGAGGTAATTACTGAATGTAAATATATTGAATGGCTAATGCAGACAAAAATCAGACCATAGATGGTATCAAAAATGGAGTTTGATTTCATGAAAATCTTAAGGATTATAAGATGAAATACATATTTAAGGATATTAAGAGTTAGATATTTTTTAAGGCTACGGTAAGAGTAGCACAAGGACAAGGGAGAACCTTAAAAACATTAAATAAAATAAATGATAAATAATAATTGACAGACATGTGACACTAGGACATGAAAGAGCACCCGGTCAAACCCCGAAATGTACCAAGCTATTTTATAGAAACCACAAGAGATCAGTTATCTAAAGTTCAAGAAGGGCATAACCAACTGAAGTGGGCAAGGCTTACTAAGTTTGATTTTGTAGAAAACTTTTTTTTGTCTGTTTTGGATGTGATTTATGAGAGATCTTTTGAAGTTTTTTTTTTTGGAGGGGGGGGTCCCCACTGCTATTTGGTCTTCTCTTAGCCAAGACTTGGGAGCTCAGTTATTAAACATAATTATGCACACATTTGGGTGCTCATGTGCAAATCCAAGCCAAAGTCATGATTTATGCACCCCTGCCTGCCAGTATCAAGTTGCATGAGTTTATTCTGTATTGTCTAGACATCAGAACCTCACGCTGAAGTGACTACATAATGTATAAACACAGTATTTGATTTTAATGTCCTTTGGGTCATTTATCTTTATTTAACATGATTAAATAATAGAAGCTGCGAGTTCTTCGAAACTTCAGTCCTCTGCGGTAGCCTTGTGTGCTATCAAACACACCTTGCACAACTCACACTTGTGTTTGTCTGAGTATATATGTGCATGTGGCAGTGTATTAGTATGTATGATCCACTGACTGCTGTAGCCTTCATGCCTTATTGACAGCAAAGAGAGAGAGATGTGAGGAGCGTGTGATGTCTGTAATATTTTGGAGGGTTTGGGGTTACAGGACTTTTTCTTCTCTTTTAATGTTTTTCCTCTTTCTCTCTGAAGATCTGTTGCTTTCTTTTTTGCATCTAAGACACAGAAGTCTCTTTAACTGTTTCTTTCTGATGTTTTGCCTATGCTGGCTCAGACATTTCAGCCCCTATCTCTGCCTCGCCTGACTTCAGGAAGCTGGTAACAGTGTGATTTAGCTCAGCAACTCTTAAAGGTTCCCCTATTGAGTCCATTTTATCTGTTACGCTGTCCCCAGGATGATAATTATCTCCATTGTGTTGTAAAGTTTGTCTCACCTTTATTTGATCTCATGGTGACCTAGAGGAATGAAGCTGTAGGAATGAGTTATGGCCACAGACCTGCTCATAGATTCTGTGAAAATCAGCCCTCTGTTCCTTCTTGATTTAACTGCTAAGTATTTATGACTGCTTTGTTGTCATATGGAGAGATCGAACCTGGCTGCTTCCATGGATAATAATATTTGTAATTAATTTAAACACACATGAAAGAAGTTACAGCAGACAGACCTAGTTTAACATTTTTAAGACTCAAAATAACGGAAGGGATTTTTGTCTAACACTGCCAATACCTGCTTAATTCATCAGCCTCCCATCATCAGACCAAATTCACTTTTAAGTTCTCCCTCATTTGCCTTTGACTCACAGAGACCACAGCAGTAATAGCTAATTTATTCAGCCTTCTGTATGGGAAGACATGAATAAAGATCATGTTGATCTTAGGAATGAGACAGTTTTTATTAAACTTGTTTTAAGACTTTCTTATCCATAATCACGTTGGTGTACGTAAAATTAGCATATTTCATATGCATGTGTTGTTATAGCAGATTATCATTATATTTCTGGTGATTCCTTTCTAGTCATTAAAATGTTCTTTTTGCCTTTTCAAACATGTCTTGTGTGCAGTATATTGAGTTTAAAACAAGTATACAAAACAGTGGCAAAATGTAGGAATAAGTTAATTTGTCAGTAAATAGATAGATGTGTTTTTGGCTTTTAGCTTACCTTTTTCAGGGGAACAGGCCAAATATTTCCAGTAAAGAAAATAATCTGACACTGAAATTAATTTCCTTTTCCTACTTTGTGTGCATCCCCGTCCGTCCTCTGCTTTGTGGCATTGCAGTGCAGAGGCGGTGACGTTGAACGACTGTTTGCAGCTGTCCTACCTGCCATCCAAGAGGAACCACATGCTGCTGCTTTATCCCAGAGAGATCCTCATCCTGGACCTGGAGCTCAGCCAGACAGTGGGTGTAGTGGCCATCGAGCGCTCCGGGGTGCCCTTCATTCAGGTGAGGCACTGCATACAGCAAATTCTGTGCAATAAGGATCTCAGTAAATGTTGACAGAATCAAAGTCTGAGGTAATCGCAAACCTAAAAAGAGTTAATCTAGTTTTTGATGGAAATAAGGTGTTTAATTTGCCAATTACATGAAGTCACAATTCTGTCAGCTCTCAGACCTTTTTCTAAGTGGTTGGAATTTGTTGGAGGGACATTCCTGCTGTGCATTTGGATGTTATATGCAGAGACAACTTGCAAAATGTTTGCACTGACGTCTTAGTGGGTCTAGGTGAGATAAATGAAAGGATGGCTGTGCTGTTTTGCTCTAACATGCGTCCTACATCACCATCTCTCCTCCCCTCAAATGAACCTGGTGCACATTCTACTTTTATTGCATTACTCCAAGGGCTTTACCAAAATCAGTCTTTTTCTTGTGGATGATTCTTCCAGGAAGCCAATTCCCCCTGCCATGAATGATAAAGTTCTCTACTTTTCTTCCTTCCTCTCAGTGCTCACCTCATTGAGGTCTGCAGGGCCGTGCAGTCCTAGCTACAGCAAAAAATCCACCAGCACTACATATCATCTGACTTCTTGTTCCTCTCTATAGTCACATTCAGCAGCACTGGTGACCTTTAGATGCCAATTCCCTTCTTTTGGAGTCTGGATTTCTAATTGGAAATTGATGAATGCTGTGGGGGTATTAGATAGAGGATTTGTCACAGCTGCAGAGCTAGTAATGGAACAGAAACTGTCTCTTAATGTCATTCTGTTCACTCTGCTTTCACTCCCAACTCCAAATCTGTCTGTGAAGGAATGACCATTGTGGTTGCTTGTCATTTCACAGAGTAAATCTTGTGGTTCTCACTGTGGCGGTTCTACTCTTTTTGATCCATAATATGCCACTTTTGAAATGTATAACCTTGAAATTTTTGCCTGTATCCACATGCATGGACCAGTTTACCTTTCCTCAGTTAATTGACATTTTCTGTGTGTGTGAAATTGTGTTCTGTTCTGTATTTTATTGTACTTCCATTAATCATACTTTTTTTGAGTTGTCAGTGATCTTGTTTTAATAAATGTATCCATGGTTAAACAGTACAAAGCTGGAGAACAAGCCTTTGTAGTCAAGTAGTAAGTCCTAAAGTCACAGAACAGGAGTAGAGGGGTATTACTCAGCCGCCCAGGCTCTGTCCGGCCAACGCCTCCCTTCTCTAAGTGTTATAAAGTGCTTGTCACACAGCCAATTTGCATGACTGATGACACAGCTTCAATAAAAATCCAGGCTGGAGTGTAGAAGCTCCAAGAGCCAAGGAAAAACAGGGAAATGTAGACACACACACATCTATACTACACACTGTCCAATTTGGCACATACACAATGTACACAGAGTTGCCAGTTTATCAGGTACACATACAGTAGCTATACATCTAATGCAATCCAATACAAAATCTATCACTGTAGAGCTGAAATGTTCAGTTTCAACAAGGCCTTTATGCACCCTGATGGCCATTTTAAAAGGCTGCAGGTTGTGGTGTTATTGATTCGTATTGCACTATATTGTAAATGTAAGTAATATTTTTTCCACCTGCACTGGCATCAATGGGGTTAGACAGGTGGGGGCCAGACGATGTGTAAAGCATGACCTTATGGCTACAGAGTGTGAGACCAGTGTGAGCTGGAACACTTTATTGATAATTAGATAGAAAATTAATGGGCAATAATTTTGACAATTAATTAAAAAGTCACTTTTCAAGCAAAATGACCAACATCCCTTAGTTCCTGCTTCTCCAATTTCAATATTTGTTATTTTTCTTTTGGACTGTTGAAAAGCAATGTGAAGACGTCACCGTGGACATTAGGCAATTGTGATGGACATTTTTCACTATTTTATGACATTTTTTATAGACCAAATGATCAATCGTATAGTCAAAAGAATAATAAGCAGATTAATCGATAATGAAAATAATTAGTTGCAGCCCCAAATCTGTTTGTGATGAGTAACAA
Organism: Siniperca chuatsi; assembly: GCF_020085105.1. NCBI lineage: Eukaryota > Metazoa > Chordata > Actinopteri > Centrarchiformes > Sinipercidae > Siniperca > Siniperca chuatsi. Next base: position 8,897,996 of record NC_058052.1, read on the forward strand.
ATAGAAGTTAAGTTCTCTAGTTACTCTTTGAATGACCAAAAAAACACCTCCTTTTCAGACTGACTTAAGGGCTTATAGCTTGATTCAGCTTAGATTTTGTTTGTGCTAAATTAAACTAAATTACACGTCTACATATTGATGAATATGTTACAGATTTCTCATTCTGTGGAACAGAAAGATTGACACATTGATGCAGTGCAAAAAGCAAACTAGAGTACCACCTGTTCAACACTAAGTCTTCAAAAGACATTTGGCAAACATGTTAGTGAATACACACCTGTTTCTCTGACTCTCTGTGTGTAGGTGATTCCCTGCGCTCAGCGGGACGCCCTCTACTGTCTCCATGAGAACGGGTGTATCACTCTCCGAGTGTGTCGCTCCACTACCACTCCAGAGGAAGCAGCAGGTATGAAACCTCTTCACTGAGATTTTCACACACACGTGTAGAACATGCTCGTTGTTGTAGTATGCTCACTCACAAACCACTCTCACTCCCGTGCCGTCCCCCAGTCATCATCTATTCAGCTAAACTGCACTGCAGACGGAGCCTGTAGCCTTCCTCTATGCTCCAGTGGGCATTTAGCCTCTTACCGTCTCATTTATCTTTGGCTTAGTGTTATAGACAAATGGGAGACCATTGTCTCACTGAATCTCTCTCTCCCTCACTTACTCTTCTTGCTATCTATTCCATGCTGCTCATTTTTCTTTTTTCCTGCCATTTCTGTTTGTGAGTCTCTTACACTTATTTCCTGTCCTCTGTTCTTATCTCCTTCCTTCTATCTTTCTAATCTGCTCCTCTTCCTTCCTCTCCCACTTACTAAAAAATTGTCTTAATCGGTCTCTCAATTGCACCTTCTCCCACTCTTACCTACTTCCCTTCCTATTTCTGTATCTATTCCCTTTTATTATTAACATCTACTCAATACCTTCTCCCACATTTTCTCTTTTGTTCTCCTTGTTTTGTCACCTTCCATTCATGTGTTCACCAATTTGCTCTGATTCCATCTTATTCATTTTTATCTCCCTCCCATCTTCTTTCTTTTCTACTCTCCCACCATCCCATACTGTCTCTCTCTACCTTTTTACCACTCGCATCTCCTTCTATTTGTCTACTTTCTTTCTCCATCCCTCCTCCTCTCCCTCAGACCCTGAGCAGAGTGTCCACGAGCTTGTGTACGACCTGCGTTCTCAGTGCGATGCCATCCGAGTCACCAAGACAGTCCGGCCATATCGCATGGTTATCTGCCCCGTCAATGAAAACAACGCTGCGCTTATGGTCAGCGACGGCAGAGCCATGTTGTGGGAGCTCAAAGGCCACACCGGCAGGGCTGGTACCAATCCTAGGTACATATACACACACACGCTACAAGCTACATTGCATTTTTTTTGGTGGTGGCTAAAATGGCAGGGAGAAGTAATGGTTAAAAGTTTGCAGGTGATTTTAAACTACATGATCTTTTGACCTAAATTTAGTCTTCTTAGTGACTGGCACAGGTAGGGGGTGCACAGAAGTTTAGCTATCGTTGATGAGCCCTGCTTCCCTTTGATGGAGCACTCCCCTGCTGCTGTCGAGGAGACAGTTTTGTATTTCTCTCTTAAGTTGACTTCCTATGTGAGGCAGAGAGAGGTTTGTCTGCCTGTGAGCAAACCAAAACCAGAATTTATTTTGGGCAAACGTGAAGAGAAATCTGCAGCATTGAATTAAAGAGGAATTGCATGTTTTTGCTACTTTGTGATGACTTGTCTTATTATAGTCTTGTTTGAATTTATTTGCTTGAAGTTTCAGACAGGTGGGTTTTCTATTTCAGGACTCAGGACTCGATGATGGCAGTTGTCTTTCACACAACACTAAATTGATAATCTGATGCTTTCTTGTGAATGTTGCAATGTTCTTGTGCTTAGTGTTCCTATTTGGCAGCCAAAACAAATCCTCAAAAGATGGTTTGGTTTTTACTGACATGAATTATTATTCCTGTTACATTCTCTCTGTGAGATGGTGTCACGGTGTGCTGAGCATGTAGAGTGGGATATTTTACTCTGCTATACCTGTTTGATTATAGTACATGCCTAGATTGTATGAACTCCATCACAGTTTGCAGCAGTCATGAAAATAATTCTTCTCGGAATCATCTCTGTTTTTTATTGAGCGGCATCTAATCAATACAAGGAATCAGTACACATGTCATCCACGAATGCTGCTGTCTCCCTCTGGTGTAGTAATATATTCATTTATTACTCCCCATTCACTTGGTTTCAATAACTGATGTGTGCCCTGCTTTCAAAATGTATTTAATTAATGTTGTCTCTCCCCTTCTGTGTCAGTTCATGTCTTTCGCCGCTGTACTCCCCCGTGTCATTTTGTGGAGCTCCACTGGGTCCAAACCAGAAAAGGATTCAGGATCTCTCTCTCAACAGCATGATCGGTACGATCACTACACATCACTATCAACCATCTAGCGAGCACCAGACATGTTGGTGTCTACAATGCCACCAAGTTTGTTGTTTCCAAGGCAAAATGTCACATATATCTTTTCTTGTTGCAGCAAAAGCTTTCTCTCTCTCCATAGAAGGATTACTTTCATTTTTGAAAGAAAATGTGAAAACTAAAAAGAATGAAGGAGACATAGCTGTGTGTGTGTGTGTGTGTGTGTGTGTGTGTGTGTGTGTGTGTGTGTGTGTGGCTGTGTACATATATATGTGTGAGTGTTTGTGTGCATCAGGCCTTCTTATATCTTTTATTGTACCTCAGTTAGTTGTGTGGGCCTCGGGGCACCCCTTCACTTTCTGCTTTAATGTGTGACTGCTGGTTTCTCCTCTGCGCACTACACAGGCCAGCGTTATTCCCCAGTCTGAGCGGCTCTGCACAAAGAGTCCCATGGGTGCTTTGCCCTTCCTCTCTTTCTCTTTTGTCTCTTTACCATCTCATCCTTTTGCTTATGGTGTCTTTCCATCTTTCTCTCTCTCTAGTCTTCTCCACTCACCCTCTCTCTCTCCTCCCTATTGATTTAGAACAGAGCTGCCTATCAGAAGATGAATGTTGGTTTAAAATAGTAATGAGATGCAGGATTTTTGTGTTTTGTTCTTTTTTATTATATATAACGTTTGTCACTTGTGTTCAGCGAGAGTCAAACTGCCAATGAGCAGAAAACCTTGGGGAGGTGGAGCAGCAGTAGTAGTTATGCTAGCATAAGAGGGCAGGATTTTGCTGTCTATTTCCTCACACACACACACACACACACACACACACACACACACACAGATTGGAGCCAGTTACTGCCTGGAGCAATATCTCTGTCTGACAGTTGCTGACTAAAGCTCTTGTTATGAATGAATGTCACTGGCCTGCAGGTTGCTAAAATTCTGTGAGAAGCTAGCTTGTTGTTAAAATCTGATGCTGATTGGCTGACAGAAGAAGGGCTGCAGACGGGCAAACTGAACATCGCTATAGGCAAGAGCTGCCACCTAGAAAACCATATTTGCCATATTTTCAATTGCTGCACATCGCAATCTATTGTATGTATGGTTTTTTTTTTTTTATTGATGTATTGCACTAATGCTCATTTTGAGAGACATTAAATTTCCAATGCAAAGAAGGCTATTATGGTGCATGAAATGAAAACCAATAATAACTTATAACTTATAACTTCAAGGTTGTTGGCCCCTCAGAGGATTTCCTATAGCTCTGCAGCAAATACACAAAAGGAAATGATTGACCATTTAGAACGTATAAAATGTAGTCATTAACAGTCTTATTGTGAAAGGCCTTCCCATTTAAATCCATGCCTCAGTAAAAATAAGGTGTGTTTAGGTCTTTGAAAATATTAAAAGACCCGGGGCTTATATTTATGGGGGAAACGTATGACTGCCCAGTATTAGAAATCTAATGAAATCAGCAAAGTAGATTTAAGCATAAAAATACTCTCCTGGCTTAATTGTCTCAACTCACCACTAAATCCTTTAAATCATTAAAACTGTTCAACTTGATAACTGAGGCCACAGCTTAATGAAACAAACAATATAGTCTCTTTTCTACTGGGTCAAGCTGCAGTCAGTGAGCGTTTCCACTTCGGACAAGGAACAACTTTGGATTAGATTGGTAAAGGCAAGTTGAACGTTTTATTTGTAAGAGTGCTAATGAGCTCTATTACAAATAGGTATCTAGAATTTTGGAAAAAAGAGGGATAGAGAGATAACCGCACACTTCTCTCCATGCTACAAAAGATTTAGGTTTTTATGTTTCGACTTCGTCAGGGTACAAAGGGCACTGTGCCACAGGACTCGATGTAGGATGATTCACACCTGAACAAAATTAGGACACCATGTCTCATGTATATGCAGCCTGATCTAGAGTTGTAACATGAGCTGGTTTGGGATGCTGTTCAATAGTTGATGTTGTTGTGTTGGGTAGTTTATAAGTTTGTGTCTTAAGTTTTGCCTCATTTGCTTGTGTTTAATTTTATCTGATATTGTTTATTGTAACGCATAGTGCTCCAGGTACGCCAGCTCTCAAAAATGTCTTATTGTGCTTGGTGGAAATAATATAACCTATTCCTAATGCACATTATTGCAAACAAGTAAACCACGTACTGGCACTGACAAATAAACTGCTGCCAGCAATTTTAATGAAATATCCATACGGATGGTTGATTCAGAGTAGCTGTCTAAATCCTGTCCAAACCTTCCTCCCCAAACATTTACGGACTGAAACTACCCTCTCCCCAGATATTATATAAAATACTGTAGAACACAGTACAAAAAGTTATAGGGAACCATTAAAATAAATCGTCTTGCAGGCTATATTTTCTTAATGCAGACTTATTCAGCTGCCAGACATATCATCTAAATTGGATCAGGCTGGCTAATTTTAATGTATGCTTAAATATTATATTGGACACAGTTATAGCACAATCCACAATATTAAAGGACTTATCGGACATTCCTAATTGGAGCTAAATGTTATTTAGTAAACAGATGTCAAGTTGTAATATTGATTTATTACAGATTGTTTCCCCTGGGTTAAGATGCAAGAAAAGCAGTCCTCACTCTTCATACTGAAATTACAAAAAATGCAAAGAAAGGAGGACATTTAATGGACACTTCTCATGTTATGTAGCAAAGCTACCCATGCTATATTTACTGTGCTTAATATTTTTAAATTGCTCCATTGATAAAGTTGCATATGTTTTGTTTTTGTCTCCAGGTCAGACCTTGATAGCTGGTGAGGCTCCTCCTCCATCATCCAACCAACAAGAGGTTCAGTTGAAGTTCCTGCTGACAGGCCTGCTGTCTGGTCTGCCGCTGCCACCATTTGCCCTTCGCATGTGTCCACCTCTTACCACCAAAAACATCAACCATTACCAACCCCTGCTGGCTGTAGGTAAGTAATGTCACCATTGACACACATGCACACACAAAATTCTAAAAAAAACTCACATAAGACCAAGGCACTACCACTGGCAGGGTTGGGGATTTTATTCCCCTGAACGAAAAGTCATCTCCACTTAATACTGCAAATTCTGTTCTGTGTAAAGGAGCTGTGATCCGTCCCACAGAGAAAGTACTGTGGAGTATTCTGAAATATAGCAAACGGTATGGAGGTCATAATGTGCCAGCATCATTATTGTATATCTGGGCTTCTTAAAGTCCAAACAAAGGTCTGCTTTTAAATTTAGTTTCTGCGTTTTCACAACAATCTGGAGGTAAGTTTTGCACTTGTATCCAGTATGTTGTTTTGTTTCATCATGATTTGTGGCTGTTTCATGTGTGCTGCAGTTCATAGAGAAAATAAATAGTAAATGAACTGCTTCTGTGTTTTTCTGGCTTTGTAGCCTTTGGATTTTTGACTCACATTCTGCATTCAGTAGGCGTTAGTATGTTGCTAACATTAGCATGGCAGCACACTATTGTAGAATCCTTTAACATTATGTACTGCTATATAACATACTTTAGGTAACTGCAAAATTTCATTAAAAATGGTGGAATTGTCTATCATTGCATGCTATGCAATATGTTAGTTCATTACTGTAGCTTAAAGCTTTGCTCAGTTTGCAGTTTTGCAAAACCAGGGAACAGATATGAACATTTCTGGCAGCTACAAAGCCCTCTCTCTCCCCCATTTTGGTTAATCAGACCAATTCCCCTGCTTCTCCTGCCTGCTTACACCTAGCTCATAAAAAGGGTCAAACCATCAGTAAACACATTCAAAGTGTGAACAGATGAAACTACAGCAGCTCTACA